>NW_027271886.1:220000-650094 GCF_040938485.1 Diadema antillarum
AAAGGTGTTCCTGTGTAGTCTTCACACGTGCGGGTTTATGTGGCTAATTAATGACCAGCGATTAAATGACCAGTTGTTAACCGACCCGTGGTTAGCCTTTCATTCCTACATTCTTCTACACACTGATGTGTAGATGAAAATCAAACTATCTGCATACAGGTAGATGCGATGAGCCCCTACACGGTTATTTATTGTTTCTCATTGGACACAAAACATACCGTGCCACTGCGTTCATTATTTTGGGTCGCGATCCTGATCGCGACCCAAAATCCGGAATTGTTGAATAGACAGTGGTTATACTGGGGGATGTTTCACGAAGAATTGAAGTTGAACTTAACTGGTTTCTCGTTTCAGTTTTATGTAATGTTTTCAGAATCCACTTCAAATTGTTATCAAAATTTACAGGAAAAACCCTTTGTCCCCTTACTTTATTTTGTAAAGTAATGTCTTCAAATTTTCATTCCAATATGAAAATTAGAATATTCTTGAAGACACAGCCTATACCATCATTTTAAGATGAACGTAAAATTTAGAATTGACTTAAATTCGTCGTGAAACACCCCCAGTTTGTTATTCCGAAGTTTCGTTACTCCGAAGGTTCATTCTTCCTAAAGACCGTTAATCCGTAAACGAAATAAGGTTCGTAATTTCGAAATTTGCACGTTCTTTTTATTTTCGGATTAAAAGGGCATCTAGAGATTCCCCGTTGATGCAACAGCAGTCTAGCTGCCAACCATTTCTGCAATATAGAGAATCTTTAAGATGTACGTGATGGGTTCTTCCTGTTAACCGGAAAGCTTGAGCGAACAGATAACACATATTCAATACAGTACACTCCCGTTATAACGTACACGGTTAAAACGAAATGCTCGTTCAACGAAGTAAAGATTCAGGCCAAAAGATTATGATCTATAGATATAAACACATTTATGCACCTGTTTGGCTTTACCAAAGTTTCGATACCGGTACTACGAAAGGAAACCGCCGGCCCGGGACCGCTGGTTCCGAAGACTTCGTTATAACGGGAATGCGCTGTAATTCAAAGTTTGATTAATGTCGTTAAAAATGTAAATTTGGTTGAGTTTTTCTTGATGTAAAAACACCGAAAAATAATCAAAGATTTTGTGTCGTGTGGATGATACTTAAAGGTCAGTAGATTTTATGATTAAATGCTTTCTCAGTGTATTGGAATGCACGCACGATTCCAGTGCAACGGACTGACATTACAATTGTAATGCTTTGTGAAGATTTCTATGGTGCTTGTCAGGCAGAGCGAAACCTACAGATATTGATTAGCATGGTGTGCAACTTGGTCGGATGTTTTATAACAACAAATTGCTGGGCAAATTCTAAGGAATATTAATTGAAAGAGGCTTTTTTGTTGTTGTTGATATAATGTGAAGTAGTTTCCGATCCAACCCAGACGGTATCATTGAGCTTCTTTCTTTTTTCCTCTCTCCCTCTCTTTCTCTCAGAAGCGCCACCATGTCCACTCACCTCCATGTCATCATCTTGCTTCGGGTTCGATATATCTTCGGTAGTTCGGTCAAGGGTCGCCATGGCCGAGCTATGGCTGTACTGGACAGGCGAGCAGTCGAGTACGAGGAACCACACTCTGACGATTAGCCAACTGTCGGGATATGGGCTGAGGATTCGAAGGACGATCGGGAGCCAGAGCGTGCCACCAGGGCAGTCTGCCGGATGGCTGAAGGTGGACATCAAACACACCGTTCGGAGATGGCGATCGCACTCGCACCACGACCACGTGGTTCACGTGACCTGCCCCACGTGCGAGTCCAACGCGCTGCTGCCCCTTGGGCGGGAGTCCAACCACCGTCCGTTCATCGTCATCCGCGTTACCGACGAGGAGAGATCGCGGCGCCGGAGAAATGTCAACTGCCTGGCGAACACCACAGACTGTTGTCGGCAACACTTTCGCCTCAAGTTCATGGACCTCGGTTGGGACTGGGTAATATCCCCGCGCGGCTTTGACGCCAACTACTGCCGTGGATCCTGCTCTAACTTCAACAGTCCCTCCCTGACGCACACAAGTATAATGCACACCCTGAGATCAAAAGTCCCAACAGTCAACATTCCAAGACCGTGCTGTACGCCCAAGGCCACGGGAATGCTTTCTATGATTTACATAGATGAGCACGGCAAATTCTACACCGTGGACCTGCCACAAATGAAAATCTTGTCATGTGGTTGCTCATGAACAACTGTGTCTGCATCATTATGAGCTTTTCTGACCCTTGATTTACAAAAGTTAAATTCTGGTCTGAAACTAAATTTTGCACTATTCTTTGGTGATGGCAAAGGACCGCGTCTGAAAGAATACGGACCTTCAGCTGTGAGAGGTGTAACAACGCTTCGGCCAATGGCTAAAAGCCTGTTGTAGACCAGGCAAGCTGATGTACGGTCAGAACATTGTCCCTTTTTTGATCCCACCGTCATTTCGTGATGTAGAATCTTCTTAGGCTGATACGCTCTTTTTCTCCCTCTCTCTCTCCCTCTCTGACGAGGTGATGAGACCATGATGTTTAGCGCTGCCTTTATATCCAACACCTTGCCATGAAAGAAAGAGATGTTCCAGTCTTTGCATGCATGCATTAAACAACAGCAATTCAATCCTAGAAAGCTGGTCACGAATTCTCGTACGAGGATGGATTCCCCCATACACAGTACGAGAGTTCGAATGTGGCAAAGACGTTGCATGCAGGTCCTCCAACTGAGCTTTGGAACGCCATGTAGGAACGCCATTTATGCATGCACGAGGGATACATAACCAGCAAAGAAACAAATAATACGACATTCGGCCTTTTGTTATGTTACGTGCATTTTTTTTTTCAAATAATCAGGTGAAGTGAATGACGCACACGCACCTGGAGATTTCATTTCCACAGGTGTCTTCGAAATGCATTATGCAAATGAATTTAACAAACAATAGGGGCAAGGTGTTATTGATACCGTTGTCTAACAAGTATGCAAGTTTTAGTCTACTGTAAGGGTGGAATCTATTTGTTTTACCTGTATGGATCCCCCCTTAAGTTACTATGCAGTAGGCCCTACCCACTCATTGCCTCGTAATAACTTTCGCCAGACTTTTATGGTGGATGTACATTTCACGTTGGAAGATACCAGAAATTGCTTTCTTAGACGATGCATTTCCTGGTAAAACACGTTTGTAATCTCGTAGCCCTCTTTCGGAATATTTCCCATGCATTTTTTTCGATCACTAATGCAAACAAATGAACAAACAAGAAAAGGCAAGATAAGTCGTCATGCTATAATGCCGAAATGTGAGCAAAACGGTCCAGTTTTTTTGCAACAATTTATTCGGATGGTAGTATATTTCCTTTCTTGGTTAAAGCGACACTGGCTCTATATGAGAGAGAAAGAAGACCACTGGGAAAGAAACGCAAATCCTTTGTCATCGAGAATTATGATTTTGGTATTGGTGCGCGTTTCAACCTTCCCCCTTCCCATTCACTTTGCGGAAAGGGCTGCTACCTGTTGCCGTATTTTAGTCTGTCAAGTTCCTAGTAGAAAAACTTTCTTTGTTCTTTTGCAGTTTTGTTGTGTGTGTTGTTAATGTGGTTAAATGAGTGTATTACATGTTCACGTTGCACATCCGTTTCTTAGTATATCAGTCTATAGCTTGACGTGCTTCAAGGGCCGTCGATTCATTGCGCTTAAGAGTGGAGTCATACTGTCCCAAAATTGACTCAAGATGGCAATATGAATGTGAATCTTCGTAAGGTCTTCGGGAAATTTTTTGGCTTGCCAAAGATCTTGCCACCGCTCACGAAGTTGTTTCCGGAGCCCAGAGAACCCCCACCGGCTGTTGTACGATGGCTCAAGGTGCCTTCATGGCTGACCCGAGGTTTATACGATCAGAGCCGAATTCGTTCATTTCCTTTATAGTGTTGTCCATCTTTGCTCAATTTTGAGACAGTTTGGCGCCTGTTGAATGGACATTACTTGGTTCACTTGTATCCCTTTATCAATGTTCGTGAGAAGTTATGGAACGAATGAGACATCCTTTAACGTTCTCCTATAGGCGCTGTCATGATGAAATGTGTTGTTAACCGCCAGTAAACATGAGGGTCCTTGGCTGGTTTTGATTTAGTATTACTATTGTTATTGAATTATTTGTTTCTCTTCTTTCTTTCTTTTTTTTTTTGAGGGGGGGGGGGTTCGATTGAATTCAAGATTACGTTCTGTGCTACTTGGCCGAGGCGCAGGCATTTGTTGGGAATAAAAGAACAAGACGTTTTTCGATTCATTTCAGTTAGAACATTAACTTTTATCTCTGTGGTAATGGAATCTGTTTGTGCAGTTTAGCTGTAGGCCTTGCCCTTACTTACGTGCTTCAGCATTCTTCAAGAGTCAGTGATGTGAGGAACAATGGAAGTGACACTCATGCGTTTGCTGTTCACAAAACTACCAATTTACAGGTCATGTAGCACATTACAATATGCCCATATTTTTTGCCCACGAGATGGAGTTTTCCTTCGCATATCTGCAAATGTTTGATCCTAAGAAGGGACTTGTTTCGTATGAGGACCTATCAACCATTGCAACTTAAATGACCATTGTAACATAATGCCCATCCATGAAACTGGGTCCTTAGATATAGAGCATAGTCTGGTAACCTAACGCGTTTACTAGTATTAAGTCCACGCCTCATCCATTTATATTCGAATGCACATGCAACAGTAAGATAGGGTGTGCATGTGCATGTATAATGCGTAAGTGTTTAGTAAAGTGTATGTGTGGTGTGAATGTGTGTATATGGGGATGGGAGTGGGACTATTTGTCTTGCTGTAGACCTGATTGTGTACTCGGTATGAGCTGTACAATGTGTCCAACAATACATTTTAGCAGCAATGACATTACCCCGCGCTAAGGCCGACAGGAGATATTTTTGTGTGCGGCAGTATGCGTTTGCCAAGTAAGGGATGACGATGAAATTACTGCGACTGAAACGAATGCATGTCCCTTATTTAGGTCTTAAATTTGCAGTATGCTTGGCTAACGTTATTGATGATGTAACGTTACCTTAACTCTTTTATTCTTTCACTAATGTTGTTTATATCGTGCAATGTTTATCTTGCTTCATTAAAACGAAAACCTTGCTATATACTTAAATGCAATCTCGTGAGCTTGAGTATTATCTTTTTATAGCAGCAAATCAGCTTGACCTTTCCTTCAATCACCACTGTCCTTTTTTTTCCGACGTTGATGATGTAAGTGATGATGTCACAATGAACGAACGCATTACAGTGTACCAGTGTGTCAGATCTGCCCCACTGGGGTGCGTATAGTCGTGACTGATAAAAGTCAACAGAGCGCTTATTATATATCAGCCTGCTATTGCAACGTCTAAGGATTTATATTTATTAGCTTAAAGCTTGGTATTTATTCTTCGTCATCATCTTATATTGTCATTTTTGCAATTAGGCCGTTCGTAGACAGTATTTATCTCTGTGAAACAATAGAATTGTCAATGTAATTGACAAGCTCACTGTCGCAAGGAATGCCAAGGAAGCGGTTCCATAAAGTAAATAAAATGTTTATGGCAGTAAATGTTTTACCAACTTATTATGATGTTTATATTTTGGTGTCGTTTTTTTTTTCTTTCAGAAGGAAGCGCCATCATTTAAAATGTATATAAAGTGTTTCTAAAAACAGACGGAAGAGATAAGACGAAGTTTATTGCTGTTGTAAAAATAGATTTATAAAATGTGATGTCCGTATTAGTTTTATGCACCTATATAGTTAATGCACGAAGGTTAAACCGCTACAAGAATATGACAAATGTATAATTTGAAACGGCATGCATCCCTTGGATAGATCAGTCACGCTCTGGTCAATATCATGAACCAGTTAATGCGTTGATCAGAGAGGGGGTTCACACTTTAGAAACGCGTAGGCCTGTGTGTAAATGCGCCCGAGAGAAAACCTGAACAAACTCGCAATGACTTCAACGAAGTCATGGGACTATGGTCAGTAAAAAAAAAAGAAAAAAAAAGATAATTATGTACTCTCTATAACTCAAAGTCATATCATGGATCTCTCCACTCTGTCGCATGAGCTATACTGTAGACATAAATTTCGTTAATCCTGATTGAAGAAAAAGAGTGAAGGCCATCATCAACAATTGATTCAAAATGATACTCATGCTTTTGTAGTTGTACGTATGATATTGTATTCAAAGTAAAAGAAGAAAAAACAAAGAAGAGTACTGTGGCCTGTTGAGCCGAGATATTGCAGTCAACCGTAATTCCTTTGATTATAGATTGCTAGTGTGCCAATGTTAGATTATTATTAGTTATCTGTGAAGTGGGCATTTGTCTGGTACAGTTTGCTGGAGTTGCACTTTTTTGGTTTTTTTGTGTGTTTTGTGTGTTTGTGTTTTTTTTGGTGTTTTTTTTTCTTTTTTTTTTGGGGGGGGGGTGGTTAACCGGGTTAAAGTAACAGTGTACTTGTGGGAACTTTCGAATAAATCTTTAATATATTGACATTTATTTCACTATAACTTAAGTAAAGAGGATATGGTGAAACATGTATATATAGCGACACTTCGGGTTGTCCGTTCGTCCTACCTTTCGTCCGTCCATAATCGATTTGTGGACGGCGCAACTTAAGCACCGTTTGAGGTATCCAAATGAAACTTGGCATGTATGATCTCAATGTCAAAGGTCAAGGTAAAAATTCTAAGGTATATCATGGAACTTCGTGTTTATATGTATTACTAGGTTCTTGAGGAAGTTTAAACCGTGGGGTGAAAGGTCATAGGTCCAAGGTTCAAATTACAAAATGTCACTTTTTCTCCACAAATATCTCAGAAATGGTTCCAGGTATCTTTGTGAAACTTGTGCATGTATTGCCGGGCAATGATTCTCTTGGGCAGTGTCCGCTCATGAGGTTAAAGGTCAAGTGTAAAAGGTTAGGTTTAACATGCTAAAATGACCCATATTCTCGTTATCTTTGTATTGGAAATAAAATTGATTTGATTTGAATTGATTCTTTTTTTCAATTAACGTATAAGGCTCAAATGATATTTCATAATCCGAACACTGACGGATCAGTTTATATCTCCATGAACAATAATGTCGCAGTTCGACGTAATTACCTTTCCAAGAAGGTAAACTGTTAACATAAACCCGGTCTGACCAAGGAGGTTTTGAACCCATGATCAATGCCACCACTAAAAGTATTCTAAGAATGTGCCAAAGTGGATTTGCCTCACAGACAGGAAGACAACTGATATATATCTCATTGCATAATGACCAGCCACTCTCTATGGAATGCATTTCTTTAGGTTGTTAATTTTTTTTCGCCATTCCTAATATACTTATTAAAGATTAGAAGTACATGATGGGAAAGACGCGGGGATGCGCGAATAGAAATTTCTTAAAGACTGCTGAATAAAAATCAAAATTACTCGACTGGACACGTCTGGACACTAATCTGCGATGTATCAATTTATGAAGATCTATATTTGAAGATTATATCATATCACCTTCATTTCTCTCACGTAATCGCAAAAGAGACGAAATCGGCTTTCCAGGAGGGGTGCGGGTACAAACACTTTCACAAGTATACAACTCAGATTTACAATTTTGCGCATATTTCTAGACGGGACTGACTTGTTTCTTATACTTTATCCGGTGAAATTTCATTTCATTTAGTGAACAAACAAAATACCCCTGATATTTATGTGAGCGTTCAAAATGAATGTCTTGATTGCTCAGAAAGATGTCGTTAGGATCAAGCCCTGATCATTAAAGCCACAAATAGACTTAAGTGATTCTTTTGCGCAGCTGTAGAAAACTGACAACTGTTTGAATGATCAGCTGATGATAATCATACCCATCAGTTGGAACTCCTTGAACCTCCTTGGTCTGGTAATAAATTTAAGGTCTGTTTTTAAGTTGACTACAGTGCACTCCGTTATAACGAACACGGTTATAACGAAATTCCGGTGACAACGAAGTAAAGATTCTGGCCGCTACATTATCCACTCTATGTATTTTTATTGTTTATATGTTCAGTTATAACGGGAGTCCACTGTACTTAGTGTTTCCACGCAGTCAAGAAATATGTATATATTTTTTCTGTTTTTAGACCTTTCAAAAGGTACGTCAGGCGATTTTGTTTTCTCAAAATATACCTGTGTTAACAAACTATATACAACATGTACTCGTGTTTTAACGGGACGTTTGTGTTGTGTTGTGGAAGCCTCATCGTCTCGTAGTAGGGACGTACTATTTTGTAAGACAGTGGAACTTCGTACGATGCTAATTTGCCGGTCCCCATTTTTGTATCTCCTTGTTTTTGTACCCTAATATAGTGAGAACCCTGATGTAGCAAGGTATATTGTCATGGTTTCCAGGTCCTTGATAAGACGAAGTTCTCATGTAAATGGGCAGGGTTGAAATCATAATGACGTGCTATTGACTAATCAGAGAGTGCTTGCAAAAGACGCTGAAATTATGATCCGTATGAGGACCCGAATTCGCCTTTTCAATTGAAATTCTCGTGTGCATAATTTGACCTCCGTGAAAGTCTCATCGTTCTCTCTTTTATTAAGTGGTTTTATCAACTAGGACATGTCCGATGAAAGTATAAATCTACAATCAGCATATTCCAGTTTTGGAATTAGCTTTCTCTTATGATGACTGCAAACATTTGGAGATATTCTGATATCCATCTCATAAAAAGAATAATATTGTCTGTATGTTGCATGTGGTTTAAGAGAAACCCGCGACAATTAGTACAACTAACTGCCAATTGATTGTAAGTTTGTTAGTCGTTGCTTTATTTTTGTAGACATAAAGAAAATTAATGGTGTTTTAGTTTTTCTCTTTGTGTTTGCTTGTTGATACTCAGTATCCCTTCTTTCAATCGAGACATACAACCTTATCTTGCAAATGAGTGTTTAATTCTTGTCCAAGTCCTCGGTTTTCAGTGACCTTGTTCAGTGATACGGTCATCTGAGCGATGGGAATACAAACCCCGTTAAATAGCAAGGCACATCCTTGTGGGCTCTTTCAACATGAAGCTCCACAGGCCAAACCTTGAACAAACAGGAAGAGTAGCTATGGGCAGCCAACCAGGCCATTATTCGTGTACCTATACGCACGCACTGTTAAGTTTTAATGTGTGCGCATCATGTAAAAATCTCTCCTCGTTGAAGAGGCATACATTTTGAATGGGCACAATGCATTCTTACCTACACTGAATACGAATGTGACGTTTTGGGGTGTACAGTTACGAAGTTTAAAGTGGAACATCTCATGAGATTAAGCATATCAAACAATCAGTGCGGCCTGTTGATCTCAGATCTAAGTTACTGTGCATGGTGCATGTAATGCAGTGTTCTGGGAAGACTATTGCTTCTTTTTTCCCCAACATTGATTTCTGGTCACACATCAAAGCTTGGCGATGCATAGTAGGCAAAAGAGTGGTGCATTGGCCGTGTATATCGACGCTTTGTTTGTAAATTCATGTGATGCACGAAATGTAATGAAAAGATGTACTACGTTGTATACCTTGTCAATGATGGGCATTATTGATATCAATGAAAATCTTATGTGAAGGATAATGTAACACTGCCTGAATGCCGTGATTCCATTTTATCTTTCTGGGAGGTCTATCTAAATGTATCAGAGTGGTCACAAAATATTTAAGACCCCATTAAGGGCCTTTACACTTTGCTTCATTCTTCCCCGAATACAGTGTAGGTACCGTCATGCACACAGAGCATGCGCGCACATGCGTACACGCAAACAAAGAAATAATTATGTACACATCAACTTCGACACACTCAAGGGCCTTTATCTCCTCGAAAACCTGTTCATTCTATTTCCGTTACGGAGATTAAGCAGAATCATATGGATGCACTGCACTTTTCTCGTGTTTCTTTTATCATAGTTACTATTCAAATGTGTTGCGACATTGAGAATGGCTTTGTCGTTTTGCCGACGTCGTGGAAAATGCAATTATCAATTTTCCTGATTGCGTGTTAGTATTTCTGTGTATATCAAGAAAGTCACCAGGATATCAAATCTGATTCCTCAGAAAAGTGTCGATACTAATGCCCCCACGTTCGATTTAACGCATATACCATTTTGCCTCCTTCCTTTCAAGGCGGATGCTTGAAAAAAATAGGAAAGGGGCAAAATCTGTATCCGCCTTTTAATCGGGGTCGTTGCATGATAGAAAAGTTCTTGAGGGTAAAAGTTATGCAGGCTGCTAATTACGCTTTCAAACGCTCAAACCGGATTTTTACTCGGTCGGGAAAAAAATAAATGATGCAAACACGATTAATGCCATCTGCATGTATCTAGAACTATAGGACCGTGATGTGATGGAAAGTATTATTGATTAGGCGAATGGCAATTCCGGCTCGATGGGGGACGAGACCTGATGATGCACTTTGTAAAACGTGTTCAGAACCGATGTTAATGTAATGTTGATGATGATCCATACGGATGAGTGCGAAGGGCTTGTTCCGCATATGGTTTAGCGAAAGGGGAGCAGTTTGTTTTTGTGTTTGTTTATCTCCTTGTAGTATAAAAGGAGAGTGGCATATTGATCACGTGGCCTTGACAAACACGTTTCCAATCAGCACAATGCGCTTGTTGGCCTCGAATAAAATGTTAGCGGCTCGTCTTGTGATTAGCGTTATAGTTTTTCATCAACCATTCTCATTCATATCCGATCATAGATATATGAATGAATTTATTTCTTCAAACATTCGATCGAATTGTTATCAAATGACATGTTGATTACTAGACGTAATTATCCTGTAAATGTCTTTATTAATGTTCTTTATTTATTCTTATTTTTACTGTAACTTTGCGGTGTGCCAAACCACGTCCATTCAAATGTAAATACAAATGGGAATATTGAATTTCCCAGGCTCCATCCACTGGACTGCGACATTACGGAGAAGGCGATGGCCATCTTTGTAAAGTGACTGAATATATTTATGAATTTTATGTATTGTGGTTGTTTCAAGCACGAACGGGGAATTTTAACAAGCTTTTACATCGTACATCAAATAAAGGAGGAAATGAGTATTGTCTGTAGCAGATAGTGAATACATGTGGTGTTACTTACGGAGATATAACAACGAAGATACGAACAGAGATACGTATAGTAAATGATAATTGCGTCCAGAGAGAATTAGCACATAACTGCATAGCTGGACAATTAGCAGTGTTTAACAGAATTAAAAAAAGGATAATACTCCTATCTCTTTTGTTGTGTGACGTTTACGTAACTATGATAACGTAATAGAAGATGAGCTAATTTTGTAATACATGTATTTTCATTTGTCCTATGAGAACAGAGAGGTGGCAAAGTATGAATGCTCAATAATGATGCCAAATACGTTCTACAGGTTCAATGTCATGATTTTTAAATGTTATTATTTTTTTTCGGTATGGAAGACGTTTACTGGATGGGAAACAAGCGTTTCCAAATTTGGTAGAGCACACGGATATGCTGTCTTGAATTTTTACGTCTTCGTATCTCAGTGGGCGTTGTTTATTTGATGTGTGTGTATTTTCATAACCTAATGTGTCCCGAATTCTGCTCTTTATAGGATGGTGGCCGATTTACGTTCACCATGAAAAATTGTGAAATTTAGCCGTTATCTGCGGAATTCACTTCAGTGGTGAATGTGAATATGTATGTTAACTATGCATCGTTGTAAACGATTAGAGTCGTTTTTTTCGAAAGATATACTTTGTAACAAAAAAAATGTGACTTGTTTTGATGAAAAAAAATAAAATTTGATAAAATCGATCTTTTAATACACGATAGAATCACTGGATGTTTATTTCTCGATGTGTTTGTCATTTCTACAAATGAAACGTTTGTGAGGGAATTGTATACATATATATATATATATATATATATATATATATATATATATGCATATGTATATATAGGAGGGGGAAATAGAAAATGGGATACACAAACATAAACAGATAAATTTTGAAAATATAAATGCTAAAGAATTCCAGCGTAATGCATGCACATATTATATATATCGTAGGCCTGCCTGTATTTACAAGTTACCATTTTTACACTATAATACAGGCGAGCAATTTTTATTTTGCATCAGAAAATTTGATTCCGGAAAGTGTTGTTGTATCTTCCAGTTCCCCTGCGAGCAAGGGAGTCAGAGATCAAATTTCACAGTGAGAGATTGAAAAAAAAATATATCTTTACCATGTAAACGACAGACTTGAAATCTAAAAATTAAATAAAGAAAAGGTCTATGTATTCGGAATGAGTTTATCATCATAAGTGTTTTCAGGACAAAAATATCACATTGAATATGTAAGACGCAAAGGCCCATTCACACTAACAGTAAAATATTGCTAAGCAAGGTCAGGTACAAAACGTCTCGAGGAATATAGCCAAAAATATTGCAGACCACTATGCACACATTTGTAATTCATCTTCCGTATTATTAACGAAAATGTGTTGGAACACCTGGGGAAGAGGACGTCATAAAAAGGTGTCTCTATACCTGTCATCAGGGATCATTTCACACATTCTTTACGATTTCCATTTAAATGGATTATGATCAAAGTCATCGTTTTAATTATGTGAAGTTTTTTTCCCGCCCATTTTCATCACCATTTTCTTTCAGTTTATCAATTTCCGGAAGGTCCGGTCCGGAAAAGATTTTATTGAAACAGGGCATAAAAATGAGTGAATTATGGAAGGGGCGGGAGTGACAAAATCTGATGATAAGGAATATGCGAATATAACTGTTTTCATTGATTTAACTAAAGTATTGTGATGTTATAGATCAATTGTAACTAGAATTATGTTATTGCGGTATTAAAGAGGCACCTCTTTTAAATCACTGACAATTCATCTCACAAATTGTTAACCATTGATATGTATTACAGGAGTCCCATCCTATATTTCAAAGAAATATAGTGCAGATTTCCACATGGGTCTCACCTTTGGCAATTCTGGTTTATTTTATTTTATTATTTTTAATTATTTATACTGTACTAAACACACACATTTTCAGATGGCATAAGTGTATTTGTTGAAGGGGTCTGAATCTATACATTGTAATACCTAATTTCATGATTTGAATGTTTAACTTAATAGCCTACTGTAACTGGATGTTAGCTAATAAATCAATTTTGAATGTTGATAAAAATCATTATGTGTTACTTGAAACAAAAACAAGTTGACAGTAATTTCAAATTAGTTTACAAAGACAAGAGAATAAAGAATTCATAAAATTATTTTTTTTTCTTATAGATGATGAATTGTCTTAGAACCATCACGTTGATCATATATGTTCAACCACATCTAAAAGTATTGATGTTCTCTTTAATCATTAATCAATATTTCTCACAAAATTTAACAAAAATGTTATATTATTCATTTGTTTCATCCCACATAAAATATTGCAGTACTGTTTGGGGCTTCACGCCAAAGAAAAACATTGAACGTGTTCAGGAATAACAAAAGCGTAGTATTCGTTGGATAACTATAACTCCTCATATTTGACCCCCGGTAAACTTTAGTTAATAAGATGAAAATTTTATCCATGTATATTTTTACGTTTAAGGTTGGGTAATAATGTTCTTCCTGAAGTATTTTGTAATCATGTCACTCCACCTTGTTCCATTCATGATTATAACACTAGGAATTAATGGTCAAAAACATTCATACCCTATAAACCGGGTTAAAAGAACCACAATCCTCCACATTTTAGTTGCCCAATTCTGTGGAATACCCGGTATGATATCCTTCTCACATCAATCAAAAGCAGGAAGATTTTAAGTCAATTTAAAAGGATTATCTTTTAAGTCAATTTAAAAGTATGTATATATATACATATATATATACTTTTTTGATGAATTGTACCTGATGTTACGTATATGAGTATGCAATGTTTCCTCTTCTATTTCTTTTCTCTTTCATTGTGTCTTCCACCCTTGTTTTTTCATGTGAATTTATTTGATGATTGCCGTTGATGAATTACCGTAATAAGGATTGCTTGTAAGGGATCATTTCCAACAAATATCTCTTGTGAGCTTCTTATGATCCCATCAATTAAGACGTAGTATATGCCAAATAATATTTTGAATTTTGTAGAAGTTATTGTGCCTTGAAATAGGACAAAAATGAATAATCATAATTTGCAGGTATAGTCATGTAGAATTTAGTTTGAAGGGGATGTTTGCTTTCTTGAAATTCCTATAAAGAATATGAGCAGGTCCTTAATGGAGATTAGTGAATAGGAATTGATATAATTATGTTGTTCCGTCTTACTTTTTATTCTGATTTCAAAAACTATGGTCTGCTGTTCAACCTTTCACCGTTTACTGTGATAGGATGGGTAACAAGACAACATGGACTATAGTGATGTATTGAGATCGCAGACTAATGGCTTAAAAGAGACCTCCGGATGATTTCAGACTTTTACATTTGAACAACAATGAATCAGTTATACTGAGTACAGAGTATCATGATTTATAGTGATTGGGATGAGTAATATGAATGTTTTCAAAATCTATAACAAATTGCAATGAACAAGGATGATGACAAGCAGCCTCATCATAAGAATGCATGAGTCGGGCTCAAGGAAGCAGAACAAAAGAAGAAGGTATGCATAGCTTCTGCACAGGTGAAATCGCAAGCAAGCGGTATTGTAATGGAATTACACTGCTACATTTCTGAAATATGTGAGGCTCCTATGTCATCAACACTGTTCAGTGTAATTTGTTCATGATTTTTCAGAGTATTGGTTTCTCCGCTCAAGATCCGCAGTAAATTCACAAATCTATACATGGAGCTGTCGATTTATGTACTACATGATGTGCAATTTTGAAAAAACGTCTGGAATGCCTCTTTAACTGAATTATTTTGCCACGTGTTACCTGGCGTGAAATATCCAAATTAGCGCTGTTCAAAATTCACATCACTCGCGAACATCATTTCCTCTGCGATGAAAAAAAAAAAATCGAATTAATCAATCAACTTTAAAGTATTGCTGTCAGAACTATCCAAACTATGCATATATGTTTGTTTGTGTGTGTGTTTTGTTTTGTTTTTGTTTTTGCTTTTTGCTTTTTGCTTTTATTGAACATGAATTCACAGGTAACCGCAGTCTCAGATATTAGACTTCTTTTTGCACGAGTGTTTGCCAAAGAGGGTTATTAACGATAAGTTTGAAAAGTGGATTTCGTAATTCAATCGCAATATCCAATATGTTTGGATTTTTGTTCGTACGTCACGAGCCCCTGTAGTGTTTAGATACATACAAGAATGATTGAACGGAGGGGGGGTGGGGGGGGAGGAATTACTTGCTATAAATCACACAGCCAGCTGTCATAGCATTTGCGAGCGAGGTATGCATAAATCAGCAAATACACCACATGAAAGTCAACGTGAAACACCAAAGGAATGTCTTTCGGGGGAGGGGGTTGATAGGAAGGAAGAGAGGGAGAGAGAGAGGGGGGGGGGGAGGGGAGGGGAGGGAGGGTCTATCTTCACACACCTGTGCGGGTTCTTCTCTCCCGTTACCTTTTCATCGCGTTCATGAGAATCAACGTGGCAGCATGAGGAATAAAGGTCACATTTCTTCCACCGAGTGACGTAGCTAGTTGCGACGTTTGATTTACGAGCCACCATGGGGAAGTATTATGCGCCACTTTCGCCGGGCAATAAACTTGAATGATCAGGGTTTAAAGGTGAAGTTGAAGACCTGGAACACATGTGGGAAGCCGAAGCAGACTTGTTCTCGTTTACGTGCATCACATTGTACGTAGGCGTAGTAGCGGCTGGTATCTAGAGGATTGAAAGTGACTGAGCATGCGCAAACCAAATGATTCCATACACCCTCCCTTTCAGCTTCAGGTTTTAATACTTCTATTCATCTGTAAGAATGTGCCAGGAATGACATTAAAGATCGAAGCATCAAAAAGCTGTATCCTATCCGCACAATAGACCAGCTCGTAATTCCACTTTGCCCATGAGCAGAAAAAGTTATGTTCCAACAGGCAATTTGGTTTGTAAATTCACTGAGATAAGCCTCTGTGATGTGATGATTATTCATAATGATCCTTACGAACAGTGCTTTCCAGCAAATTCATCAGACAGTAAGCCTGGTGTTTGGCAATATTAATGGAGGAAAAAATAATTCATTCACGGGAAAACAATGAAATATATACTTTCCCTAGGTGATACATTCACAGATTATCGTGGTCGCCTGCTCCGCGAAAGATTCGTGTAAACATATATTCCATAGGTTGTTACGTCGGGCAAGCTCATGCATTATGCTGCTTTCAGAACAAGTGAAGTGCCTAGCCAACTGAAAAAAAGAGGTCATTCGTGCCAATATACTCGTGAGCTACATGTAATTACAAACTGGCTTATTATACAGAGAACATTCGTGGCTGGCGGAAGCAGGAGGCATGCCTATTATGTGCTAATTATACACGTGGGAATTGCATATTATCATTGTCTCCTGATATTGATTGATTGATTGATTTTTTTTATGGGGGGGGGGGTCGTAATTAAGTCAGTGTACTATACGTGAGCATGCGCAGTAATTTCGCGGTAATCTCAGTCCACTCAATACACCACATGGCGACTACATAGTGCTCTATAAAGATCGAAGTGCCATATACCTCGATGTGATTAGTTGTGCTGTCAATATTGTTTAGACAGGAAAATTAGAGATGATGGCAAGTGAAATAAAAGTCAGAAATAATGTATGGAAAGAAAAGCAGAACAGGATCCCTATATCATACAGCTGTTTTTGTATCTGTTTTGTATCGGCAAGTTTTCAAATATCCACGTAATCGATACTGGTTTTTAGATCTTATTTTGGAAGTACGACGGCGTTGCTTTCTCACCTCAGCTATCATAGTTATAGACAACTCAAAGTAGCCGAAGGCTGCTCATTGCATTTATCTTCAGAGACGAATTGTTCAAGATTATGATTTAATGAGAAAACGCTGCTTTAAAAAAAAAAAAAGCCAAGTTGCGTAATACCCAGTACTGCATCCTTCTTTGCTGCATATATTTGTATGGTGTATCGCAAACTACTTATTATGAAGAACTACACGGAAATGTTTGTTATTCAATATCAAATATGATTCTCTTATATGGAACCTTCCTTCTAAAGATATAACACACTTTGAAATTGTACATGTTTACACATACGTTGCATTTATTGTGTCTTTAAGAAAAAAACATAAAACGATTTGATCCAATCAACAGAAAAACGCTTTGGCGTCGTAGTTGAGAAGAACAACACTGGGATACCTGATCCAATGAGAAACTACCGGGTAGTCTGTATCTACTTCCTTCGTCTGTCTTTCTTGCTACCAAGGGACGGTGTCGCGCAGACGTGCAGGAATGTCTTTTTGATTTGTTTGTTTGCTTTCTCTCCCCTCATCTCATAATAGTATGATCGTGAAACGCCAGCTGGTTGGGTCTTGGGATGATTTACGCCGTGTCAATTTGTTTTGAACGAAAGTCGGGATATTGTTCTGGGATTTCGAACTCCCCTTCCACGATAACAGACGCGCCAGCGCGTGCGCACATACACACACACACACGCACACACACACATTCACGTATACGCAAATGACACTCACTTTTAAAAGCAACTGCACACAGAAGCGCGAGCACTCAAGCACATTTACACGGATATTCACGAAGCACGCACGCGCATCTCATTCGCAAACGCGACACAAAAACATTGAAAACTACAAAACACTCTTATTTGTTTGTTTGTCAGCTTCATGTTTTTGTTAATGTGTTTGGCGCGCACACGTTCATGACATCTTGCTGCTGAAATATTGATTACAGTTCGGCAGATTTCACAGGCAATGACATTCCAACCACCTACTGTTACAGACACCTGTTCTGTGAAAGAAATGTTCGGAAAGGTCAGAACAACACAGAGGAAGAACTGGAATAAAAAATCCAATCACACTCTGATATAATTCCCAAGTAGAATCAGCACCTCGCAGTGATCGTGTATTTAGACACGTGATAAAATGTGCCATCCTATTTCGTAAACCTATGTAAGAACATTTAGATTTACACACTCTTCAACATAGACAGACACACGCATGTTATGCATTTATACACTGATTAGGGGATTTCATCTTTTAACAGTTATATCAAAGCAGCTATAGAAACTGTTGCATATGATAATGATGTTTCTCCTCATCAACATAATCACTAGACGTATGAAACTAAACGGGGAAATATAAGAAATATATTAATTGAATTATGAGCAAAGACATCTCAAATGTGTCAGACAGACTCCATAACAAAAGTAAATATATTTCAGCATACATCGTACAGGGACCTACATGCTCATCTTTCTTCGGGCAGCTCTATCATCTTTATGCAGAATTTGCCTCAAATACCCATCCCCACACACGATCTCATGCCCAGGTTTATGTAAATGTGAACCCAATCTCTACCAAACTCAATCTTGGATGTCCAATATATATTTTAGATAGCATGCGATGCCCAACCGCGGATTCTTTATTTGAAAATCCTATACCACTTTGCTAATGAAGTAGGTTGACAGTGAGAAGAATTTCAGTCTTGTAGAAAGTGCTCACGAGGATAACTCGAACCCCGACAACATCAACCTTTAGGAAAATAATTATAGAGTCCACCTGTAACAGAGAAACTGAACAGGAACATCAGCAGGTATACTGAAAACCATTAAGGCATACTGCTTCGGCTAGAAGGATCGTTGCACATCAAATGTCGAAAAATTGATTAATTTCATTGACAGATTCATCGAACAAAATTAACACACAAAGACACTTCAGACAAAATATTGGGGTCTTCAGACTTTCAAAGGCGATGATTTTCATTCAATTTATTGCATAATTCCTTCTTACTTTAAACATCACTGAAGAGAGGTTTAAAATTCTCTTGGAACACGCACTATTTCATTTGCGTGCTCACAGTTCAAACGCAGTTTGTCAGTGATGATAAAATTTTTGCAAACATTTTCTTGCAATAGATCAATATATGAAATGAAATGAGAGCCAAGATACAAGACAATACAATATACAAAACAATACAAAATACAATACTCTGATGGGACAAAACATGCCAGTATTTTAAACATCATTCATATAATGCGTTTGGCAAAGAAAAAAAAATCAATTGCATTAACATATAATATATGTACTTTTGAATTATGCACTGGCAGTCTGCAAATGTTATTTTCTATTCGATTGTGTGTTTTTGTAATAATTTCTTACTCAATTTGGTATAAAAAGATATTTGAATTTTACATCAATCCAAACTACAAGTACAATTAAATCAAATGAACTTTTGGCATACACATATTCCCCTTTCTGCATAAAAATCTTTTCATTTCAAACAGACAGACAAACATTTGCACCAACCAGCAAGATCTCATCTAACAGACGAATGAAACATTCATTTATATACGAGATTGCGGCAAACACAGTCATAAGTACGTGGATGTCAAGGCACAGTCGTTTCACCTGATTAAATCGTTCTATATACTGTTAAAAGTACCTTATACGAACCAAGAGCGTTTACTTTTTAACAATTATGCATTGTCATGTTAACTCCAACCAATCAATCAAAGCGCGTTGTGTCTTTAAATTCCGGAAGATGTGATACCAAGCGATGTGGTATCAGCATCGCGGAAAAATAATTTCGAGCCACATACACCGGAGCTGTTCAGTATGTACTCGAGAGGAAATGAAGTAACTCCTCCAGAATCAAATTAAAAAGGTTGACTCCATGTCATGCAGTGAATAGGGAGCTTTACATTTTCGGGACGGGGACGTTCAGAGAGAGAGAGAGAGAGAGAAAAAAAAGTTCTGAGCATGCGCAGAAGCGCGCGTCAAGTCGATCTATTTTTAGCTTGCATCGTCTGAGTTTTTCACTACGCGTTCTGGGCTATTTTTACGTCCGCACAATTGGCGACGTACAGCTACTTGATGCACCGATTATATGGGGGCGCCATTTCTGTGGTCCCAGCGTATAATCTACAGCTATTTTTCAGCACGACGAAGGGGAGGGGGGAGAACGTCCAGCCAAGCGTCGTCTCAAACGTCCGCGCGTCAAAATCTTAATATCGTTTTGGTTGACGTCGACAGAGGGCGCTGCAAGCATCAACGCCTCGCCGTGGACACGCAGGTTTCATCTTTCCCGCTTTGCTACTCATTCTCCTTTGGAAGACCAATCATACGTGTAGTAATTCGTTGGCTATCATCATTGAAACTGCAACGTGATACAATGGTGATTGTTGCGCTTAGTTCCTACATAGAATGACAGCTGGGTAGATGCAAATACAATCCATTGCTGGCATATTTCCTAGGACTTGTTGTTTCAGCGATAAGTTTTTTTTTTTTTTTTTTTTTTTTTTTTTTGGGGGGGGGGGGGTTTATGGGAGCTTCCTGTGAAAGAATTTGCAAATGACAGACAGGTTTTGTTCATTCATTTCTACTACACGTTTGCTTGAAGGGCTACACGGCCAAGAACCAAAATTTCTAATACATCCTGCCTCGGAATGCTTTCATTCTCACAATATTGATTGATATAAAGACTTTTGCTTGTCAGCGTGTCTTTTTGTCTTCGAATTGTACATTAAAATTTGACACTTACAGGCGTCTTCAAGTTGGTGCCGAAGACTCATAGATCGTTATAACTCATGCGTCATCTACCTGTGCGTCACCCTGCACTATGGGACAGTATGCAATCTTCAGCAAAAGAGCTAGCATCGTACATGTAATACTTTTGAGTATGAGCACTGGCTGGCGTGAAAATTGATGTCCAACAGATAAGCCTATTATCATATCACATTCATTTCATGTCTACAAATGCAATACTCTTCACGAGCATTCCTTAATGAAGTCAGTAACATGCTCCTTTGGTGGATAGCAATGATGTTCTGATGACAATCCTGTTCTCGAAACATGCTTTGAAGAAATAATCAATATCTGCTGATGCCATACATCTTTCTATCAATTTCCGTAGAATACTGAACTGAGAAGCTTGAGTGTTAACCATGTGATGTTCATTAAAATATACCGATAATTATTTTCTCATACTAGATTAATGCCATCTAACCTATAGCTATAAGATGAATCTGTCCCATTTTCAATTAACCCTTTTCTTTATTACGTGCACTCCAACGAGTGCTTACATGGGTTGATTTTGTTTGTATTTTGTTTCACGCTTGACATAATTATGTCATGCTTTAATGTTAATGTTAATCGCCATCCCTAACAATTCCAAAGTCAGCCAATTATTTTGAAGATACTGTATGTCGAAACCCATGGTTCCATCACTTCTTTGAATGAAATCCAATAGCAAAAATAAAAAGAGCAGGTTAAAGGGAATAATGATCTTCTCTCCGTGTAGTTTCTATATATATATTTTTTTTTGGGGGGGGGGGATGGGTGGGGAGGATTTAGAAAAATATAAAATTGGCCACTAAATCTTTGGTAAATGTCGCTGTGAGTGATCGGTATCGGGACTGGTGTGTGACGCGTTGACATAGGAAACGCAAGTTCTCAGCCGGGTCTCTAGCAATTACCCCCTGGACAATTACCCCAGATCCTTCCCCTGACCCCAGCTCTAATCCTAATCCTGAAACTAATCCTAACCCTAACCAAAACTCTAATCCTAAACCTAACTCCAACCCTAATCTTTACTCTAACCTTATCACTAACCAGTATTTACCCGAGGGTAAATTGTCCTCCGGGGGTAATTGCCCTGATACGTCCCAGCCCGTTATCCACCTTGGCGACTGCTATTAAATAGAATATCATCTTCTTTTTCACAATATTATTTTCATTGAATGAAAATCCAGTCAAAAGACAAATACAAAAGTAACTTTAATCACAACGTTACTGATAATGACAGTAATAATTATTGTAATAACAATAATGACAATAATAATAGTAATAATAATATCACTGACTTTGATATTAATGTAGCTTTTTAAAGAGTGACAATATGAATTAAGGTATCAAGTGGATAATGTCACCAGAGCAGTTTTGCAACACCAGGCATGACCTCAATTTCACACACAAAATTGATACAGTACATAACTCAATCGCAAATCCATGGCATGTGTTCATACTGTAAGCAATTATGATACGACTGTGGGCTGACATTAATCTAACATCATTCATTCATACGCTTCTGATTTCAGAAGATCCCTTTGCACTAGGTCAGATGTTAGACAAGGACGGCACACGCAGTCTGTACATGGTAGAAAAAAGGGCTTAAAAAAGTAATACACCTTACAGTGCCTCATGCTACGACTTTGGTATAATGCAGAAAGAAATGAAATCAGACAAACACGGAAATGATAGCGTCATGTCTTATTCGGATGAAGAGATCACGCACATCCACATTCCAGTACTTTCAGGTTTGGTATGTTCTTTGTGGTCATTGCCGATCCATCTTGATAGTAAATCAATTGAACTGACGCCAGTCGTTTCGATGTACAGCACGGCATTAGGAGTGCGCGCAAGCTGGGGTCGGTCTCTAGCATACCACGTGTGTACATGATGTCGGAGTGGTTGTACATGTGGTAGATGCCGGAGTCACATGAGCCACGGCAATAGTTCACGACCATTTCTGTCGGATGGATGAGCCAGTCCCAGCCCAACTCTGTCTTTGTGACGGTGAACGCCTGCAGACAGCACGTGGACGGATTGTTCGACTTGCATGTCGCTCCGCGGCGCGCGCGTCGATGCACCTCGTCGCGCCGCACGCGCGTCAACACCCTCACTTCCAGAATCGGCCTAGCAGTCATGTTGATCGTGGCCTCGTGGGCGGGATCTGTGGTCACTTCGAACACGACGGTTGGTTCACTAGACGACCAGGATGGCGACAGATCGATGCCGATCCATCCGCCGGTGTCATTGACACGATGAGAAGCGACGATGTTTGTCTGCGCCAACCTCTGCGTCACCACGACAGACCGCCTGATGGCGCTAGTCGAATTTAAAACGTGGATCCACAGCTTCCCGTCCACGACATCCGCCACCTGTACGCTCTCCGAGAGGAAAAAGCTCATTTTCACCGCCAAGTCGTTGCCAATGCCGTTCGCTGGTCCTTAAAGGGAGAAATATTCGTGAAAGAGAACAGATACAAAGACTTTATTCACGAATGAGATTATGCGTCTTTGATAAAGAGCTTTTTTAAAACTTTCACGTTTATATAACCATCACACTTGATGTCAATATTAGAATCATAATTGATATTACTATCACGGTCATCGTCATCGTAATGTTATCATTATCGTCATTATTATCATCAGTAAAGCTTTTCTTTCGGCAAGCTCTATCCATCAAAGAACAAAAAGGCAACTAACGATGATCGTAACTTTTGTCATGCGGGAGGAGCATGAGATGAACCAAACGAGGATATATCGATCCTGACGAAAATAAAGGGGCAAAAATTTGTGACTTTTCCAGATTCAAAGAGGAATCCTTTCCATTCTTGAGGTGTGTTTGTGTCAAATAAATATATTTCAGGCCAAAAGTCACGCTCGTTATTCGTCCACGTCAGATTTTGAAAAACTATCAATTGGGAGGGCATCGGTAAAAAACAACAACAAGTGGTTGTCTATTCAAAATTTACTGTCAATCAGTTGCAAAGTGGTTGTCTTTTCTGGGTAGAAGTATATACCTTAGGGCCATAAAAGGATGCAAAATTACTGAAATATTATAATTCCTTCCAGGTACGAAGTATTTGTGGAAAGTACAAGGCGGAAACAATGATATGATGGCGATGACAGACACCTATTGAAATTTGATGAGGTGAGAATTGTAGTGTAAATAAACTGAACGCATAAAGCCGATACATTACTGTATATAACAGACAAACAGACAAAAAAAAAACACCGATTGAATGCGTGTATACAAATTATCCTTATGTAGGCCTATAGAATGTAAAAGTATGTAAGTTTGTACGTATAAATATATTGTATTACTGTGTGTGTGTGTGTGTGTGTGTGTGCAAATATGTGTTGTGTACAACTTAACTTCCGCGAAGGCACCCACATTAAATGACAGGGATCAAATTTTGTGAAGGAAAGAGGAAAATGGGAAGTTCGCAGGATGAGCAGTTCCCTCGCAACAGCAACCCGTTGATATGCTCCTGGAGGATTCGACGTTCACCGAGTTCTGGAAGATTCGTTTGTTTACATCTGTGGCTCACGCTCCTGGATCGATTGGGAAGTACATTTAGCTGCTGCACCACTACTGATTCAGGGGGAGATCTGACCTGCGACAGTCTCCCCTATATTTATGTTTAAAGAAAAACCAACAACAGGCCTTCGTCTCTCTCGAGGGTGGGGAGGGAATGTTTTCTCACCAAATACGTGGCGATACCTACGCCCCCTTTCATCAATGCGCAGATGTACTAAAAAGGTGAAAGTATTAACCGCACCTGGGCGTAATAAAACATTGTGCTCTACTAAGCAAAGATCTAAGAGTTTTCGGTGTCACGTGACACGCGGCTGACCAATCAACGCAATTCTCCCACTGCTCTCTCTCTCTCTCTCTCTCTCTCTCTCTCTTTCTGTTGATCTCTCTCTGACTTGCAAGTGACGACAAAGTCTTTTGTCATCTTTTCGTAGGTTTGTTTTGCTTTCGTGTAACTGTGTCAATAAAATCGGATGTCAAAATGATAGAATCATGTCTCCTGCATTGTGTAGCATCAAATCGTCATCATAATTACGATGAATATGATTCGGTTCATTTGATTCACAGGATGTGATAATACAAACAAGTGTTGATGTTTCCTTTTGTCAAATGCTTTGCTTGTATCATGACGAGCATAGAATCTATCTTCTTATCGATCAACCCAACGACACTGCGTTAGTCAGTTTGTCCGAGGAACTTTTTGTCCGGGCTCCCTATACACACACTGTCCCGCCCACGCATGCCCACACGTCCTTGCTGCGATTCACTTTCTGCTGTTTGCTGATGGCTCATTTTATTAACATTGGGAGGATATTGTCATCAAAAGTCAATTTCAAATGCTCTCGATTATTAACCCGAGATATAACTGGAAACTACCATGTCTTAGCCTCTTTCCTTTCAAAATATCTAGTACGTGGCCCTCTTTTCTTACCTAAGCCCGTTTAGAGTAATCGTCTTACCTGCCACTCCTAGTATGAATTGTTTGTCTTTTTCTTTGAAGTCCCTGTCCATGATGTCGGTGTCGTCGTCTTCCCTGTCATCAGCTTTGTTGTTGGCATTTTCCGATTCACCGAAGACCTTCTCCATGACATCTTGGCTGATCGTTGGTGGATTTGCTTTTAGCTTCGGAGGCTCTGAGAGGTTTAGGGCGTCGAGAATCTGCCGCTTGAGGGCTTGGATCCTAAGTTGCTTCTCAGTTGCCGTCATCGTCGATGGTCTCGAACCTTGCTCTCCGGGGTAACTACCATCCTGACCTCGCAGTTTGCAACTTGCACATCCAAATGTCATTGTAGACGACGGCGGAGTCGACATCGACGACGAAGTTGACGACGAAGCCATCTTCGATTTCGACGAGGATTTCGTGGAAGATGGGGAAGATGAAAGACCGGGTGCGACTTCCGGATGGTTACTCGCTGCCATCGACATCGTCGATCTGCGGATCTCTCGACTCAGAGTCACACGAGCATTTTCACCGAAGAGTTGCAGTTTGGGCCACTCTGCAATGCGGGTCGGCGTTGCCCAGAGGTGGATGCAGTTGCATAGCAACACGAGACAGACGATGCAGGCTTGCAGAGGATGTGATGAGGAGCTGGACATTGTGGATGATTCTTTGATGAGAGACGCCGCAATATTTTTCTTCGTCAGTACACGGAGCTGACGAGCAGGCAAGAGCTACTGGACCTGAAATATGGCTGTCTCTCTACCTCATAGACCACGATCCAAGAGTGTCTTACGATGCAATCATTTGCGACGCCCCTCTTTGGCCCAGCACCATGTTCGGCAGGTCCCCAGTAGGAAGAGCCGAACAATCATGCTAATCGCATTTACATGCCTCCGCCGAATGGGAGCGACCAGCGAGCGACATTTCCGTAAATATGAAATGATTTTCACCTTGAATGCCCGGCTTTCGCTCGTTCATTCGGATTGTCATGAGACAATCGACGCTGTGATAGATTGACAAGTTGTATGAAAGTATCCATCACACACACACACACACACGCACATGCACACACACGTACGCACACACACAGACACACATGCACACACACACACGCATACTCTACACAGAGGCGTTCTCGCACACTCGCTCGCATAACATCACAACATGACAACAGAGGAGAAAATTGGTAAACCTGACACGTGACTGATCGAATTGTGTGCCAAGGTAAATTCCTTCATGTGCCCTGCGAGTTTTGCGCTCTGACATACCAGCACGTCAGGGAACGGCAGGTTTGACAGCCATTGCGAATCAGGCTTCAACGATATCAGTAGCGCCATATGACGCAAGTAATTTCCCCATTGTTGGCTGATTCTCTCAAAAGGCCAGAAAGAGGAACGACTGGGTGGTAGTGCGAAAGATGCTAATAGAGTTACAGAGAGGGAGAGAATGAGAGAGAGAGAGAGGGTGAAGGGCAGAAGAAAAGAAGAGACGACAAAGGGGAGGAAGAGTGGAGAGACTTACAGAATGGGAAACATTAGTAGATTGAGGTAGGTTAGCGTAAACAAAAAATAAGACAACGCACGAGAAAAGGGAGAAATACGGAGAAGTAACCATGCCTGGAGAAAGCAGATGACTATCTCCGGGAAATGTAGGTACAGGTATGATTATTTTGTACCGTGTAATAATATGGAATAAAACTGTTGTGACACAATAATTCAGAATGCTAATCTATTGGAGACTTATCATTTGCTCTTCCTTCAAAGGATAGCATTTGTTCCCATCTCTTTTTCCACCCTGTTTCAAAGAATGGTCGAAATGAGCCCAATGAAAAGAGACCGGAGGTGTAATGCACCTTTAGCATTTGTCGGCGAGCGTCGGAGAGGCTCGTGGGCGGCTATAGGGATTCAAAGTGAAATCACGGGCTTAATACCGCCAGATTGCAGCATGAGGATTGGGTGTGGGGAAATCAAATGTGATTCTTTTCCCTTTCTTCACAGCGAATTACAGAGAGATGATAATCATGTCGATGCTAATAACGCATTGATGATGACATTTTATCCAATCCGAGAAACACTAAGGTCTTGATCTAAGCTATTGATAGCCAGGAGATCGAGAATCCATACGGAAACGAGTATACACGTAAGGGTTAAAGAGGATGATTGGGTAGCGAAGATGAAAGTCGAAACTGGGGGTCGGAGGGGTAAGGCCAAGTGTGGTAAACAGCACTGCGGTTATCAACCGCAAACCGTGCATCAGGTTCATGTAGGGTGGGATCTGAATTCCTAGGGGGGCTGGGGGTAAACCGTTTAGGCCCGCAACGCGCACTGCTTCTCTGATTCGATTAAAGTCACAGTTGTGGAGATGGAGCGTTCCTTCTGCCCGCTACCAAGGAAACCGCCCAACATCGGCGTGACACACGGACGGCCAGTGCGTGGGGTCCCTTGCGTTCGTGTGCCGAGTGACGTTGTGCCCCGGTTGTTCAACAGAAGGCTCATTTGATGACAACTTTTCATTTCATGACTTACTATCCTGATTAAAAAGAAAAACTCGCAGATGATTTAGATGATAAAAATCTTTCAACAACTTGATGAGGAAGTCACGACTATGAATGTCAAATGGAGCTCGCGAGATAACTGAAAATGTAGACGATTATAAGGTCACCAGAATCGTACCTCCCACATACTTTGTCCATGTATCGTCACATTAACCTTTTGAATGTTCTTGATAGAAAAACTATCGTCAATATATTTTGTATCAGAACATGACGCTCACAGGCATTTATTCCAATGTATACATAGCAGACGAGCATAATGTCTCCTGGAGAAATTATACGTCAATGAATCAGAAAGATAGGAAAACTTGGGGAAAAGAAAAGCAGTAACTATTATTCAAAATGAGGGGATTTCGCTTTAAGGAATTACTCTTTCCACTGTTCGAGATTTGCTGGGAACAACATTGTCCAAGTATGGTTGTGTGGTTTTGTGAGATGAGAACGATGAATTTATGAGTGACGAGGTTAAGCGTGTTCGTTAAATCCAGCCATCTACCCAGCGAGCATTCTTAACATTCTTTTATTTCATTTTTTTTTTTTGGGGGGGGGGAGGTGGGGAGGATGGGGTGGCATTAGGGGTTAGGCATGTCTCATGTTTTCCTATCTTAAAAGTTCAGAACTATACACGCTTGATGTGTGCAATGGTGTCTTTGAGAGAAGCCTATGTACACTCCCCACTTATAGAACTTCGCCCTATCGCAGTACGCATTGATTGAGTGATTGATTGCTTCTTAATTTCTGCATTCTTTTTTTTTTTCATATTAAGAATATAAATTGAATTATAACAGAAAGCCAATTGAACAAAATTACTGAGTAATATTTGAAAAGTGGAAATATAAAGTATGCATGGAAATGGGTAAACGTTTGCCGTAAATTGTACAGCACTGATTTTCCTAATAAAAACAAAAACAAAAACCACACCTAGATACAAACATATGCATTCAAATCATATAAAGGATAATGTCAATCGGTTTCGCGAATTGTCAGTTGTTTGAAAAGTAATACCGTCCTGTGCGTTAACTGGCGTGGAAAAGTATAGCAGATTCTTCCCGTGGTTTAGGGAAAAAGGTCCAAGCCTTCCAAATGCGAGGGCCTGAATTCGAATCCTGCCCGTTCGCTTTAATACAACCATGGACAAATTGTTACGATGAGCCTCTTCGTCCGGAACCTGCAACGGCTGGGATAATGACAGTCGTGAGACCCACGGATCGAAGAGAAGTACTAGTAAGTTGTAAAGGAAGATTGCGCTGGCTTAGTGTGACCATGTCAATCCTCATGATTGCCATTGTAACATTATTATTCTTGCTAATATACGCTATTGTCCACTTTAAGAATTCAGAATACAGAAATCCTGGCTATTGTACTTATAACATGACAGCGGAACTCTGGATGTTATTAACCTTCTCATGGACCCATCCTACAGTCATAGCTCTTTGGTCATACTAAATTATCTCACATAAACATAATGCAATTGGACTTAGAAAATTTGTGCTGGTATTCTTGAACATGTTTCCCAATATTTGAGCATTAATTACAATGTTTTTGTTTGATATTTTGATGAGCTGTTATTGCACTAATGAATGAGAACATTTCTGATGTGTATATGAATTTCTATTTTAATTAATTGATTAATTAATTAATCTATATATTCATTTGTTTAGTTAGTTAGTTAGTTAATGATTAATTCATTTATTTACTTATTTATCTATTGCTGTCAAACTAAATATTTGACGCCTTAACGGTGTGTCATCCGATCGCTACTCTAAAATCCTCCCCACCCTATCACCCACCCCATCCACACCACACCCATACAAGGTCCATACGGGCAGAGCTCGAAGTGAACAATGGAACTTTCTTCCAGAACATGCCAGCGGGAGACAGACATCACAACATGTAGACATTGTTTCGTTTCTAATAATGACCATCTGTGGAGTCACGACCTTCTGCTTCTTCTTGAAACGAATTACTGACAAATCAAAAAGACAGATTATGGAGTTGCAACAGAGCGCACAACTACCACCAGGTATCAATTTTGGTAATCATGCATTCATGATCTGCATTGTGATAAAAGCCTTATCGCGTTAATGTAAAGATGCGCATTCACATAACAATGACTTTTAGGAGTAATACTGAAATCTATTGAAAACTTATTTGTTTCACGATATTTGAACTTCTCCGATTTCTCTATCTTACCTTCATACTCACATCTTCTAGTATTTCATTTACCAGACTTGGCGAAATATAAATTGCAACTATTACTACTATCTTTATTATCATATTGTAAAATCCATACTATATGCCCTGACACCTAACACTCATGGTTTTTCTTCTTTAGTCCTAGAAAAAATATGGATACAACCTACCAAATCAAAAGAGTCTGCATCCTGATGACCCTGCCAATCAAAATATGTCTTTCATACCGTGTTTGAGGTAGTTATCATCCTTTACTCGATTTATATCATCTTCTTCATTATCCCCCCATATTATTAATGATGGAAAAATGTGCATTTGGTAAAGACAAATTTATCCTAAATATCAAATAAACATAACACTTTTTTCATTCTTTATAAAACATGATAGTAGATTACTGACTGTGTACATGTGTTCTTGGGAACAAGTAAGTTCTTATACTAGACAACTCTTCCACAGATTAGACGAGAGAGAGAGGGGGGGGGGGGGACGAGAGAGAGGATTTTGTTTACGTTCTACTAACTACAGTCCCTCTCCGTGAAAAACCCTCACTGATGGGCTACATTATACAAATCTGTGGAATGAAAGATAAATCCAAAAGATGAGCATGATTTTAAATATGTTTGGCTATCAAAACACATTTTTTTCTGTTGCCACATTCCATGATCAAAAGAAAAAAACCCCAAATAATTTATCAATCAATGCAAAGTTGCAATTATTTCATTGAATCTTGTTTTATTCAACATTCGATATTCATCATCTTATTTTTTCGAATCCACCTTTTTCTGGTGAAATATTGTAGAAACGGATAGGCTAAACACTCTCCTTTCCTCATCGTTGTCTTGTAATTTGCTTGGATTCTTCTCTGATTTTCAAAGCAAACTGACATGACCTTTGCCAGAAATTCTGCAGATTGGGATATGATTATCAAATTTCCCACGAAATGTATCATAAAAATATACATAATGCAATGAAAATGAAAATTCTTAGCTACAGACATTAAAAAAAAAAAAAAACTTTCGGAGAATCTTTTCTCGATTAAATTCGTTTGTCCTTGTATCATAGTGAATGACAGTTTGCAGAAAGGATCAGAGGGAGAGAAAGGGAGGGGGAGGGAAAGAGGGCCAAATGTACTTGATCTTCACATTCCAGAGTTAGAAAGGTGAAAACGCAGTCAAATTTAGAGAGCCTACAAAAACAGACGTCTATCCATAACAGATCCCAACTGCCAAAGGGTGGTGACTTTCTAGGAAGTGTTTGCGTTTTTATCGCGTTTTGAAAGAACTGCCTTTCAAACAGATTTCGCCCAAAACGATTTTGGTAGTTCTGTGTCGGCCTCCTTGGTAATGTATTTATCATCTTACATGTGGTCATTCTACATGACTCAGAGTTTGACTGGGTTCTTAGAAGAAACCAATTATAGACATCCAAATGTCTAACCACGAAGGGACTCATATGTGATTTTCCATGATAGCCACGAATTAAATGTATTTACCGAATGATTTTTTTTCTTTGTAATTGCGTTTTTGTGTTTTACATTTCTCACTATGGTGGGTGTGTGCGATCGTTAAAAAGGTGTTTCTCTGATTTACAACCCCCTCTACTTAAAAAAGAAAATGTGACTGATCAGATGTCTCCTATTGAGAGAAAAAAGATGTGTCTGATCAGAATGTCACATTGTACTCTGTACTTTTATCGAAATGAAATGAAATAATGAAATTAAGTGAAATCAAATTAAATTAAGTGAATGAATTTCGTGGGAAGCGTGATGTGGACAAGATTGACCTAGATGGACCTCATACTTCAAGATTTTAAGATGAATAACAGATTTCCTTCCTACCACCTTCCAAATCATCCTCATACGCACGATGAAGAGGAATGACTACGTTTGAAAAGTGTGATGCCCTTTTGGACTCGACTGACACAATACCGGATGATGCCAGGTGGAGTTTAGTTGGTAACTATAAACCTTCTCCTAAATTGACTTCATTCTTCTCGGGTGATGATTTAATATTTGTTTTAATCCATGTCGCCGCTACGTAAACATTCAGATAATTTCAGTGAAAAATAGAATGGATTTTGAATTACCCATTGTCTGGAAAGCTTTCCACACAATCTCCAGTCGTTGATAGTCATGCATAGCTTACACTTGAATGCAATTTGTTTTTCGTAATAGAAGGTCAAAGGTAATCGTCAAGTGATGAAGGCATGACAGGTATTTTTCATCACGTAATGAATCTAATAAAAAGAAAGTATTCACACCAGGGGGGCTCAGTTTGACAACTTGGTGATATCAATATTGAGAAACCGAATAAACAAATAATTTGATAAGTCTTTCTGAGACAAATTATATCGTCGCAATCAAAGATAGGCCTATCAAATGAATTTTGTAAAATTCCATTAGAAAATAAGAAATACCGGCTCGATAAAAACAATAAATAGTCGTGTTTGAAGAGGGTTCAATATCCTTACAAAATTGTACTCCATTTTGGAGGCTGCATTATCCTGTTCTTGACGTTAGGGAAACTACATTGTTTTGGCGAGGCAGTCGCCTGCTCTTGATATCTTGTAGAGGAGTTTAAGAATTCTATACATCTGAGTGCAACCTTGTAACACATCTCATACACAATGCATTTTGTGCATTGGTCTCGATTGGGAACCATATTAGCAGATGACAACTTAACAAAGCTATTACATTGTTCCATCTGGCTTTCTGTGACCCCGGTCTGTGACGAGGGTCTTGGTATGGCAAGCACAGATACATGAACTTGGAAGTAGTGTAAAGTGGTAAGTCGTTCATTTTATCGTTTGTTCTTTTTTTTATTACTTTTGCTTTGTTTTTTGTTTTGTTTTGTTTTGTTTTGTTTTTTGACACATCGTCCTCGGTGAAGACGGTCGTACAGTATTTCACCTTTAAATAACACAAACATACACACACTGCCTTCCCGAATGAAGAACACAATTCCTTCAGCAATCACAGTTGCTGACTCTGTTGCCGTTTGGTAAGTTCCTTTCCACTCACTGCTGAAGACGTTCATTGTTTGAGATGAAAAGTCTGATGGGTGGGCGTATTCCTGGACGCGAAAGGATCGGCACCGGGGAGGAGGTGGGGGAGAGGAAGACTGAGGGCGGGGCTTTGTCTCTTAGCAAGTGCTAGATGCATTTACTATGGAGGATTGCATCGTTCGTGTCATGAAGATGGGCGCAAACTTGGCAAGAGCCTATCATCACGTCGTCTACTCCCGCTCACGCTCAATAAAAACCAGTCACACATATTAAATCAATGGTTATTTTTTTTTTAATGTGTCACACAGCTAATCTGGTTCAAGCTTCCTCTGCCTCTACATGATCCCCTATTCCAGCGATAGACAAGTTACAATAATGTACTCAAATATTTTTAATGGATCTAAAATCGAGCTAACCTATTCTCCCGTATCTGGAAAATAGGCTTACAGCTTATTTCTTAAAAATTAAGTTACTACTTATCACCAGATGCTATGTCAAGCAAGCCTTAAGGGAAAATTTCTGGTTGTCTATAGTTATCAAATTTGTACGACTTTATAAAAAAGTATGCCTGTATGTATTATAGAACGATGTACATTTCAGTAAACCAGTCTACCAAAGCGCGGAGAAATAGGTGTATCCATACATTTTCCTTTGGTGTTATAATAATTGCTGCTCCTCATTAAGTCATTTTGAGGGGGGCAATGTGTTTGCCTTGGTCGTCTTGAGTTATTGACATCAAATTCGATTTTGTCACAATTTGTAGCAAGCGATCAGAACCTACACATCCATGATAATACTTTTCATGCTTTATCATCTTCTACAGCTAAAGCGTATATAGGTAGATCATATTGCAAGGCAACAGATCAATACCTCCCGGTAAAAACACAAAAGAAAATGTGGCAACATGTGCGAAGTATCTCTTTAAAGGGATAGTATAGTTTTGGTTGAGACCTATAACTTCAGGTTTCTAACAGTTTTGGGTGAGATAATGAGAAACCTCCTATGAAATATGAAAGATCATGTAATTCCAAGAGGCATTCAACGTGTATTGGATGAAAATTGGTTTTGAAATACCTGAGATACCCAAAACAGAGTAATCCAAATAAAAGGTGGGACCCAGCTTTTGTTACGATCGCTTTATTTTACTTTGTTTTTGGATGTCTCAGCCATTCCAAAACCGATTTTCATCAAATAAACTTTGAATTTGTCTTAGAATGGTGTGCTCTGCACTATTTCATAAGTGGTTTCTTGGTATCTCGCAAAGAGTTAAAAGGCTAATCCTCGCCTCCACCAATACTGTACCATCCCTTTAACATTTCAATCTGGGTGAGAAAAACTCTCAGTTACGGGACCACACACAATAATGTGGGGACATGGAGACCATGAACGTGACGTCAAGTGGCGGTAAGTAGAAAATGAAATTTTCTGTGCGTGCCATTATATAATGCCCTCCTCTGTCCATGATATCCACGATTCCCTAGATTCGAAATTACGCGTGGTAGGAAAATTCCACGTCGTGATCAATTCAAAATTTGACACGTCTGCACGAAATAGTACAATAAGTCCTACATGTCGCACGTTATACGATTAGATGGGTTGATGACGTCATAGCCTCGAAAATCTCCCAGCCCCTTGCGCATATTATGTGGAATAACTTTGGACCATGGATAAATTCTTTAAAAGAAATAGGAATGATTGTCGTATCATATCATTCTAGAGCTTGAATAATTCTGCATGGATACCTTCAGAGAGGATTAATTTCAATGGTAAATTATTGACACAAAGTCCTATTTTTTCATTTAAATGCTATTTAAAAGATAAAGAGGCGATAGCAACATCGTTAAATTCTTATTCCGCAGGCCTATGCGATTGTAACTGATATTGATATCTCCTGAAAACATCGCGGAAGCTATACAATTCTACAGTTCTTTAATTTTGGATAGATGATAATGACTTCACAATTCTGTTCTATGAATACTGCTTTCTGGTGTTGGGTCGATTTTGGTTACTATTTTGCAGTCTTGTTTACTTGACTCTATTCATACTTGTTGAACTTAACTGAAACATTGCGCTGAATTGAATCTCTCTTTAGTGGACCAAGTATTATGCTGTCTGTACTAAATCAAACACTGAATAGTATTTCCCTTTAACGGACACATCGAAAGAATGTATTCGCTACATGTGACGGCTGATGGGAAGTGGAAACTCCACGTCACCTTGTGACAGCATAAACATGCATGCCTGATATCTAGATTCGTAAGTACTGTAAAGTGTACTTCACCTTGTTTTCTTTTGAAGTTTTGATGGCGTAATAGGGGCGTATAATAATCGTCTGTAATACAAGTATCCATTATCAACTTTACATACACAGTCACGCGCGCAAAAACTCACACCACACACCTAATTTGGTTCAGCCGACTATACGTGATGATACATACAGTAACATAAATTGCATCCACCTTCCCATTCTGGGCTAAATTTCACTTTATCTATATCGCCTCTTCATTTTCCTCTTCTTGGATGGCCATTAGGGGCCTACTACCGTATTTTCTTAATGTGATTTTCTTTGTCATATTTGAATGCAGGCACCTTTCATAGAATACTGTGCTTTCAGAGACGTCCATCAATATCTCGCATCAAATTACGTCACATGTATATCGGCCTACTTACATGTACGTTTGTGTTTCTTTTTAATGCAGAACTAAAATCAAGTCAAAAACTTTTTAGCTTCCTGTAGCATTTTTTATTAAAAGATCTATACACTTGTATAAGCATAAACAAAAGTATTACACATTCATCGCTCTTGTTGTTCATGAAACATTGCTGGACTATGTCGTTACCTCATGACGCCTGTGCATTACATGTGAAACTATACTACAGCGTAGGCAGAGACTCCAACCTCAAGCACCTTCTCATCTGGAGATTCTCCCGCCTGAAACCCCTAGCAAACGGGAGACTCCAACTTGATGTGCGCGAAGTTCTTTGTGGCCGGGGTCCAGCTCTGGGGTTCTAGATGCTATCTCATGGTATCTAAGGCTTATTTTTCAACATACGATGACACTAAGTAAGAAATCATTTAAAGCGGGAGAAATTAAATCTCAAGCGGGAGAACAGGAAATTTTGCAAAAATGGGCTTTCGGCAGGAGATCCTCCGTCGAAAGCGGGAGAGTTGGGGTCTCTGCGTAGGTCTGCTTAGACAACTGCCAACAGAGCGAACGTTAGAGATTCGCAATAAAATCCTACATGCAGCTCACACCCATTCTGCAACCATGTTCATGATTGAAAGGAGACCTCCGGATGATTTTCAGACTTTTACATATGAACAACTATAAATTGGGTATACTAGGTACAGAGTTTCAAAATTTATAGTGACTGGGATGAGGAATAAAATTTATAACCAATCACAATGAACAAGGATGATGACATGGCAGCCTCACTATACGAACGCACAAGTCAGGGCTCAAGGAAGCAGGACAAGAGGAGTAAGCATGCATAAATTCGTCACAGGTGAACTTGTTAAGCACGTGGTATTGTAATGGAATTACATGACTATATTTCTGAATTATGTGAGGCTCGTATGTCATCATCCTTGTTCAGTGTAATTTGTTTTGGGTTTTCCAGAGTATTGATTTCTCTGCTCAAGGACCGCAATAAATGCCACAAATCTATACATTGATCTGCGCTCCATGATGTAAAATCATGAATATCGTCTGGAATGCCCCTTTAAGTCAAACTGCAGAGAAAGAAAGTGGCCTTTAATTGCTTTCCAGTGGAAGTGAAAACAGCACACTATAGATGAATATAATGTCACGTGACTGGAAGGCTATTTTTGTTTCCTCTATTTTACCACATATACAAAAATCTACTCAGCATCGTGGGCATTTTGCAGATTGGACCCTGCTATACAGGGAACGAAATAGCAATTTCGAAATAACATTCTAATGGTATCATGAAATCAACAAATGCCACTAAATAAATGAAAAAACCCACACATAATAAATGATCTCAAAAGTGTAATTTGTTTTGGGTTTTCCAAAAAATTGGCTTCTCTGCTCAAGGGTTATAATAACTTCCACAAATCTATCCATGAAGCTGTCGATTATTTACTACATGGTGTGGAAGTAGGAAAGTCCTCTGGACTTCCCCTACAACTCCTGTCGAAACACATTGGCATATCGAGTATATAGCATTCATGCATTTCTTTTTTTCACTTGGAATAAAGTGAAACACGAAAAGGCCTACATATTTCACTTCATCTAGGCTCCAAACATTGATTTTATAATCATATTCTATACTACTTGTACTTGGGATTAAAAGGCGGGCAATACACCAATATTGCTTAGATATCTTCAATAAATATACTGTAATATATATATAGTTATTCAATTCATGATTAATACTTCTTCAACTCTTTAATACATTTCAGTTATCAAACTAAGTTTTCATTATTCTACAGGTGACTCTAAGAGCAATATCTTAACTAAAACTAGATTTTCATACGATATTTTGCTGCTTAAAAAAAGTCATGTATAATGCAAACATTAAAAAAAATCAAATGTAATTCCAATTTCAATTTCAATTTTATTTCATTTTAATATTTCTCAGTACATTAGATATAACAAAGTACAAAAAATCGATAATATCCGGCTAGCATGCACAAATTAAGTTTGTATCTGAGTATATCCCATATAGTCCATCAAATTAAATCAAATGGGAATATTTTAAGGAAGCGTCGATTTAAGACTACGTTGTCTCATGTGAAGAGGTCTTCAAGAGCCATTACAACAGTTTATAAAAGCTTATATAATGTGTGTGTGTCTCTGTGTGTGTGTGTGCGTGTGTGCGCGCGTGCGTGCGATTGCTTATGTGGCACATGTACTGCAATGCTTATGAAAAATTCTGTTTTGATTTAAAACATTCCTGGGCATGAATATCCAGAGGTGGGAGAAAATCCGTAAAGAACGACAGATACCTTTGCACCTCCAGTATTCAAAATGTTATTCAAATTATCGTCAAGGCGTTTCCGGGCAACGCAGACCTCCGAGGAAATGAACGGTTTCGACCACTCGGACGAGAGTATCGGTACGCCGTTCAGAGCGATGTTGGCGATTGCGGAGCAACGAGTAGCAAGGTTGGCGAATTTGGTCGTGTCATTTTGGTTACGGATGTTGAAGGATGCCAAGAGGATCTCTTCCTGCGGAGACTGACCCTCAGCATCGAGACTAGGAACCAATGTTTGACTGGGTCGAGAGAATCCAGAGGTGTGATTGAGGGGGCGGTCGTTGGGCACCTGGTACAGTGAGACCGGTTGGTTTGCGTCAATCAGGGCGTGCAAGCCTCTCTCCTCGCTCAGATAAATCTTACGCACGTTCCCAGGACGCAGGGGCTCCGGTCTTCCGTCGTTGATCCTGATTTCTGTTCCGCGTCTAGATGCCATAATGTAAACCGTAGTGTCGCCCCTGCTGTACCCCCTGAAAGCCGAGACTGCATAGAGGTGTCCCCACCTCTCCACAGGTAGCAAATGTTCCAGCATGTGGCCACATCGAGTCGAATATGGCTCTCCGTCTGGGAAGAGTGTGAAGCCACACGTGGTTCCAGACATGACCGAGATGGGCTTACTTGCGACAACATGTGTGCCGGTGTGATCACCATACGACATGAAGAAGAGTGCCTGTTTGCGTCGGAGACTGAATGCGACCGAGGTCCCCGCGTAATGGACCCGATTCCTGAAGCTGAGGCTGCCTCGGAGACTGAGCGAAACTAGCGTGTCGTTATGGAGACCGGTTATGATGAAAATATTGAACTCACTGGAAGACAATTCGACGGAGCCAACGATGAAGTATTCCATGCCCATCATTGGACGGGGTAGGGCAAGGAAAGCATCGGACTTGTCGCTAAAAGCGTCGTTTAGTCCGTGAACCAATACGTGACCGAAAGCTCGTATCTCCACCGGACTGCCCGTTTCGTCTCGGGAATCCCTCAGAATCACGCTTGCCGGAAGCCTGATCTCGACGCCCCTTTCGCCTGCCGGTATCGTAAACAGATGCATAAAGCGACCGGAAGTAACTGACCCTTGAATTGGAGTGGAGTCCTCGTGGCCTTCTGCGCGGCTGATGAACAGTCTAGGTCCCTCTCCAGAGACAGGGAAGTAAGTAGCAAACGAAACGTAAAACTCACTGCCAACAGCTGAGGACTGGCTTGGATTGGCCAGCGCTGCTCCTGCAATGGCAAATCAGAGCAATACAGAAAGCTGCAGAATCGATGTGCAGTATTGTCATATAATCCATTTTGATATCAGCTGTGTACGCTCATATGCATGCTCAGTTTATCTTCATTTCACTTTGAAGAGACAGACCGGAATTTGTCATTACTTTGCTTGTAAGGAAATATTCATCTGCTTCTTTGTCATATTGACATGCGAAAGGCTTGAATTGGACTGATAAACATTCAAAGATCATGGTCTGAGATGATATGTCATGATTTTGGTTTTTCTTTTATATCGAAATCATTTTATTTTTCCTTTGATGGGACGTGACTGAATCATTGTTATCATGATAAAAGTTTTATATCATGATTGTAAATACATAATTTGAGGAATTAGATTGGCGACGGCTAGATCTTTTGAATACCTTACAAGAAGTGCAGAATGTTTAAGAATTGTTCACTTTTTTTGAAGCTGAATGACGTGATAGTGTTAGGTTTGTCTCACGCTTTTTCGAGACTACAGTGCTCCATAATCAGATTGAATTCTAGTGGACACACACAAAAAAGCTCTTAAAACAGGGGACGGCTTGGATTTCAAACACTGGGTTTAGCTTACGGGAAACCATATTCCATATAATTTACAATTTGTCATGACCTTCTATAACTCATTTTTGGTGATTTTAGGAATTGGAGGTAGCACCAAGTGTTACAACATTTGCTCTTCTGTTGAAATGCTGCATCTGACTGTTACCTCGAAAAAAAAACCTTCTACAATTATTCATAGTAAAGGCAAGTGTAATACTTACCACTTCTTGTCCCGTCTAATCCGACTGGAAACCCATATCCTCCATGCGTCCCGTGTCCAAACACGTATGACGACAAGAAGCAAGAATCTACGTCGACGTCTGGTCCTGATGAGAGAGTGTGGTATCCCGATGGAACCTGATACTGAGACCAACAGACCCCGTCGGTCAGTTCGGAATATCCAGCTGGGGTCACAAGACTCCTGCTGCTACTTCCCCAGGTGAGACGACGAAAACAAGCGCAGTCGTAAAGAACGCTGAGGTAGTGGTTCATTTCAGCAGTATCGACCTTATCCGTTGCGTTGATAGTTGCAAATGCAATGCTTGGGGCTGCAGGAGACAGCGGTGGAATAAGTGTCATGGTAGGGGAGCGCTTCTTACAGCCTTTCTGACACGCTCCGTGGTAAAGCGCGAAGGCCGCCACCAGTACTGGTTTCATGGACGTGATGTAGACTGTCTCCATCCCCCGGATGTCGATTTCTTGACGATACCTCATAATACGCCCAGAACTTGTGCCGATTATGACGTTGGTGTCGTCCTCAGATTTAAGGATTCTGATCTTAGTCAGGACGTCCTCAACAGGTTGCGTGTGACGTCTACCTTGGCGAGTCTGCGGGCCACCCATCAAAGGTCTGTAGATGAAGTATTTGCCCCATGCTCGTGTCGGAGGAAGCTGCTCTACCATGTGACCACATCCGCTCCTTACAGAATGTTCCAGCTTTATGGTTCCACAGTCTACTCCAGATAGTACAGCAACTGGAGTCGGGGCTGAGATTTGCGTCCCGGTAAGATCATCAAGACTCTTAAATTGGAGGACCTGATACTTTGTCAAATTGAATTTCAGGACCGACCCAAGCGCAAAGAAGCGATCATTGTAAGAAATTGCCTCACCCGGTCTGATGGTTACCTCTGTAAATTCGTCGATTCCAACAACAGCAAACTGCGAATGTCGGCGAGTATTTCCCTTCTTCTGTTTCATGGACATGACGAAGTACTCCACAGGGTCAGTCTCTGCTCCGAGCGAACTGACCGGAAGCGCAAGAAATCCTTCCGATCGGGAATGCCGCTCCTCTTCTGCCAAACCGTAAACGAATACGTCGTCGCTGGCATCGACGCGGATTCCGTTGGGAAAAATTCCACTTCCATGCTGGAACGCCTGGTAGGGTAACCGCACCACTGCCTGACCTCCTGGAGGAATGGTTGCCGTGTCGAAGACCTCGACGAGAGGCATGCTGACGTTCACGAAAACGGTGGAAGCCGAGTCCGGCGGCGCGGTGATGCTCAGTTTCGGTCCTCGCCAAGCATCCTCGTGTTGCTGGAGACAGTTGTCCATGAAAGCGAAGACGAAATGGCGACCCTTCGTTGGTGCCTGTGGTTCGTACCGGAATTCATCTGCCAGAGAACATAAGATGTGTTACTCAGTCCACCTAATTGACTACTGTTTCAATCAAACTGGACATCATTACGAGAGAAAAACGAAATCACTCAACATTCATCCATCTCTTGCAAGCACACACACACACACACACACACACACAAAGGAACAACAAAGAAGAATAACAATGACTAAATATGATTTTAAATAAATCTATTCAAAGTTTACCTTACCCTTCAATGCACAATCAGCCAGAAAGACATTAGAATGTTTGTTTTTACTGAATTGAAGACATTTCTCATTGTATCGGTATTGGAACAAAACTCTTACCCACTCGCATTTTCATGATTTCGTTATATTACTTCTTCTAAATCTTATTGATATTTTGACTTCATGACAGTAGCATTTAAATCCTCCTTGATACTGTGTCTGAGGACTTGCCAGGGTTTCGCCAACATTAACATCAAAGAAAAGTAGTAGAGCATTACGCATGAAAACGATTATGTAAAATGTGTTCTGAGTCAAGCCAATGTAAAATGTTGTTCGTACAGCAATGAAGTAGTTTATTTACTTTGATTAATGCGTGATTTATCATATTGATCATCAAAGATTACATTGCACGTAAACAGACTGAGGTTAGATTGTGAGTTTAGACCATACAGTTCGTCCTTCAGAATTTTCATCATTTACGTTTTTGACTTAGGCTCTCTATTTTTTTTTTCATAGCCTTCTGAATTTGTTTTTCAGCTTAATCACGGGAAACATGTTTTTTTTTTCTTCTGTTTTGGCATTTCCTCCTGCATATGAAGGCAGCGGAAGGACGTAAAACGTCTGGTAATTTGGAGGCTGTGACTACAGTTTAACAGCCGAATAGTACTGTGAGAACTATTTCGGTATTCTAAGTAGGATGGTGTAATGGTGATTGTAGGTGATAATGACAATATGGAGATATGACAATATGGTGATAGCTATTGGCAGGTACTTTCATATGGCAAGTTGTATTGCTTTGAACTCAGTCCAAACAAACAGTATAGTGATAAAGACTGTGGCCAGTGCATGGTAATGGCATGTAAAAACAATTAGCGTAACTCCAATTTTAATGACTACAAAATGACAACAGTTACACGGTTAAAAACCAACAAAACAGATATTGAATAAACAATATGTATTTATATGCAAATATGTATATGTATATGTATATGTATATGTATATATATTATACAAATATACGATTTATATATACATATATGTAATATACATACATATGATTCATATATGTGTGTATATATATATATATACACTGTACATAAACATATATGTAAATTCATCACACTATAAACTACAAACTACATATTTTCTTCAAAATAGAGGTGGCGGTCTTACATCGACAGGCATAAAATTGTGCACGTCCTTTGAGCTGGCAACAGTATACAACAACAACAACAACAATAAAGAATGCGACATTCAAATGATTAAAAGCAGGCATTTAATTCTATCTAAAGTTTCGGCATACCAGTTCTGACACATGGGGAATCGTAATATTACAGACCAGTAAAGTGGGGGAAGCATATTACATAGTGTTAGGCGAAGCATCGAGAAAACGTTTGCATGATGTTAGGCCAAAGTGCAACGGCTCTGCTGAGTTTATGGACAATTACCTTAATGCAGTAGGGTCTACAATATATAATCCAGTGCTCTTCACAAAGTTAAAAAGACATCACGCGAAATCAATCAAATTAAGTTTATATGTAAACCATAGCAAGTGTCACTTTTATGGCTAAGTAGAGCGAAGATCTAACGAGTTTGCCTACCCCGAATTCTTGCAGCAGCTGTTGTCAAAAGCAAAGCAATGCAGAAAAGGGTGAAGGAACTGCGTAGCGAACCGTTGGACGACATCTTTTAATGCCCTTGTCACGAATCCGTCTACTAACTCTTCGCCGATCGAGGTCGTACACGTGATGAGATGTTACCATGGACCACAGAGCTACATCGAGTAGGTTCGCTCTATTACTGTGAATTCAACTATAATAAGAGTATGGAACAATATCGTGAATATACAGTACGTGCACACTGTTCCCCGCTTCCCAGGAGGTTCGCTGTCGTCTGCTCTGGCACTGACCCGAACACGAAATTCCAAACCGGACCACGGTTCACGTTACAATAACTGTAAACAGCGGGGCGTCACACAAAGGAGGTGACTTGCGATTTCATGTCAGGGATGGTTTATAGGGAAATGTGTTGCACGACTACCGGGCCGTATCGTGTGCGAAGACTTTCATGAGTACGAAGTCGAGTGTGTTTTAATGCTTATTCTCTCACTTCGAAAACGCTAACTATTCTCTTACTTGTCGTTCAAAAGTCAAAAATATGCTCTAGGCAAGGACCTATGCTTTAGGCAAGAAAGGTCATGTTTTATAATTTGCATAAACAATCCTGTAATGTTTTCGTAACCTAGTTGCCATGACTATGGTGAAAGATTGTCTGCTATCTACCACTCCGTCTCCTCGTACTCCAGGCTCTGCCACTCATCCATCGTTCACTTATCATTCAAAATGACCTGATCTGTTTTTTGTTTTGTTTTGTTTTTGTTTTGTTTTTGTTTTTGTTTTTGTTTTGTTTTGTTTTGTTTTGGTTTTTTTTTTTTTTTTGGGGGGGGAGGCGGTGTTGATTACTTGGATGTAGGCCTATACTTACCCATCATTTTTTTTTTATTCATCACTCGATTTGACGAGATTGATTCTTCTTGTAAAGAAACATTTCTCCCTAAATGAAGAGGCGATCGAAACGGATGTGTATTGCTCTTAATCTCTTCCCTTGGTTCCAATAAGAGGAAAATAGTGATTGTTATGATTATAAGCTGGTTCTAGGTTGACTATGCCGAGTCTTATACGAACAGGTCAACCGTGAATTAATGTTACATCTGCGCAGATGGGTTAGAGGGATTGTAGTATTATAAAGCGAGAAAGTTATAAGAGAAAGAATACATATAACTATACTAATGCGTAATGAGTCATCTGCCTCTTTTCAAATGACATCTATCTATCTATTTACTTCATTCCAGAGCACAAACATACGTTATAAAAACGCCTACAAAATGTAAAGCGTAGAAATAAGTACTGTTAGATATCCTGTTTAAATGATTTGAACAACACGTACTACATTGTCGCAATTTATATATATAATGAATTATACATATTCCTGTTAAGCCACGGTTGTTTCCTCTTTGTTTTCAATAAGTGAGAGTATATTTTTCCTCCTTTTCTAATCATCTCTGACCTTAATTTATATCATTTTCGTTCTAAAGTACATCTATCAAGACTTTCTAGCATTACATTTTAAATCTAATGTATACTACAATTACAAGTTCTAGTGCGCTATTTGTGTTTGTGGAACCTTCCCTGGGGAACCTGTATGCAATGTTTAACCCTTACAACGGATAGAGGAGTGTTTTGCAGGAAGTTACAATACCATGTGTCTAATGGAATATACGAGCACATACTTTTTATGTGTGAAATAAGCGGTCGTTTTACGGAATACTGAATTTTGAGATGAGATCATAACGGAATTATCTTGTATATAGTGGTCATAGGGGAGTTAACTCATCTACAAACGTGTGTCAGTTCAAAGGCCTATAACACCTTTGCAGAAACGAAAACGGAGTCTTCTGCGCAGAGAACACTGGTAATGAGATACTTGTGTCGATTTTTTTTTTTAAATTGTCTAAAAGACGTTTATTGGTTCCAAAAGATTACAGGGATTTTAAATGTACTCATAACGATGCATGTTGGTTCTGAGAAAGATTCGTAAGTTTACACTTGGCGACTATACTATGCATTAATCTGCCAGATTTTACCCAAACTAGCAATTTCGATAAACATGATATTTTCAGAATGATACAAATTGGGTAGACATTTGGTGATATATACAGTGATTTAAAACTATCAGCTTTGACATGAAATAGCAAGTTCTATGAAAATGTGTTTTCAAACCGACAAAATTGCAAGAACATTTGGTGAATATAGTCAGTAAACTTAATCTCTAAATTTTAGCTTACAAATTGCGGGGTCGATAATTAGACCATGCAGTGCAATTTCAAACCTGCCACATATACATGTACAATGGTTACAAATCTTATCAAAGAAATAAATCAGTTCAGATCAATTTATATTATTGTCTACCAGTACAAATGGGAAATTTTTCCAAAAAAAAACAAACAAACACCTTTTACACATATTTGAAACAAAATCAAAACGTCAGCCCTTGTCTTCCGACACAAATGCATAATTTCTACGTGTAAAGGGGAAGCGGTTGTCCAAAATCTTGGTAGATACATTTTTCAGTCAAATTAAAGATTACATATTTTGCGGGAAACAAATTGAGAGTAGGAACGACAAGTAATGGACACACTTTTCTGACTTCACATTGTGGATGCAAAAGGAAGTTTAGTAGCAGCTCTCATTCAATTTTTCCCTTGCTGTTAAAATGGCAAACGTGTTGAATTCTCCGTACGTGCTCTGATATTTCGTAGAAAATCGGCCAGAAGAAATGCAACATTTTTTCTCTTGTATGTGCTAATAAGGTAATGCGGAAAATGTCCATAGCTTTGGGAAGTGGGTCTAATATTTGCAGAAAATGGCAATTTTTTTTTAATAGCATAATTATTTCCATACTGGTGTTATCGCCATTCTCTTACGTGGTTGTTGACACTTTTCTTTTACTTTTGATGTGATTTACCTCTGAGTTTAGCCACATGATCAGATATTAACGCCTTGACTATCTGTGCAGACATTTTTTCCCCATTCTGTTAGTCTCTAATTCAGTTTTTCATTTTGAAGGGCAAAGACTGCTACAAATGATTAAAATGATTTGGAATATAATTCCAAACTGAAATCATACAAAGTGTCTTTACCAAACAGGCCTGAAAGAACGGAGTGTGCCTCCGTGGACTTTTCGAGCTCATGAGAGAGAAAAAACATATTATGTTAGTACTCATGATGAACATGTTATTACGTACACCTAATATGACCAACGTTTTCGATAATAAGGCGACTAAGCGTCTGATGTCAATCTTGGCATAAAAGGATAGACAATACAGTATGTATGACAGTCAGAAAGTTGTGAGGAGTCACCTGAAGAATGTTTAATTCAGTGTCTCTGTAACTTCTTATACTACTAATACACAAAAAAATGTTAAATCTATTTTTTAGGGGTTTCTGTGTCGTTTAACCCTTGTTTCATTGGCATTCAGTTACCAATTAGCAGGACAGGCGTATCCAGACTCGGGAGAGAACCCGTAAATAACCGTCGACACCTTAGCTCCCCCGGTATTCAACACGTATTGAGAATCACCCTCCAGCCGTTTCCTTGCAATACATACGTCCGAGCCATACACGGCGTCCCAGTCAGAAAACGGTAGTGGATGTTGATTTAGAGTAACGTTGGCGATGGCGGAGCAGCGAACGGCTATGTTGGCGAAGCTGGTGGTGCTGTTGTGCCCACGGAGGTTGAACTTTGCCAGCGGGATTTCTTCCATCTCACTTCCATCCCTGTTAAGCTTGGTCAGACTAGGAACAAGGGTTTGCGTGGGGCGGGAGAAACCCTCGCTGTAGTTGAGAGGACGGTCATTGGGTACTTGGAAAACCAAGATGGGAGCGTCATGTGAGCTGATATGCACATTCATATCCCTCTTCTCGCTAAGGTACACTTTCTGTGTCTGCCCTGCTGGTAGAAAGAAGAACCTCTCATTGCCGTTAAGGTACACACCAGTGTCCCGACTAGCCATCACGAATGTTGTGACGTCACCCCTGCTGTATCCAAGGAAACTGGATGCGGCATACTCAAGTCCCCATCTCTCTACGGGCGGCAAGTGCTCAAACATGTGATCGCATCGGAGGCCGTGGTTGTCGCCGTCCGGGTAGAGCGAATAGCCACACGTAGTGCCCGACATAACCGAAATGGGTTTGCTCGCGTGTACATGAGTACCTGTGTGGTCGCCCCGGGACATGAAGAAAATTGTTTGGTTTTGTCTGATCGTGAAGCCCGTCCTAGTTCCGGCATAGTGGATGTGGTTCCTAAAGGGCAAACTTCCCTTGAGCTGGAGCGATACAAACGTTTCATCATACAGTCCGGCGATGACGAAAATATTGAATTCAGAATCACTCATCTCGTAAGATCCGAGCAGGTAATACTCCATGCCCATCATCGGTCGCGGCAGGGCGAGGAAGGCGTCAGACTCATCGTCAGACGCGTCGTTGAGACCATAGACTACGACAGGGCTCTTCGCTCGGATCTGCACCGGGCTGCGTGTCTCATCCCTGGGGTTCGTGAGGATAGCGCTGCTTGGAAGTTGAACGCGGGTGCTGTGTTCACTGGCCGGTATTGTGAACGGAACAGAAAATCGGTCCCCAGTGACAGTGCCCTCGATTAATGTGGCGTTCCTGGTTGACTGCCCACGATATATTATGAGTTTTGGTCCCCGTAACGTGCCTACATAATATGTGGCAAATGCGATATGAAATTCGACGCCAGCTACTGAAGATGATGGAGGTTCCGTTGTTGGTCGTGCTGCAATGGGGGGAAAGAACAATTTTAGATTATATTTCCTATACTGTACAGAGATGTGGCATGCTGTCACTCTTTTAATAATAGTAGGCCCCACGTGTGATGTGCTGGAAAGAAAATTAGTCTCACAATGTGCTTGTATGTACACATCGTGATTAAAAATACCGATTTATACAGAGCGGAAAAATAAATACGTCAATTAAACATAGTAGTGTGTAATCCAGTCACTATAACGTAATATCCCAACTCTTTCAAGTGGCTGCAAAAGAAATTGATGCATAGCCTAAGAATCAAACTAGAAATGTCGCTACAGCGACTGGTTATACCCCCGCCAAACAACATTTCATAAGCTTTGGTCAAAACAACATTTCATAAGCTTTGGTCAAAAAACTGAGGAAGTAGTTAAATCCGCAAGATCTTTCCTTGATCTTCTGCCATTAATATGCCGTTACCATGGCAACGTACTTTCGGGTACTGTCGAAAAATGCGTCTTGCACATCTACAACCAAAGGCACACATCTGTACCAAGTTTCATGGAAATTGGGCAAAAACTGAGGAAGTAGTTTGCAACACAAAATTTTCCATCATTTTGGCTCATAATATGTGAGCTGTTACCATGGCAACATACTTTTTGTCACTGTCAAGAAATGTGTCATGCTGACCTATATCCTAAGACAAACATTCAATATGAATTCCATGAGAATTGGAAGAACACTGATGAAGCAGTTTTGCCATGAAGCATTTTGCCCTATATTTTACCAATAACATGCCGTTACCATGGCAACGCACTTTTTGCCACTGCGGAAATATGTGTCTTGCACATTAACATATTCAGATGAACATCTGTACCTAATTTCATAAAAATTGATCAAAAACTGTGGGAGGAGTTCGCGACGCAAGATTTGTACCCATTTTTGCCCATAATATGCCGTTACCATGGCAACGTACTTTTGGGTACTGTCAAAAAATACGTCTTGCACATCTACAACCCAAGGCACACATCTGTGCCAAGTTTTATGGGAATCGGTTGAAAACTGAGGAAGTAGTTCGCGACGCAAGATTTGCAACGGACCGACCGCCCGACCGACCGCCCGACCGACCGCCCGACCGACCGCCCGACCGCCCGACCGTCCGCTGATTCCTATATACCCCCTTCAAACTTCGTTTGGCGGGGGTATAAATGAATTAACAGTGGGAGACTGAGGAGTCAGTCGATATTTCCATGTTCTAAAATGGATACAGCATGAAAATGATTAATGAAGAGAACTCGTAAGGGGACATACCTCTTTGATGACCGTCGAGTCCGATGGGAAATGAATATCCCCCACTCCTGCCGTGTCCAAAGAGCAATGCTGAGAAGATGCACGGATTCTCATCAGCCTTTGCTCCAGAGGACAACTTGTGATATCCTTCTTCGACCTGATATTGTCCCCAGCAGACACCCTCAGTGACTGTCTCAGAACCAACGGTAGTGACCACATCCCGGCTTGCCCGTCCCCACGAAAGGCGATCGGCGCAATCACAGTCATAGAGGACACTCAAGTAATGGTTAATGGAAGGACCCCTGGCCTTGGCTGTGGAGTTTAGGGTAGCGAACGCCACGGTCGATGCAGCAGGCGACAACGGTGGGACCACTGTCATGGTGGGAGAGCGCGCCTTGCACGCTTTGCTGTTTGCACATGCCCCATGGTAAAGCGTGAAGGCTACCACCAGTACCGGTTCTATGGACGAAATGAAGACCGTCTCTGATCCTCTTATCACAATCTTTTCCAGATTTCTCTCGATACGCCCGCTGCTCGTCCCAATGAGAGCTGTGTTGCCGCCGTCGTGTCGGTTAGACTTCATGATCTTAATCTTGGTCAGGACGTCCTCAACCGGTTCTGTCTGACGTCTGCCCTGTTGGGTGTTCGGTCCTCCAGCGAGCGGTCGGTAAATGAAATACTTGCCCCAGTTGGCTTTCGGAGGAAGCTGTTCCACCATGTAGCCACAACCACTTCGACGTGAATGACCAAGTTTAATCGTTCCACAGTCTGCACCAGACAAAACAGTGACAGGACCGGAAGCCGAAATATGCGTACCTGTTAAGTCATTCACACCTTTAATTTGAATGACTTCGTATTGTCTTAAATGCTGTGTTAATGATGACCCCATCTCGTGCACCGTTGATTCATAGATGATGTTGCGGGGAAAATTTTCGATGGTAACCCTGGTGATGGACGGCGATACACCGACTACAACAAATTGGGAGTGGCGACGAGTGTTTGTAAGGGGTTCGTCCACGGAGACGACGGTGTACTCAGTGCCGCCAGCCATGCCGCTATAGACGCTTACCGGGAGAGCCTGGAACCCTTCCGAGCGAGAGTGTTTGTTCTCAGCAGTCATTCCGTAGACGTAAATATCGTCACTCGCAACGACGCGGATTCCGTTCTGACCCAATTTAGCGCCACGCATTATCGCCTGGGTTGGGAGAGTAAGGGTGGACATTTCTCCCCGACCGAGGGTCAGAGAGGTGGCGTACTCCAGAAGGGGCATTGAAACATTCACGTTGACGACTTCGTCGGAATCTGCCGGTGCTGTGATGACGAGCCTCGGGCTAGACTCGGTGATCGCGTTGATTAACATACGATTGTCCATGAAGGCGAATACGAACTCTCGACCTTTGGACGATGGTTGCGGTTGAAAACGGAAATCATCTGCGTAATCAAAATAAGCAAAATTTAAAGAACATTTTAACATCGAACTTTCCCCATCATTGGCTTTTCATGACATCGATCTGCACAGACGAAAGCTAAGGAATACTTTCAAGTGCATACTTGTCATCATATATCTTTTAGAACTTCACTGTAAAACAACTACATATGAAGTACAGTTGTACAATTGGCACATGAGCAGGGTCATCCTTACGTGTATTTAGTTCTCAAACACTCTGTTATGTCCATCCTTCACTACTTAGCTATGTCAAGACCCTTTTTAATATGAAAATAAATTAACTTCAGCTCAGATCAATACGATCTTACGGGTTCGTCTTAAAATGATTTTAGTTTTTCTTTGACGTTAATTTTTGTAAAAGGACAATTAAGGCAGGACTATCAATCAGTTAAATCCAAATACAGCCTGCAGGGACTAGGTTTCATTGGATCAACTTTCTGCAAATGAAACAAAACATGCATTTGCCCTATCTATTGATAGCGTCACGTCAAGCTGATAACAGTGATGAGGTACTAGTACTTCGTCACCCGTTTAATAAATGTCTGTATACAAAGTTGTGTGCAAACTCTGGCAGGCAAAGTCGAAATCTTTAGGGTATCTCACCATGAATGTTGGCAGATGCCACATTCACAGCCAGCAGGGAGCAGAGCACGATGACGGTAGTGGCGGCACAGAGCTCCATGTTACCACGCTGCAGTATCAAAGCTGTGGAAGGCCACTTTGGCTTCATGCGATGACCATCTATCTCTGGCGGACACCAACTTCAGCGAGTCAGCAAGTCGTTCGAACACCGAGCACGTTCACTTACTATTCATATCTGTGGATCCTCTCCAAATATATACAAAAGCCACACGTTTCTATTTCGTGGATCAACTAATGAGTTCTGTTGCTATTGTTGTTGTTGTTGTTTTTGCTGTTCAAAGTGCATGTGCGTTTACCATTCGCTTATATTTTTTTTTTCCTATATCGGAGACAGGAAACTGTAAACCACACATTTGCGTGGCCTTTCTATTGGTATGCTTAACTACCGGTGGTAATGTCATGGTCAATGCCAATGCATGTAGACACTTGTCATTAAATGAGGGCAAGTTAAAGTTACCCTACATTACAAAACAAAAACCCCCCAAAAATGGTTGGAAAGTTGTGCTGCATGTCTAAATGTATATGCAGTAAGCAGGCATTACTTTTTAATGTCAAATTCAATCTGGGATGGAACAGTTATGATTAAACGAAAATACACAAAACGTTAGAAATTGCTGATGATGGGGTGTGTGAGAGGAATGTTTATATTGGAGTTGACATTAACTGATAGCAGGAACTATCAATTTCACATTTTCAAGCTGAACTGTAAAAATTTTGTCAGAATGCTCGTAATGTGTCTTTATTTCATTCATCTCTCTGCGAAAATCTCGCTCCTTTGGTTCGAGGACTGAACTACGATATACATGTCACAAAATTACCATTGATTAATTATATTCAAAAATATACTCTGATAAGATATGGCGCCCAGTAGGTGCCATCATGCCTTTTCGTTTCTTTTTATTTTGAACAACGCTCTTGTTTCTTCTGTAGAATCCGTTGCATCATGCTATAGTGCCTCGCTAACATTTACGGGCTTATTCTCTGCAACACAATGGGATGGGAAATGAACTTAGAAATTAATTCAAACTATGCTAATTCTACTTGTCTGACAAAATTCGTGAGTTAGAATTGAAAGGGTGTTGGACTGTTCCACTTGCTTTCTTTAATAAGAAACGCATAATCATGATGTCATAATTTTTAGAGTTACCATTTGTTTTATTTCGCTACACTTCACCACCACTTTAAAGACATGTACTGGCTTTTAAGATATGACATTCTTCGATGAAACTGTTACTAAGTGATTGTAATCTGATTTTTTTCCCTTTATCATTCATTTCGGAGAATCTCCAGAGGAAATGTACAAGAGAGGCATTGTGCGATCTACATGACTAAAATGTTATCTTACAGCGGTGATTGCTTCTGAGCAAAATAAGACAGCTTGTAAAATGTAATAAAGTAAATGCACATTCTTGTCATTTCGAGAATGTTTTCCTTGTGGAAAACGAAAAGGATTAGTCTATAGTAACCAATCAAAGAAGAGAAAGTAGAAGATACATTTTACTATCAACTCGCTCTTTTATTCCGTTGCTTTTGAGCATGGGAAAGCAGCTTGTAGGGAGGAAAGGTTGCATGCCCCGCGCTCCATATTTTACTTAATTTCAAAACTGATTTCTATGTATAACATTTCTATGTATAACATGTATAACATGTACAACTGATTTCTATGTATAACATATTTCATGGGTTATGGATATGCTTGCTGTTCTAAGCCACGTGTGCCATTCTTATTTGAGCCAATTGCCATCTCTCTCTCTTTCTTTAAAAGTAATACATGATATGTCCATTCCCCAAGCCTGATTTTTTTCCCCAAATCTAATTCCTAAATCCTAACCAATTCCTAAAACACTATCTTAATCATGTCCTTAATGCTCACACCGAGATTGTGACTATGCGTTCTTAACGAGACAATGAGTTAATTCTATCAGAAATGATAAGTTTCTGACATTTCCAGCAATCCTTCCACGCTCTAGATAATGCCAACACAGCGTCGAGGAGCAGCATCTACAGTGGAGAAGCATCGTTAAAGGTGAACTCGATATCTGAGGTGGTCACCTTCTACATTCGGTCAATGCTAATCATTTGACTATATATCCGTGCATGAATTAGGAAATACATATTTCTACTTATATGACGACTTGATTGCGTCTTGAACATTACTGGGAAATATAAGACAACCTAAAGAAAAAAAAATCCACTGTGAAAAAAGAACCCTCTTCACTTCTCCCGTAAAGTCGTGAAAAGTAGGAAGAAGTCACGGTGAAAGGGACAAAGGGATGATGAGACCTTTGGGTTACAGATATTATTGGTCTCGTTTGGCTGTCTAAAGCTGGCAGACTTTAGAATAATCAATAATCAGTAATAAATAATGGTAATGATGATAATATTGATAATGATTATGATTATGATAATTTAAATGATAATAGTTCAGGAGTTACGATATAATTGTATGAAAAGTGTTAATATTTTCCTGAGCATCGATTGGGCTTGCAACAGAAGACTCGTACAATCAAAATTTGGGAAAGGAGAAAAAGTATCCGAAAAGTCACCTCCTTCCACCCTCTCCTGACACACCCCCACGGACATCCTGCCAGCGGCAGTGAGATACAATTTTTCTCCTATTTCTCCCGGTTCCTAATCAAGTTCAAGTACTTTCATTTCGATGCAGTGGCATATATATGGACATATGCGATAGCTCCCGAAGGATATTGTGTAAGCGATAATAGCATACTGCGGCATTTCTTTACACCGCCACTTCCGCGCAGATCCGCAGGTGGCAGGGGTCCATACGAGAGTGGCCTGACACGCTCTTGTTTTCGTCAGGAAATACTTGGCACTGATTGGCTGACCATCTGCACGATTACTTTTTTCATTGGCTGGAGTTTTCGCGCAGGCAAGAATGAAAACTAAAGAAATTTACTTATCTCTTCAAGATATCCTGATTTAGGTCAGAAGACAATAAAGCCAGCAGGGAGAACAAAAGGGGACACAAAAGATGTGCAGGTATGCATTTAGGGAGCGGAGATAACTCCCTGTCACAGTATGTATGAGTTGAAATCTTTACCTTAACTCCACCCATATCAGTGTATTTTCGAAGGAAAGAATGTCTAAAATAGATACTCAAGCACGAAAAAGAGCAGACTATGAGATTAAAAATTGTTTTATTCAAGACACTTCAAAAGGGTACATCAAGGGGAGCAGGGCGAAAAACGTTCCATATCTAAGGTTATGGAATTCTCACGATTCTTCTGTTTTCAAGAAACCGTATCAGGGTAATTACCTCCCGAGGACAACCCCACCGGCTAAATACTGGTTAGTGATAAGGTTAGAGTAAAGATTAGGGTTATGTTTAGGGTTAGTCTAGGATTATGGTTAGGGTCAGGGGAAAGGTCTGGGGTAACTGTCCAGGGTGTAATCGCCCTAGAACCCAAGAAACACATGCTGTTGATCACAACCATTATCATAACAATACAAACTTTAATAGTGGAGTAGTACACAGTGCATTGGTCGTCTTATCGAGAGTATCCATCGGATTTGCAATGTGTGTTGGAGATTGTAGAATTTTTTTTCCCCTAAAACCTCCTGAAAAGTCGCCATTGCTAGGGTCATCGCAAATCTAGAATTTGACTGACGTCTTCTGTTTGAATTCATCAAACTAAAAAAGAAAAAAATCTGGTGAATGTTATTTGGTTAAAGGTCAATGGTAGATTGGTCAGAGGATGACATCAGCATCTCATCTAATTTGCATACGTGACATGTGACCGATGTCACGAAGACAGTCATGTGAAGGTTTCCTTTAAAGGTCCACAGCTTACTTCGTCATAATATAGCAATAACATTGTTCGATGTTCATTCGTCTTTTTAACTCGATTGAAAATGGAGTGGAATCTTCCTTCAACCACAAAGATTGAGGTCACATTCTATATATGTGATTAAAAACCGTGACTAGGCACTTCGCACTACAGTGGTGAGTCTCTTTCCCATACATTTTTGTTTTCCATTTTTTTTTTTCTAATGGTAAATTCGCCACTGTTTGGAAAAGTTTACCTACTTCCTTTGATAGAGAAAATCATTGATGAAATAAAAGGCCATTCCTTGTTTAAGCTGAATGTGACAGTAAGCAGAATGGATCAAAGTTAGCATGGGAGCGGAAGTTTCATTAAAATATGACCTAGATTGATTATGAAATTTACACAGTGCAGTTTAATATGGTATCACGAAGCAGCTGCGATCTTATAAATACATTTGTACAGAGGGAGACAACTGATAAAAATTTGTCATAGCACAACATCTTTGCTTCTCGACTACATGCCAAACTAATTCTTTCATGATTTTTTTGTTGAGAGGGTGGAGCGTCTGATCTCCATTAAATTGTTCACCTTCGTTTTGTGAAGACAAATCTACTGATGTTATCACAGTCACTTTAAACATGACGCTGAGTTTCCTTTAAACAAGTAAAAAAGGAAATGAAATGACTCTTGCATGCTTTTCAAGCGTTTTGTCCTTCAACAGGCACAGCGTGTATCCCATGCCCCCTTTGGCTGCTGATCACCTCCTATTTCCCGATGGATTTCCTCCCTCGAATGACGTACATGATTGTATATACTGTATCGTAACAGGCTGACAGGTTTTGTTATATATATGCGTCAAGCGTGTGTCGTTCTATAACCACTCGCGTTCGATAACTTGGATAAGATCAATCACATATAACTCTTTCACACTCAACATGCATGCATGTACGTATGTAGTATGTAGTACGCATATTCATATACATATCACGAAGTACATATATTTGAGAGAATGTTGATAAACAAACTGACGAAATTGAAAAAGAAATACGAACAGAGAGGGAACTTAAATATACCTCGTCTTGCTAACAGAAAACTTTTATATTTTCTTGTCGATAGACCAAAATGGGTCCAAAATAATTGTCTCATTTAGATTAACCCTACTCTGGACCAATACATTGTGTGTATATGTTATTAATTATGTTGAGATGGAGAAACACAAACTTGAACTTAAACTACTTTTTACAAAACGAAGAAACTATAACAGCAACACTTTGTGTCACGAAGTTGTCGGTGAAAGTAACAAATTTAGATAGTATATAATCCCTCGTACAAAATATTATAATCTCATTGACAGTCCGTGGGGAACATTTGTCTGATGGATAAGCTCTTTTTGATAGTCTTGTTTGCTTTCATAGATTAAGTAAAGAGTAAAAGTTTAACAATGCTGACAAGAGAGAAAAAAAAACACGAGCAAACAAACAGAAGTTTCATCACGATTGTACGTGTTATAATAAGTTATAGAATGCCACGTCTTAAGTTTCGAGTGAGACGGTATTGCAGCTGTATCATCTGCAAAAAACAAACAAACAACAACAACAAAAAAAAACAACAAAACAAAACAAAACATAGTTTTGATGACATATCTTATTTAAAAAAACCCGGGAGATCTGTGAGGCGAATACGTCTTTCTCTCATTGATTTTGCATATGATTATGATTGTTACTGATTCACTGTTTCGCGAAACAATGTGAAATTACATGACTTTATTTTTCTAAGGTCCGATTCTACTTTATAGCTATTATTCTTTTAGTTTGCTCCCAAGGTGAATTATAATAAGAAGCGAATTTTCCCTTTAAGATGCATGAAAAACGTCATTTGTATTTGAATAGACAAATGGAAAAAACTTAGAATTCTATTATCGCTAACGTAATGGTCATTAAAAGCTAAAACTTGAGACTAGTGTGCAGATCGGATGAATTTATTTTACTTTGACCGAGTCTAGAAACTAATGTATGTTAGGGACGACGAGAGAAAGACGGTATGTAATTATTTCTATTTACTGTCAATGATTAATTAATGCAATGACGGTAGAAACTGTAATGAAAAATTAACGATAACTAAATTTGACGTTACTTTCATTGACAGAAGAAAAGAACCTGCTGATGAGAGGATTGGTAGATTACAGGAACAAATACATCAGCAGGGGACGGGACAACGAAAAAGAAAACGCTCTTGATTCTTTCTATTTCTCAGTCGTTAAATGTGTATCAGTTACGTCCTGTAATTTTTTATGCCTGTTATTATGAACGACTTCTGGACAGGGCAGAAGAGAAAACGGAAGAAGGACAATTATCTTCGAATTAGGAGGAGGAAAATCAAACTTCTCGAATGAGAGTGACGACGTGGCATGTCAGGGTGACATATCCGAGTGTTTGATGAGTTATTTTTTTTCACTGCCTTTTGTACAATCTGTTTGCGCTTTTCAGCGATGCCTTGCGCGCGAGAAGGGCAGAACAATTTGCTAATAGACGGGAAATGAACCGGAGGCGAGCTTGCGTCCAAAGCGCACGTGCACTGCACCGGTCTTAACTCCCGTTTTCTCGCACGTACGGAGGGTGACAAGTGTGTGAGTGAGAGAACAAAACTGGGGCATTTCTTCATTTTTTCCTTTTGGAAGATGTAGACGATTAAAAAGGAAAAGAGAAATCAGACTTCCCTAGGAAAGATAATCTTCCATCACCATCAATCAGGCTGAAAATGTCCGTGCATGTGATGTGTCGCGGAATATGCTCCGATGCCAATATAGTCCAAACCCTTACCCTTGTTACTTCGTAATCCGGTTTCCTAATATACAGTAGGACTGACAGGCAAATTACTGCTCACTCGAAAGTCAACCTGACACTTGTGGGAGAGAATATTGGCACCTTCTTCAGCTGCAGAGAAAATTGGTGCGTGGGTGCTCCCCAGACAGACACAAACTTATGTTTTCTAAAATTGAAACAAAAGAAAAGGGAAAGGAAATAACAATTAGATATAATTGGACTTTTGGATAAGTCACAATGTGCAGTGTTTGTTGTATCAATTGTATATACATATATTCTATATATATATATATATATATATATATATATATATATAACATATATAGGGTATACCGTCGCTAGGGTGACAAGACCTTGTATATCAAATTTTGGTTAAAATGACTTTTTGGATTAATTGTCAGATAATCAGTTAAGTGATATCCTGTCCAAATCCTAGCTGTCTTACCCCCAAAATGAAGCCACCACAGCATGTCAAAGGAAAGACTATCCTATTGATAAAGTGCTTTCGCTGTCATGTCATGTCTTTTTTTTTTCTGTCCTGAACATTTGACATTCTGTAGATAAGAGGTGTCGTCACCCCAGCGACGATATATGTATATGTGTATTACATATATATATATATATATATATATATATATATATATATATATATATATATCTTATACGCATGGTTTCTTACACGACTCCATTTCACGCTGATAGTAGAGGAAAGGTTATCAGCTATTCTTTGAAAAAACTGAGACTGAAGACGTAAAGGTTTATTCCTAACTTCTTTTTCAATTTAAACCCTCTCTTTATAGTCTCTCTTAGATAGTATGGAGATGCAGAAAACAGGTCGAGCCATGTAACATAAACTGCTGATGAATGGCAGGGAAAGCTAATGGCCCACATTCAAAATGTAGGACTTATATCAAACCTCGCTCTCAGTGCGCTCTTGTACTGTCGTTTGTTCTTTAAATTAGGCATTCATAATAAACCCTGTCTAACTGTCAGATGCAGAACTCCGGTCTGCATGTGATGCAATTTCTATGCACATTTAAACCTTGTGTGTGATATGTAGTTTAGGTTGGTTCCAGGAATGGTATGGTGAGGTGTTTCAGAGCTGATAATTTAATCAATATCCAAGCATAAGTTTCTACATTCATCAAAGTCATTTGAATATTTGACTCAATAGCAGCGTGATTTTTACTTTGTATGATTAATGTCGTGTGGCCTCAAAATTTGTGCGGATGCTTATAAAATTATTCTGATTCTACGAGCAAAATGACAATCAACCTCTTGCAATGTGTATCATAATAACCTCATTTCACTTCATGTCATGATCGAAAATACCTGTATACCTGACGACTTACATGAGATGATTGTATATACCGTAAACTTCCAGCAGAACAGAGAGTATTACTTTAAAGGTGCTAAAAAAACCCACCGTTTCTTAAAAGCTTGAAAACCTATTGATATGTGTAAGTGTACAGATATGCAAACTGCTCTGAATATTGGTGTAATTTAGATCAAAACACAGTAATACATCTAGAGACGGCCCTGTCTGGTTCATTAAACGTATTAACCAAGACGCATCGAAGTCTGACACTATTAAAAAAAAAAAAAAAAAAAACTTATTACGACATGTCAGATCCGATCTAATTCGTGGTTTCTCAAACGGGATCAACCCGAAGAGTGCGCACGTGCCGCTGAGGATTGCCCCGACCCCGCCCACTTTTCGGGCTCGCGCGCAAATTGATATTGTTGTATGGTTCCTGTTGTGACGTCTTGAGAGAGAAGTCGGAGAACTCGAGACCTGGAAAATATGTCACCGGTGTAATTATTCCACGGGGCATCATTTTCACGAGCCATCTCCATACACTGTACCCCTTCCCCATCTCTCTCTTCCCTCTGTCTTTCCATCTATCGTTTTTCTCTCTTTCTGTTTGTCGCTGTCTGTCTTTCTCTCTCTCATTTTCTCTTCATCCTCGTCCACTATCGTTCATCTCTCTCTCATCTGGTTTCTCAATTTCTAACTCGATCTATCCATCTTTCTTTTTTCTTTCTGTCGGTCTGTTTGGCTTTCTTTCTATCCTTTTATCTTCACCTTAGTATAAGTATATACCTTTTTTCTCTCTTTTTATCTTCACCGTAGTATAAGTATATACCTTTTTTCTCTCTCTTTTTATCTTCACCTTAGTATAAGTATATACCTCTTTTCTCTCTCTTTTTATCTTCACCTTAGTATAAGTATATACCTTTTTTCTCTCTTTTTATCTTCACCTTAGAATAAGTATATACCTTTTTTCTCTCTTTTTATCTTCACCTTAGTATAAGTATATACCTTTTTTCTCTCTTTTTATCTTCACCTTAGTATAAGTATATACCTTTTTTTTCTCTTTTTATCTTCACCTTAGTATAAGTATATACCTTTTTTTTCTCTTCTTATCTTCACCTTAGTATAAGTATATACCTTTTTTTTCTCTTTTTATCTTCACCTTAGTATAAGTATATACCTTTTTTTTCTCTTATCTTCACCTTATAGTATAAGTATATACCTTTTTTTTTTCTCTCTTTTTTCTCATCTATCAATCTCTCACTCTGCCCCTACCCCTCCCATCTTTTTTTAAATATCTATCCCTCTTCCTTTCTTCTTTTTCTATCACCTCTCCTTGTATCTGCCGACTATCCTTCTCTCTATCTATCTCCCTCTCTCCCTCTCCTGACGTCATGCCTCGATCTGATTGCTCCTTTCCCATCACGAATATGCCCGAAAAGTACGGAGAACCCCCATTTTTTCTGCACGGGAATATATCCTTAATTCCATATTAATATCATATTCCTTTGTATTGACATCTCAGGGTTTTCTCGCACCTGCCCTTCGGCCCTGACGCTATCCATGGGTAAGTGTGTAATTGATGATAAACAAGAGCCGTAAACGTGACAAAATTTGACTGGCGTCAGTGCAGGCTTATTGTGTCCAGTTTAAAAAAAAAAAGATCTTAAAGGGTGTCAGAGTAATATTACATTCCAACTTCCAACACATACATTCCTAATGCTCTCTTCCTTCTTCTCATTCTCTTTCTTTCGCTCCTTCTCTTTCTTATAAAGGTAGAACAAGCTTGACTCAAAAGTAAATCCACACAAGGATCTTCAACAACAACAACAACAAAACCAACAGAATCCTTAAGAAAGCTGTTTGGATTGTAAACACGTTAAAACCCAATTACTTTATCAATACTTATTTGACCTGACAACATTGCACACATCTTGTATCCTTCCATGATACTGCCTGTATAAGATGGTCTAGCATCGGGACTGACTTTAGGCTGTCAAAGTGTGGTTTTTAGATCGTCTTGGACTTGGTTGAAGAGTATAATAATCAATCCTAGTTTTGTTCTTTATCTGTTCACCTAATTCAGGTTGAAGGTTTGTAATCACAAGTTTTAACATCTTGCAGTGCAGAAAGTGCTACAGTAGTCATCATTTCACCCCTAATGCATCAACTTCATTTGCACATGAGAATATAGGTACTCATTTCAATGTAATTTAGGGTCCAAGTTGACAGCTTGATTATTCATAATCTCTGATTCTAGCAATTTACAATGAATCACGCAACATGAAATTATGACAAAGTTGTGATCAAATCTATATCGTGCCTGATCTATATCTCCTAGCTACATTCAAAAACTGAATCACCTTACACTTCAAAAAAGCTTTGACGGTCAGTAAAGCATTATTTTATATTTACTGCAGTCATTCCCTTCTCATCAAGTAGTCAACTGTCCACCAAAAAAAAAAACACACTTTCATATATTCTTTTTTTTTCTCACACCATAAGAACTTCTGACTTGACTTCTCCACACTCACTTTAGCCTGCTAATGTTAAAAAAGGACAATGGGAAAAAGTGGGGGACAAAATTTGATATAACACATCCAGAAATTCCCCATTGTTAACCATCAATCTGTAAACACTTTTGAGTGTTAGTCATGGACAAATACCAATTTATATGAAAGATACCATTTTCATATATGCCATGAAGCATCCACCTGTTGACAATATATTTATTTGATGTATCTCTACCTCATAAAATAAATAAGACCATTTCTTGACAGATGCATGCAGAGGCTGTTTGCTACATCTTGCTTTTTAAAAGTAGTTATTTGATAAATTTGATCATATATGGAAGGAAGAGTTCACATAAATCAAATAGGTGATTTTCATTACATATACAAATGTCATGCATACCTTTTAAACAGAGGTTGTTCTTGACAACCTGCGAGCTTTTCCTAGGCTTGTCAGACATAGTAATCATAATATATGAAGAGTTTCATTGCAAAAGGAGCTAACTCCATTCTTGTTAAGTTGAGATATTTGCAATTAAAGCCGATAAAAAACAAAGAAAATAATAAGAAAATATGGGATATTTTCAAACATAACTCCTAGAATATTCCTTGTTATGTTACAAGTGAGGCAACACCAGAAAGGTGTTATTTTGCTCTATCTGACAAAGGACATACTTCAAAACGTTTAAAAATGGTGTTTAGCCCTTTTGCAATGAAACCCTTCATATGCAAACTCGATTCCAGCAAATGAATTTCATAATAAGAAGAGCAGGTTAATGGAATAGCTAGTGTCTATGTTCCTGGGAATGAAACATGCATAAATGCAAAATATTATTTGAAGGACAGGTGTATTCACACTCACGTCTATTGGTACATTCATCGAAAGATACTTATGGAAATGAAAAAAATTGTAAAGATTTTACATGTGTATATACTGTCTAACTTCAGAAATATTCCCACTTATTGCATTTGCTGTTACACTGTTTTGTCTCATGTAATCATATATCAGACAGATGGAACCTTCAAGCCCGGCAGACAAATGTCAACTTGTTCATTGTTAATGCAAGGAATTGCATTGTGCATTTCTCAAATAGTTCTTGAACACAGTCAATTTGAAGCGCATGCAATAATAGGGAGCTTTCAATTGAAGACACGGACGTTAATTTTTGTATGTCTTGCACAAATTTCTGCCGTTACCATAGTAACAAGCTTGAAGTCCTGCGACCTCTTGATTCTACAACGGCAGAAGGCTAAAATGACACTGTTCTAGAATTACCGATGTAGAAGGGAACAATGCTGTTTATGACGTGTTACACATATTTGACAATAGCAGCGCACTCACACTGCACGAAATTACGCATAGTTTGCTCCCGGATATAAACTTCAAAGTTTGAGCTCATTGGGATTACTGATGTTTTGCTGGTTTTCATGTCACTTCATGGAATTTGGGTTTTCCTTATCCTCAAAATGTCAACAAAAAATTCTGCCAAATGGATAGAGCGAGATGTGCGTCATGTTGCAGATTTCGACCAATCACAGACCCAGAATTCCGGTACAAACATGAAAGCAATAGTTTTTTAACTCCAAGTTAGGAATGTCTCTGAATTTTGCTAGTTCCTGACCTATATTGAAATGAAAATGAGAAAACGTGCCCTAAATGCGATATGATATACTTTAGCAAACATACAATTGTAGCATACACTATACAGTCAAACCTGCCTTAGCGGCCACCTCTCTATAGCGGCCACCTGTCTATAGCGGCCACTGAAAAATCCCCCCGAGAGAAAAGCCATGTTAAAGACCCTGTGTATAGCGGCCACCTGTCTAACGCGGCCAGCGGCCACAAATTTTGTTTCCCGCGGTAGATTTTAACCTGTCTATAGCGGCCAAAAACCCGATGGAGCCGTAGCCGAGCTGATAATTCAGGGTGTTTTTCTGCTTTTTAGCTGTGCCAGTCATTTCTGGGCAACATTCAGTGATCGCCACCGTTGCATTCATCACTTATTCAGTCACAATAATGCACTAATTCATGACTGTGCACATGCTACATCTAGTGTACTGTGCAACAATTTCATAAACACCGGCATTGTTCTATGCATGATACACACGTGTGCATACGTACACACATAGATGTACATGTATATACAACGATGATACATGTACATGTAGGCAATGCACACAAAGTTGGATTACCTGTCTATAGCGGCCACCTGTCTATAACGGCCACTTTTTCCGTATCCCTTGGGTGGTCGCTATAGACAGGTTTGACTGTACTTTTGTGTCATACACTATACTTTGTGTCAAACATGAAGGATTTTTGTTGAAAGACAATACTGAACTTTGAGAGCGATTTTGATAGTCCAGATTCTACTTTTCCATTTTATCTTGATAATGGGCATATTCGTTGATATTTTCTCTTTCATTTGATGGTAAAATTGTCAAAACTGTGTAGAAATACTTGTTCTACATGAACATAATATGACCATGTGTCTGCATTACATACATACAAGTGCCGCTCAGCCGTGCATATATGACTTGAATAGATATGCACAATTTCGCTCGCGCTGCGGACTGACTGAACAGCAAATAGTGTGCTGCTGATGTCACCACCTAATGTGAAAGTTGTTTGTGGATTATTTTTATTGGGTAATCAAGATGACGATCTGAACAACAGAGTCATTCCTTTGCCATCTGCAGCAGCATTACAGTCACTACCATTTCCTTTCCACCATGATAAACTGGTAGAATAATGACTGCATCGGTAGAATTACCACTCAAAATTTGATTTATTCATATCTGCTGTGGCTGCTTCATATGATATGTGTCGGAATAAAGTATGACTGTACTGGACACACATGAACTTCACATGTTGGCTTAATGCAGCCAGATGTGAACAGCAGGTGCATTATGGGCACCCAAGCCCCTCCCTCACCAGTTTTGCTGATCCCTTGATGACATGGTTGAAACATCAATACACAAGTACAGAAAGGAGCACTGATTCAATTGAAAATGTGTTGCTCATTTATTCTTTAATGATTTCATCCACGATGTCACCTAAAACGTTTTGAGCACTACACATGTACATGTAGACAGCCCTCAATATCTTCATTACTTTTATTATCATGATGGTCATCATTATCATAATTTTTCAAATAAGCATCTTTATCATTTTTTATCATTACTATAATAGTTATCATTATCATTCTTATGATTATCATTATCACAGTTATCATTATCAATATTATAATAATGATAATGATTATCAATATTCCTTGTAGTACACTGTATTTGCATTATTATGCTTTTTTTGACGATGTGGGTATTCCTCCACATATTGCATACCTATGTACTAGATCCCAGGGGGTTGATTTGCGTGGTAAACTGTATACACCATACATATCACTGGGTTTTATTTTCGCCAAATTTCGCAAGCCATGTGCCATTTACAAATTTTACAACACCCAGAGATATCAACTCTGATTCCAAATGAGCTATAGATACTAATTTTGCTCTCTGAAAATGAGTGAATAATACCAATTTCACTGTTCATATGATTGCTGTATTAGATGATCCTAAATCCTACTAGCGGAACTGTCATGAAGTTCCAATTTGTGAAAAATTAGACTCGCTAAATATATGGTGTATACAGGAACTTTGAGTCCCCCGCAAGATAGACCTCACTGACGTCAGAGGAAAGCTTGGTTCTCTGGGCAAACTAGGCTTTCTGTTTTCACTTGGTCTTTCTGATGAGCACTTTCTCTTGATAGTGAAAGCATTTTAAGTCCCTTTGCCATAGCAATAGCCAAATTAATCAAATAAATGTGAGGCTACTATCATGAATTTACTATTTGAAAGAGCATAGTTAATGATGGGTCAGTTGCTTTGTGTACTGTAATAATCTCTCCTATCAATTAATCAAACACCATGCACGAATATTTGCCAGTGAGTGTTTTCTTCTAGAATCAGGCAGGGATGTCCAATCAGACATTCCAGTTTCTCCCTGAGAAAAACTGATGTACAGTGTAGTTCATTTCAAGATATATAGATATATTTTTTTTTTTAAGCGCACTGATAACAACCGTCTAGGATTATCTCCTGGCAAAAATTCAGATAAGGAAAGCAAATGAATTGGAGGGGTACCTCATTCTTCAATGATATTTGGTGACAAACAACAATCACAGATCCTCCACAGTCACTGTCTTGTAGAATAGTCTCTTCTGGAAGTTGATGCAGTCTCACTTTTCTTCACTTTCTAAAAAAGTTCTTTGACTTTTCCCATCTCACTAGGCTGAACTTCCTCCTTATGGATAACATTCACTTATAATAGTTCTTCTTCTCTCTCCATGTCCTTCCAACAAGGGGGTGGCCTGAGAGAATGACTGACGGTGACTTTAAGTGGCTGGACAGAGAGTGATGGTCAGTTTTGATGATCAGCTCTGTGATCCTAGGGTCATCAGTCCAGCTGAGAAACACCAACCAGTGACCTTACTCTCCTCGGCGAGTCTGCTGTCTGTTTGGGAAGTTGGTGTCCTCTGGCAAGGTCAGGCTCAGAACTCAAACTTCAAACTCTCGCCGACAACTTCCCCGCTGTATGATGCTGTTGATTTGATGAATGATTTGAAAAATACAAAACAAAACAGAGCAATATATTAATATTAAGAGAAAGGAAAAAGATGAAGTGTAAAGGAGAATGATAAAATCATACATATCTGTTTTTACTGGAATTATTACACTTTCTGTAAAAACATTTACTAAAACCTGCAATAAGTGTTCGGAAATATGTAATAAAAAATAATAGAAAAGGATAGAAAGACACAAATGCAGGGAGAGGAAGATAATACCACTAAAGTAGAAAACAAAACCAAAACACAAGGGGAATGCGTATTCATCATCATCATCATCATCATCACAATATCATGTAACAAGACATTTCACTATTGCTTGATTAACTACAATCATGTAACAGCTTGAATTGATTGTCAAATGTGTAGAAAGTGGTGCTTGAATTTGTGTATACTACACGTGATTCTCATGATCAAGACCAATTTCTATCATCCATGAATAGTTTATTTCTGAAATCAGAAAATGCAGTACTGTTAACTCTAGTGGTTAACAATGCAGAAATAGGGTTCAAATTTGGTTGCTATCTATTCAGACTATGTGCACGTTGTCAAAGAAAGAAAGTCAATGTGGTAGTCTTCTGGGTGGGGAAACACTCGAACAGAGCTGCAGGATGTTTCAGTGATTGCAACGGTCCAATCGTCCACTCACCGTTCTCCGCCACGTGGTGTGAGGATCCGACGATGCAGTCCTTCAGCTCTGTGTTCCTGTAGATCTGGGCGTCCGGACAGATGACTGACCCTTGGACGACGCACCTTGGGAAAGAGACAGCAGAGTGAGGAATCGTGTCAAGATTATTGCTGGATGCGCATTACAACCTGCACTGCAAAAAAACAAAAAAAAACAAAAAAAAAAACCTGTATCTCACACTTCCTTCTTAAGATTTCCTGGAATTTCCTTACATAGACCTTCTGGGGAGACACACACCGGTCTATGTTGATGCAGAAATGACGATGAGCTTTACAGGAAGGTGGAATATCTTTACACAAAGTGAGCTAAGATATATCTGGCAAGTAGTTATTTAGGTAGGCATGTAGGTGGATAGTGTATACATATTAGTAGCAGCAGCAGTGGGCACAACTGTAGCTGGAGTTCCATAAGATATACTTTGTGATAATTGGTGTATACAGTAGTAATAGTGGTAGTAATGGTAGAAGTAGAAGTAGTAGTAGTAGTAGTAGTAGTAATACCAACTAGTACTAGTAAAAGTAAAAGCAGTAGTAATTGGAGTAGTAGTAGTGAGAGTAGCAACAAAATTATGGATCAATGTAGAAGAAGAGCAGCAGTAATAGTAGTAGTAGTACTTTTAGTAACAAAAGTAGTTTAGTAACACACAACAACAACAACAACACAATCCAGACCATAACATGGCCAAATGAATTCCAAAAGGTTAAACCAGGTAGCACATAATTTTGAAATTCACAGCACTATGTACTTATTTTCACAGAGTAAGCACACCTGGATGATAGGTGCTGGGGTGGGGTGGGGGGGGGGGTTGGAGGATAGGACATTCAACACCTGACGTGTCCACTCACCCTTCGTTAATGGTCACATGGTTCATGATGATGGAGTTGGCTATCTTGACCCTGTCGCCAATAGTGCAGTGTCTGCCGATGATGGATCGTTTCACGGACACCTTATCCCCAATAGAGGACCCCTCGCCTACTACGCAGTCCTGACCGATCTACATTCCAGAGATGAAATGGGAGAAAAAACAAACAAACAAACAAACAAACAGACCGATTAAACACTCCAGAATATTCTGTACTGTTACAGCCATATAACAGCAATATAGAAATACTTTGATAATGCATAAGACAAACTAATATTAGGGAGCTGTAGATTTTTGCAACGGGGATGTTCAGAGGAAAAAAAATATGTTCTGCGCACGCGCACAAATCATCAAGTCGATCTATTCATAGCTCGCGTCATCTGAGGTTTTCACTGCGCATTCTGGGCTATTTCTACGTCCGCTCAATTTACAATGCAGAGAGCTACTTGATGCACCAATCATATGGGGGCGCCATTTTATTTTTTATAGGTTGCATCCTAGCGTAATCTAAAGCTACTTTTCAGCACGACGCAGGGAGAGAGGAGAATGCCCAACGCACTCATCATCTCAAACGTCCGCGCTGCAAATTTAAAGCTCCTTATTATTGAAAAGTGATGCAATGAGTGTGAAGCGTGGGTGAGGTCATTGGTTATGTAAACAGCAACCCACCATGTCCAAAAAACAAAACAAAACACATTCCCATGTCAACTGCCATCAAAGTGCATTTCATCAAAAATACATACAGTCATCACAAAAAACAGGCAGCACAGATTTCTGACTTGATTATAATTTCCAATTTACTGCATGTGAAATATACTGCATTGTATTACACCGTGGAATTCACTTCCATGTGAGCTGAAAGACTCAAGCTCCATAACGACTTTTAGGAGTAATCTAAAATCCTATTTGTTTGACAGGTGTGTTTTGGAGGCAGACATTCATGTCTTCTTTTTCTAATCTTCTTCTTTTGTGGTATATGTATTTTCAGTCTTTTTGCTTTGGTGCAAAGTGCCTTGAGCATTTAATCTGAATGGAAAATGGTGCTATAGAAATTGTATGTATGTATTATGCATCATTATATATTTTGCAAATTTGTAAGTAAACTGATGGTTAATGAAATGAACAAATCACCGCTAAAACATTGCGTCAAAAATACAATGTACAGTCTCCAAGGTTGGAAACTGCTTGAATTCTTTCTTGTCAAGGAGTTATACTGAACTCTTGCACTATGACTGTGGGGTTTGATTGCAAATTTCCACCACTCATGGAATTGTCCAGCAAGTCTTCAAAAACATGATATATAAATTATAACAGATAATACGGATATGAGTGAATGGCAAGAAGCAACGTACATGCAGAGCTGGGATTATTTCTTCTCTCATTAGCCTACTCTTAAAAAAGAGACATCATAACTAGGATACAGGTGTATCCCTCTAGAAACCGCATTCCTCAAAAACTCCACAGTGTATAATTAAAAGAAGATGACAAAGAAAAAGAAAAAAAGAAATGTTAGGATATCCCTTTTTATGGATGAACTGGTTTTTATATATTTTTCAGTCACTCCAGAAGGTCCCACACACGAGAAATATCTGGAAAAAAGAGAAATAAAAAGAGAATGCCTTTGCTACCGAAAAAATCCCTCTCTCAATCAACTACAAAAACATGGAAGGCATCTCTCATATCAAATACATTTTTTCCCTCCAGATTGTGTCATGAAAAGAAGTAGAAATTTTGGGTTTGCTCATAATATGATTTATATTTCAAGTTGCTCTGTAAAAATAAAAATAAAATAATAACCGCCGCAGGCTGAAAATATTTGAAAAAAAAATGGATTACCACTAATTATATTCCTTCTCCTTCTACAAAACAAACATCAAAAATATATCAAATGTCACATATCAAATACTTTGGCTTCTTACTCTCTCTCTCTCTCTCTCTTTTTTAGTGCATAAACTTGATGGCACATCGATGACATACATCATGATCCCTGTGTCAAAAGTAACTCGCATGGCATCAATCACAGCACTAAAAGTGGCAGGCACAAAATTCAATACAGAAAAGGAAAAAGAAAAATATGTAGGTTTTTTTTTTTTTGCTGAAGTTCAAAATAGAAGCCCTTCTCCAGCTGCAGCATTTCTTGTTTACTCCATATCCTAAAACACCATCTGTTTGCATAAATTATCAATGGCAAATGTTTTGACAACCACGCATTAAATCTAATTTATTGTATGTCATCAAGAAAATACATAAACAGGGCAGGTACCTTTCTAAGAAAGGATAGCACCTCTCATAATTATGATGAAAAAAAAAAGAAACAAAAAGAGAAGGAAGTATTTTTGCAGATATCTTGTCATTCTTGGGGTGAGAGTCACAAGTGTTTCATGACTAAAGGAGTATTATACTCCCAAAGAGACCATCTTGAAAAGTACTTTACAAAACATTTGGCAGTTGAAGGTTGTCTGCGGTCTTTCAATCATACACACATAGATCACCCTCTCTGAAGAAAAATAAGGAAATAAGTAAAAAACAGTTTTTCTCAAAATCTGTAACTTTAAAATACCTTCATTTTAATCCCATGTGCAAATAAATATGTTGGCAACTCTAGGATTGTTTACTGAACTCTCCTTTGTACTTTTGCAAACGAGTTTGACAAAACAATTCTTGAACTAGCTTGCTGTGATACATATAATATGTTCATAATTCAAACATACACACAAAAAAAATCTCAGGTTTATTCAATTTTTCGAGTAATTGCCAAAGAATAAACACCTGCAAAGTGAGTGAACTTGGAAACTCTTATCCCCTTCGTCCCCCCCCCCCCCCCCCCCCCCCCGGCTACCATCATGCTTTAAATATTCCTGTTAGAGTGCTCACACAAACCACACACGAATGGCATACCATATTCAGACATTACACCATTTGATACACAAAATGTGTCACACATTCGTTGGTTGACCATAGACCCGTTTTTGTAATTTATTACTGTAATTTATAACAATTTAGGGCTGTTTCTTTTCCTAGAGCCTAGCAATGATACATTTCATTCACCTGCTCACTCCCATTAAGTTCCATAGGCAGGAATTCAATTAGTTGTTGCCAAGTCGGGCAAGCCTCTGACAAACTTTGTGGTTGTTATGTTCAACTTTTGTGAACAAAATGCAGAACATCTAAACACATTTCAGAAACGGTCTATTATATCACTCAAATTCAAGGACAATTTTCTTTTTCCTAATGGCCAGGGAAGCTTGTCAATGTAAGTGTTAAATTTGAGTACTAAGTTGTAAGAATCCAGTTTGCATGGATTGGTTGTTGCTAGTGTAGGGGAGCCTCATACAAACTCCTGCTTCTCAGGCATACATTGTTCTTGTAGATGTCTGCATGAAATTTGAATATGTTGCTAAGCTAGCCATTAAAATGCTAATAATATGACTGTCCGTACATCACAGCTTGTAAATCTGCATACTGTAAAACCAGAAATTTTCACATGCATTTCAATTTCATGAAATTCGTGAGAGCCAAGATTCATGTAATCACAATGCACGCGAAAGTTCTTGTCTACACTATAATGGACTGAATGCCAGTGGCAATTAATGAAAATTTCATGCCACAAAAAAGGCTGTTGGCTCAAATTTGTGAAAATTTCATGCCTTGAATACTGTATACGCTATATATTTCGCGGGGGTTTTATTTTCGCGAATTTCGCGAGTCGGGAGCTATTCGCGAAATTAACAACACGCGAAAATATTACCTTCCAAAATGAATCCCTTGCCTTGATGATACGAACATTTCAGTACTAGAATACCATGTCACGGCTTACCGAACAGACCATACTGGCTAAGCTTGTTTACGCACGTCCACGTCTACTTACGAATACTGTAGAGAGCCAATCCATTATCGCAAGGGGACTACTCGTCAGAAATCTAGCGCGATGGACTTAAACACTTCAAAAATGTTGAATTCTAACTTACTAGTTCGCAGAGTTTGGCAAGTCTTTTTCATGCAGTGTATAACTAGTATCATTCTTATATGCTAGTAAGTTGAAAATTCACACTTTCTTTGCCACTTCATATTTTCTCTGGTCCCCCAATCGCGAATTTAACCACTCGCGAAAATGTGTGACATCGGCAATTCTCGAAAATTTATGTACGCGAAAATTATAGCGTATACAGTATTTCTTGCTGTACAGTTCTGCCCAACTTCAGTGCACCTCATCTAGCCGATATAGTACCCAACATTAATGTAGCTAGACTGCTTGCTGGCATAGTTTACAAACACAGGCCATGAGATTAGGAATACCAGACTTGAGTGAGATACCCATAGAGATTCATATTAAGCAAGAACAACTAGAGTGCCAACTCTCAGTATGCTCACACTCCAAGGCTCTGTGAGTACTGTAAACGTGGAAATTTTCGCGGTACACTGATTTTCGCGGATTTCGCGCTACGTTCAGCTAGCGCGAATTCAAAAACGCGCGAATATATCTTCACAATTTTCTATGCACATTTTGAACGGGAGGAATTGTGTGCGCTTCATCGATGATACTGCTACGTAGTACAATGTACAGGCATGTTTACGCTACTAGTACTGTGCGAAGAGACAATAGATTGCTGTGTACTGTAGCATGCATGTGTGCACCGCACGCAACCGATGCTACATTCCCCCGTGACTACGGTACTACAGTCACAGCTGTACTACGTATTTGAGTGCTTGTACTCGCAGTCGAGCCGCTCGCTACGTCGCTTGTCGTACGCTGGCATAGCAAGCGATGTAGCAGAGGCTTTGGATGAAAGCAGTGAATGTGTACTACAGTAAAGTAACCTGCTGCGGAGCGCGAATTTAAGAACCCGCGAATACGTTTTCGAGCCGCTCAGCGCAAAAAATTAATCGCGCGAAAATATTGACGTTCACAGTATATGGAGCACAGTCCACCATTACTAAGATAGGCACAGCTCTAGTAATATACAGAGACATCCCATTTGACACTAAGCTACTGTGCAGTGTGAAATCTCAGTCATGGGGCTCATTTATCAATTTTCTACAATAAAAATCTTTCGATAGAGCAACCAGATATAACTCACAAACCTGGTACCTTTTTCTCTTCTTTTTTTTTTGTTAGTTTTTATTATTTCATGTTTATTTTTTTTTTAGTTTTTTACTCCATGTGATCTGAAAGTTGCCTCCAATTCCCTGTCAGTTTGTGTCCAAAATTACCGCCAAGATTCAATTCTCTATCTTTGAAAAATATACAATGATAAATCACTTGTTGAGTGCAGAAATTGTATAAACAGTATACATACAAATTCTACAGTGCTGCAAGAGCTCCTTAATGTGATTTTGCTACACTGAATATAATGATTAAAATGAATAAATATTAGGCAAGTATCAAATCCACATAAATTATCTTTAGCAATGGCATATCCTGTGCTCTGCTGCACTTTGATGTAGCTTGTCCTTTAAAGGTTGTATTTCTATGATGGTATCATGTATACTGCCCTCAACAGAGCAGAAATTGTCATTTTAGTCACATGATATTCCATGGCAATGCACTGGACTATGAATGCTGGCAACTCCACTACAGGGAGGTGTTTCATCAACGTTTGTCAGCGCTGACAATTTCAGCAAAATCCTTGGTTTTGATTGGCTGAGATGCTCTGGTCACTGACTGTTACTATGGTGATTCAAGTTGTCAGCGCTGACAAACGTTGATGAAACACCCCCATTGTCTTTGCAAAAAATGGGATGTGGTAGGCTTTTATTGACTGTGTGAGAACAGACATGCTCCTATTCTCAGCAAAGGCAGGCAAAATGACCCCGTCACCAAACTGCTTGGAAATAGATGCAACTGCAAGACCAAAGATTAAAAATATCTTGATAATCAAGGCATTGCTTGCTAATGGCAGAATTAAGTGTATGACTACACTTCACGACATGGGTAACACAGCATGATGCAACCTCTGTACTATGGGTAAACAAAAACAATGCAAAATGGAGGGAATATATATATATGCATTCATAAATGATGCATTGCAGGAGAAAATCATTCTCTGTGGACTCACAGAAATATTGGATTTCCGTTCCTGTCAGCAGAAACAAAAAAAAAAAAAAAAGACTGATGAAATATCAAAAGAGATATTGTGAGAACACCTTTTACAAGCTATGACACTCTAAATGGACCTCTTAAAAATACAGGGTGGGGGATATGTGGAAAATAATCTTGGTACAAGGCTGCTAAGTGAACATCCCCATTACTTATGGTAAACTGAGGAGACTTTACAGGAATGGCATAGTTTTGATTGAGGTGGCCAGCTTCAGGTTTCCAACTTTTTTGTGAGATAATGAGAAACCTCTTATGAAATATGAAAGAGCATACAATTCTAATAGGATCTCAAAAGTTTATTTCATGAAAATTGGTTTTGAAATGGCTGAGATATCCAAAATAAAGCAATCCTATTTATTAGAATCACTGTGTTTTACTTTGTTTTTGGATATCTCAGCCATTTCAAAACTGATTCCAATCAAATAAACTTTGAATTCCTCCTCTTAGAATATCTCTTAGAATTACATGCTGTTTGATATCCCACAAGTGGCTTTGTAATTATCTTGCAAAAAGTCAGAAGCTGAACCCCCATCTCAGCCAAAACTATACCATCCCTTAAAATAACCTGAAATTGAGCTAGTAACCATTATGATATTCTCAATTATACAGCTTTCATAAGAAAAGACGGGACTATTTTTGATACAAACTACTCACCTACAAGCACCTCTTTGATACAATGCACTGAATGAGATTGCGTCACTGTATGAAAAGTTTGCTCATATAATACCTCAATAGCATTATTATTTACCATATTTATCAATCTGGCTTTTGATACCCCCCCCCCCAAAAAAAAAAAAAAAAAGAAGAAGCACACATTAAATGATGCAAAGTCAACACTCAAATTGACAGTTATGGTTGTATCGGGATGAACAGCCAGAATGTGGATGTTGGTAGAATCATTGTATCTTGGAGCCTACAGTATGGACAGCTAAACCGGGCCTTTTGTCAATTAACCCATTGAGGATGGACTGATTTTGCTACAACACGCATTTCCTATAGACACCTGCCCGAGTATACTTGGGACTTGTCCTCAACGGGTTAAAAATAGCTGCAAGAATAATTTTTTTTTTTTTTTTTTTTGCTACAAAATGTCACATGTTATATTTCATTGATTTAATTTTTTTTTTTTTTTAAAAGAGGCTGGTGCATCTATGGATCTTTGTCTCTCGGAAACAAAAACTCAAAGTCAAATGCCATAATTTGGCAGCCACAGAGTTAATAGGACCTTCTGCAATTGATGTTGAGTGGGGACAGGGTTGGACAGTGAAGATGAGGCAGTACTGAGCAACATTAAGATGGAGATGGGTGCAAACACTTACCCCTGCAGATTTGCTCCTGGTGACAGAGGGGTGTATCAGTGGTTCCTCACCCAGCAGATGTTTTTGAGCCGTCACCTGGAGGAAAGAAAAGATTTAGAGTAGGAGAGAGGCAAGTCACATTAATATAGGGGGTTTCCAAAACGTTTTGGCTGCCCAAAGGTCCCCTTGGGGGTTGGAATACAACATCCTGATATTAATCAGCATGCTCACTAAATTATGTCACAATGATTGTTAAGTCAGCATGTCTAGCTGAAGAAAGAATTGAGCAATCTCTTTAATGTTACTATCCCTTTCTTGATAAATGATTATGACTGTGTTATGATTTATTAAAATTAAATGGTCATCATTATAGTGAGGATTTACATGTAAAAACCATGACAATTACCCTAGCTATATTAGGTCTCTCAATATATCAAGGTACAAAGGCAAGAAATGTAAGAGTTGGACCCATAAAAGTGTTTGTTATGTAGCAGCACAATGAGTCATGCTTTCATTTTCTCACTCTACTCTGAACTGTTTTCGTCCACTCACTGATCATATCCGCTAGTGGTCATTCTATAGCGTAATACAAGCACATTTTTATGACCACTCTGGCCCGCTGTATCGCGAGCACTAGCTCATATATCATCTGTCCGAACATTCCTCGTGAACAACGTAACTTCACCTCCGGTCACTCCTACAGTCACCATGACAACGCGAGATGGACATCCTTTTTAACCAATCTCCTTCTTTCTTTGTTCCACATCTCGAAGAAGTTTGGCACGCATGATACAACTCTTCATTCACAAAATTCAACTTTTCACGCACACTACACTTCTTGATCAGCTTTCAACGTGAAAGCATGGAAACGTCAAGTTGCAAACTCGCCAAACTTCATCATCAAACATCGGACTCGCGAACTTCTCTCTCTCTCTCAATCTATCTATCTCTCTTTCCATCTATATTTCACTGTCTCGTGGAGTATTCGACATTGTGCTATTTCACCATTGTGCTACTTCAGGGAATATTTTGTGTCGCGTTATGTTCTTGTGTATTTACCAAACGGGTTTCCATTATTGGAGGACCATTTCCTGCAACACTATCTACTCCAGGCGCAGCTCGGCAGCATGGGATATATTGTGTGTTATAGAATCAACGAATGGTGAGTAGGATATCTCTACGCTCTTTTAACTATATCCTACGTACGAAACCCCTTCAGTTATATATTTGACTTATATTTGAAATTATGTTGGCTATGTCACACAAATATGCAAAAACACGTATACACACACACACACACACATGGGAAGAAATGTAATAAAAGAATGTTGTGACTCCAACTCGTACCCATGCTCAACATGTATACACTTGAGTGAAAAAGGATTTCCAACTATACACCCAATAATATGGATACACTTCATAAAAATATTTACTCCATAGGTTTTTCTTCCTTCAAATTCTCTACCTACACCACGGATGACACTCTGGCTCTTGGACAGTGAATACATGAATATAAACCACAGGAATGCCACACACACCACTACACACACTGTGACTCATTACAGAGACCACAAAAATTCACCCCTCATTTACTTCCAAACCAATGACATTCTGGGACTAAAATCCTATTAGGGTTGGCAATTGGAACACATTCCGTCAAACTGACCTAGGAGAGAGGGATGGGAGCCCTCCAAACATGAAAACTCATCTCATCACTTGGCTTCAATATAAGAGAAACAGACAGGTAGAAAGAGATGAATAAAGCATTAGCAAAAGTCTTGCCTTACTCTCAGACTATTTGATATTTCTTTTTCTTTTTCTATTCTGGCAATCTTATATCAAATCCTTGAAAATATACAACTGTATATCCTTTTTGTTCAATCCCTCAGTCTCAATACAAGGGAGGGGGGGGGGGTGGGGGAGGCATCAGTTCTGTGACATTACAGAGGGCTACCAAAAGGAAAGATTTGCTGTGCAAAATTAATTCCCAATGGTGTCAAAACTACCTAGATATGTTTATCAATCTGAATAGATGTGAATTTGCCAGTTGAAGACAGGTCCAGGTCAAATTTTACAGTTTGTATGGTGAAACAAACCATACACACACCAACTCTGATTGAAATTTACACCTAAACACACAAATTTACATACACCGTGTATGACCGGCTGGTATAACAGTATTCATTGCATGTAAACAAGTTGTAAATGAGAACGAAAAAAAAAAAAAAATCAGAAACAAAGTTAAGCCTGGAGTGAAGGCTAACAGACCTCAGGGGGAGTACATTTGGATGGGTGTTGAGCCTAAATGGGCCAGCCAGCGCCAAACCACAAGCCTGGCAGGTGCAGAGGGGTGCGGGAGTACTTATGTGGGCCAAAGGTGACAAATTCGCTAAGGAGAACCAAAACGGTCCCTAGTTAAAATGCTGCAAAGAAAGGAAAAAGCCCTTAGAAATCATATCTTTGAGTTCAAAGCATTACTTACTTATCTAGTTTCTTTGCTAATATCGATGCATGTCAACACTTTTCTTTCTCTAGCATTATTTTGTAAACCATTCAATATACAGATTGTACACTCAACTCCAGTCAAAGTTGAAGTCAAATTTCAAGGTGTTGTCAAAGTAATAAATGAAAGTCAAGTGATAATTGAATAATTGACATCAAGTAAATGCCGAAATATTCTATGATTCGTTGAAGTCTTCTCTGCTCTTACAACAGATATACAGTACATCAGGGCTGCCAACTCTCACTCATTGAGAGTGAGACTCACTCATTTTGGTCCTTTCTCATTCTAAAACTTTATTTCATTTGCATGCATTTCTATTGATCTCACTCATTTTGACTCCTAAATTATAGCATTGGCCTATGGGAGTCTCACTCTCAACTAGTTTCCAATGTTGGCAGCCCTGATATACATGCAGAACTGAGTGTTATCCCACTACATTTAACAACCATTTATGAAGTCACAGTCCTGCTACTAACATGGCAAGAGCAAAAGGGGCTTACATGTATGCTTGCTCCTCACACATGGAACTAGGGATCCCCTAAGTACAAGCTGGATGAATTGGGTCAAAATTGTCCTGTAGAAGGAATTCTTCTGAATGAAAGTCATACTTTACATGAACCTCATAAACACCTGCAGATTAGTGAACAGCTAAATGACAAGTTATTGGGTTAAATGTGAACAAGTGGAGTGACAATTGGGAATTGTCCTACTCTTCCATTCATCTTCACATATTATACATATATATCAGAGAAATGCTATCAAAACCACCCTTTAATTTTCAAGTGCAAACGGAACCGTCCTTCATACAGTCCCAGAAGATGTAACTCTTGCTGGGTTCCATGAGTGTGAGGCAAAAGTTCTATCCAGCCTAGTAGTTCTTTGATTGTATGCATGTACAGTCAAACCTGTCATAGCGACCACCTGTCTATAGCGGCCGCCTACTGTATACAACCACTAAAACTCAATTTCCCCCAACAGAAAAGTCATGTTAAAGACCCTGTCTATAGCAGCCACCTGTGTCCAACAGCCACTTTTTTTTTTGTCTTCCTTGGGTGGCCGCTATAGACAGGTTTGACTGTATTATGTAACCACTCTGCTGCTTCTGACTCTATTACATAAGAAGAAAATATATCATGCACAATAGAAGGGAAATTGTAAAGTGCAGAGACTCATACAGTGTACCCCAACCACTTTCTGATCTGGAGATTCTCCCGCCCGAAACTCCTAGCAAACGGGAGACTCCAACTTGATGTGCGTGAAGCGCGAAGTTCCTTGTGGCAGGGGTCCAGGGCCTGCCGAAGCTCTAGGGTTCTAGATGTTTTCTCATTCTATCGAAGGCTTATTTTACAACATAGGATGACATTAAGTGAGAAATCATTTCAAGTGGGAGACACAGAGCCAGGGCGTGAGAAATTAAATCTCAAGCGGAAGAGCAACAGGAGATTTTGCAAAAATAGGTTTTTGGCGGGAGATCTCCTGTCGAAAGCGGGAGAGTTGGAGTCTCTGAAAGTGCATTCACATGTCACTTCATTTCTCAGAGGACTGAACTGAGGAGTGTCAACATCATTCTCCATCAATGAGATATTCTACAAAAGGTAATCATCAAAAAAAAAAAAAATTCACAAACTCTACATGTGTTAACTGCAGCTTTGGCTATCAGATGTATACCAGTCAAAGTTCAGGTATAAAGCTCATATTCCACTTCAAAATGTGAACATAAAAGATGACACTTAAATATGCAAATAGAAATCAATGCAGTAGTTTTCCCCCTAATTATCCTTAACCCGTTGAAGACTAGTCCCAAGTATACTCTGGCAGGTGTTTATGGGAAATGCGAGTTACAGCAAAATCAGCTCATCCTCAACAGGTTAAAGGGATTGTACAGTACTGGTTGAGGTGGGGATTCATGTTTTGAACATTCCTAAGTGAGATAATGAGAGACCTCTTATGAAACATGAAAAAGCATGTAATTTCAACAAGGATTCAACGTTTATTTGATGAAAATTGGTTTTCAAATGGCTGAGATATCCCAAAAAGTGATAATAATAAAAGGCGACAGGCCACGCCTTTTATTAGGATCTCTTTGTTTCACCTTGTTTTTGGATGTCTCAGCCATTTCAAAACCGATTTTTATCAAATAAACTTTTGATACCCCTTAGAATTGCATGCTCTTTGACATCTCATAGAGTAGTTTCTGAATATCTCGCAGAACGTTAAAAGCTAAATCCTCACCTCAACCAGAACTGTACACACCCTTTAAAGTACAAAATCTTTTTCTTTTTTTTTTCCCCCCACAAAGAGTTAATCTTTGACATGCAGACAACAAGTAGAAGGCAGGAATTGAGGCAGTAAGGTGTACTATCATTATGATACACAATAGAAACGTGTCTTGACATCTCAAAGGACTTTCGCATTGGTTTCTCTGTGAGTGTTGCATCGAATTGATGATAATTTTGTCCGTTAGGCTTTTACCGAGACAAGTGGCCTTTATTTGCAGATAGCTTCCCTGCAGGTGGTCAAAAGAAAAAACACTTCCTCTTTGGACAAAACAGCTGCTCATCAAACCACATATTCAAAGAATTTCAAGGCTCTACTCTGTCACAATTTGTGAATAGACAGGTCACAATTTTTTTTTTTCTGCCTGAGGTGCCATTATGGCACAACAATGACTACAATAGAACTATCTTTTGCCTCTGATGTGTGGAGGCAAATGTATCTTTCATTATTTCTCATGAATGTTCAAATTTTGACCAAGAATATAAGAAGACTTGTAGGTATATTGGTTGTACACAACCACTCAGCCACCAAAGAACATAACAAAGAAAGCTTGTATTAGTGTGCAGTCTGTATGTTAGTTATCCACACACATGTAGGGAGGTAACAAACATTATGTCAGGTAAATGTGGGGTCGGGGGGGGGGGGTGACTCCTGGGATTGGGGTTGGAGGTCTGTACATTGTATCAGTTAGCCTATGCTACTCTGCTGTCATAATTCTGTCCAAAACATGAAAAAAAGAAAGAAAATAAAATAAATTCTTCTGGTCACTAACGTTTCTTAAACAAGTCTCTATGACCAAGAAAGAATGTTTCGAGTTTCAAAAACAATAACAACAACAACAACATTCTATTTCTCACAGAGGGTTCCAACCTACACGAATGTTTAAGGTAACCATAATTTCAGGAAACCCACTTCTCATCACATTCAGAGTCAGACACTGGAATTGAGTCTTCTCGTCAACCACTTACTGCTAACATTCCGTAGGACAGCTGTGTAAGTATCAAAGGCCGGTCTCTCTAACAAGTATTGATATCGATGCTAAAGTGGAAGAGTAAACCCAATTAGAAACACTGATGGACCACCGGCAGTGTTTGTGGAGGAGAAAGCCTTACCAACATAAGTCATGAGCATGAATCAGAGATGTGAACAACAGCATTGCAGGATTCTGAGGGCTGAAAAGGTTGTATTTTAGGGTGAGAAAACAACATTTTTTAACCTTTCTTGCAAACAGACATGGACAGTAATGTAATTTGGGAAACAGAGTATTTTCCAAGAGACCTCCAGTATTTTTAGAAAAACAAACAAACAAAAGACAAACAAACGGAACAAAATACTGCAAAAAAGTAAAAGTTGGCATCTCTGATGAACCATCCTTACAAGCAACTTTTCAGCAAGTCTAAAAACCCTCATAAGAGTCAGAATGTTTCATGTCAAGCTGCAATTCAATAGATTCAACCCTTTATCAAATCAACCTAAAAACAGCAGATTTCAAGTGTGTAGGGCCTGAATCACTTAAATGATACCAGCACTGACAGTAAACCATCAAAAAATCAATTGGTGACATTGAAAAAAAAAATGCTGGAACATTTCCTTTAATCTTTTTACAGACATCTTGTCGCATCTCCTTCCAGATACCTTCATGTACATGTAATTATTGATATACAATGGTAATATTTTGCAACTATGACCAAAAAGTATTCATCTGCGATCTTTAGTTGTCTGTTCATACTGGAAGCCAAACTTAAGGATCGAGAAGTTTGGGTCATTAGTGCACGTGCGCAAGAGAGAAGAAAGAGTACGCCATCTGACAACTAATCATTACGAAATTACAATGCACACAGGTGCATCCTACCGAGGCACCGCCCGAAAATCATCGCTCGATGCCGCAAAACAGGCGGTGTACTGGTCATGTGACAAACTTTGTACAGTTTCAGTTGCAAGCGTTCAAGTAAACCTAGTTTGAGTGGGAAGTTTTGCAAGAAGTTTTGCAGTAAGTTTTGCAGTAAGTTTTGCGAGAAGTTTTGCGAGAAGTTTTGCAGGAAGTTTGCAGTCACACTGGCAAACCTTCGATATCTGAAAGATCACGATCCTAAACTTCACGATCTTTTGCCAGTGTGACCAAAGGTACTGATGGCTTCTGGATCAAAGAAGTTTGGAATTTTGCCATGTCATTGTATGCAACATGGAGAAAGAGCACCCCCACATCTCTATCCCTCCCCTCTCCCCTCCCCCATAACCTGGGCATGGATGGCTCTACATGGGACACTACAACAGCCCTCCCTTAGCATTTGGTCACGTTTGCCTCTCCATTATAGGAATTTGTAAATATTTTGCGCCCCTGAAAGAAAAAAAAAAATGCAGGAAGAAACGAAAGTGAACATCTCAAGTTGATTCGAGACATAGAGTGAATGAAGAATGCCCGCAGGTGTCTCAACCATGCCATCACATTCCTCCTGTAGCTTCCAACTTCCTGTGGAGCAAGCCCAGTGGATAAAATGATGTCACATTGTTTGTGTACATAACCCACTGCAGTGGACTGACAAAAGAATGTTAAAGGAACATTCTTCCTATTTTTGCTCTCTCTCTCTCTTTGGACCTGTGTCCTTCTGTTGTTTAATCCGTTGAGGACGGACTGATTTTGCTACAACATGCATTTCCCATTCTTCCTATTTTTGCTCTCTCTCTCTCTTTGGACCTGTGTCCTTCTGTTGTTTAATTAGTTGAGGATGGACTGATTTTGCTACAACATGCATTTCCCATAGGCACCTGCCAGAGTATACCCGGGACTTGTCTTCACTGGGTTAATACACTGTTATAAAAATGTCTTATTCTTGTTTAGACGGGGATGTCTGTTTGATTAACTCTTTTTTTTTTTCTTGCAGAGATGAATGCTTTCCTGAAAGGTGCATTCAATGTTCTTTCTTTTATTCCATACAAAAACTATACATCTTTGATGGTTGTAGGGCAATTACCACCTGGACAATAAAGGTACTCCAGACCCTTCCCCTAAACCTAATCCTAATCCTGAAGCTAATCCTAATCCTAACCCATACTTTAACCTTAAACCTAACCTTATCAACCCTAATCTTTACTCTAACCTTGATACTAACCAGTATTAATGGGGGGGGGGGGGTGATTGCCCCAATACAATCTTTGATGTCCCTGCAGAATGCTCACAGCAGTGACACATTTCCTTTGTTTGATTTGTTTGCTTACTTGGTTTATTTCAGGCTGGGAAGAATAACTACTTTGTTTCTTCACAACAAAGGAAATATACACACACATTCTATTCAGTAAGTGACAATACATGAACAGGTGATTCCTATGTTTCGTTTCTATTACAAACAGAATGAATAAGCATAAAAGATATTTCATGCAGGTGGTGAAGGTGACTATAGAGTACCAAAGTGATGATGTCACAGTCTTTTGTTACAGCTTGGGTTGGAACCAGGTGTGAGCATGGTCAGGAACAATAGTGTTCACAGACATTTGGGCCAGGTGAGGCTGTTTACAACCAGTTTCCATGGCGATGAATGGTTACGGCATCACACCTACGAACTATGTATCCCTATGCAGTCTGTATTGTTTCCATGGAGGAATTTCTAGCTATGCCAGGTGGTAGCTCTCAGCAGGTGGCAACTACAAGTTGTTTTTTTTTTCGTTTTTTTTTTAATGTGTGTGTGCATTGATCTTCCAAGTCCTAACCATCACATTCCAACCTCTGATGCCATTCATAAATGCTGAAAAATAAAACAAAACAAAGCAGATTGCTGGCAACTTCAACCAGCTTTTAAAGTCAACCTTGGGTATCCGAAGTAGACAGATTGCCCTGAATGATATTGCATAAATCTTTGACTTGTGCACAAGTCATAGTCAATGTCAAAACATAGGTAAAGGAGGGGGGGGGGGGGTATACTTTATACAACGCAGGCCAATGATCTGACTTTGCAGGAGAAAAAGACTTCAACATAAGCAAAACAGATAAACACAGCTGTTCTTTGACTGCAGGTGCCACTCAGAATAGGATGGGACTTTAAGCAGATGGTTTCATCCTGCCTTCAGCTCCCGCTGGTGGCATCAGCTTACCCCCATCCCAGGGAGGAAGGAGAGGGGGAGGAAGGCAGGGTGGGGTGGGTTGAAGAGAGAGAGAGAGAGTGCTCCTCTTGCCTGACTGCCTGGGGAGCAACATTCTCTCAAGGCCAGTAACCTTGTTTATATCACGTTCATGACCAGCATTCCACCGCAAATGATTGATGGTGTCCAGGTGAAATCGACGATGTTGGTGACAATGATGAGGAAAGACAACAAGACACCGGTATGGTATACGGATCCCCCATCCCCCTCTGCCCCCCCCCAACTAATGTTTTGTGTGTTGATGATCTATTAAGGATATTAAGCAGAATGTGACTCAATGGTATTCAACAGGTCTTGGCATAGTGGGAAGGGATTTTCTGAGAGCAGCAGTTTAACGCGGGGTGGGGGGGGGGGGGGGAGGGAGGGAGGGGTAGAAGTGGGGAAAGCTGGAGAGTGTTCAAGGTCATCATAGAATCATACTACACTGCAAGCCCCAATGTTGATCACAAGCACCGATGCCTAGAGCAAGATTTTACAGCTCTTCAAAGGAATGTTATGGCCTAACATACAATGCAAGGTGTAGACTATGCACACACACACACACACACACACACACACACACACACACACACACACACACACACACATACACACACACACACAAAATCTCACTCTGTATAGTCTGTTTCTTTAACATGTCCATTTGTTTGGTTTTTCTTCTTTTGTTTTTTTGGGACAAGTTTCTTCTCTACACAACAGAAGGCAATAGGGATGTATTGTCGTGACGCACTAGTCTTCTGGGTACAGGGCAATATCCAAATGATGATGTATTACAATTTTGGCGAGTCTTCTTTTTTGCTTAAATTCCTACATGTCATTTCATTATACAATATGGAGAGTAGTCATTTTTATCATCTTGAGATATTTGAGATTGAAGCTGCTGGAAAACAAAGAAAACAATCCAAATGTATGTGATAATTTTAACAATATCGCCCAAAAATCAGTAATCAGTGCAGTATCAATGAAAAGACTTAATTTTTCTCTATTTGATGGTGACCTTTAGTACTTAAAAATCTTCAAAAATAACATCTATCTGTTTATGTATTTTACATATGGTATCAAATGGCTTAGAAAGGAATGAAGAAACTCATGGGGAATACTGCAATGTATTTTGTTGGAGAGAAGACAACTTCAGAGGTAATTTCACCTTTGAGGATTTGTCTTTACAACCAGATATTCTCATCATTGAATATCAAGGTTTGTCTTTTTTTATGCGTGGATGAAATGTTGATTGAGGAAAGCACACGATGACTTGTGGAAAGTCCAAAAAGAAATTGAAAAAGCCAAATTGATCCTTCGTCATCCCCCCACCCCCCCCCCCAAAAAAAAAGATAAAGAAATAAAATCATTAAAAGAAAAAACTAGAAGCACTTCATGGCGAGTACAAACTTCCTCCAATGCTGTAGGGTCACTAATGCCATTAAACTGTGCTCATATTCTTCTCTGTGGGAAATAAAAATCCTGAATTCAGATCATCACCTCAAAAGAAAAGCCTATTCCTGTAAGAACAACATGTCCATCCTAAATTCCATTGAAATCCTTCCCCATGTTTTGGAGTGATATTGCTTTAGATAAACAAAACAAATACACAACGGCATAAACATAAAAAGGAAAAGCTTATTCCTTGAACAACATGTCCATCCTGAAAATTGCATCAAAATCCTTTCATATGTTTTGGAGGAATATTGCAACACAGTTACACAAAACAAATTAAAACTGGCATGAAAATAAACCCCATTTTAGTGGGGTTCTTTTAGTGGTTATATTTCATATCCCACAGGCCAATGATTCCACCTTGCAAAAGAAAAAATGACTCCATAAAAAGCAATGAGAAAGAGAAAACAGCTGTTTACAACTGAAAGGCTAGAAGCTCTGAGAATGCCATGCAATATTTGCAACATAAACCTGATGGGAGCTGTAAATCTTCCTTTTCCATCTCCTCTTCCTCCTCCTCCCCCTCCTCTAGAGGGTGACAGAATATGGGTCATCACGCCACTGTTAGGTGCACACAGGAATGCTGTCACATACTTTTTCTAAAAATATAACAGTCTCAAAACATATTTGCAGAATTTTATGCTTCAACAAGTGGGGAAACTGTCTGGGGCATTGGCTGTTCATTTGTTTTGGCACCTTTTTTTTTGTGGAGGAAAGAAGAAAAATGAGTAGGAGGGGAAGGAGGGGTAGGAATAAATTGTCTAACTATCAAAGTGTAAAAAACATCTTGTCAGGGTGATTAATTACCTCAAGGATATCTAGGTGAATTTGTACTCATGCCTGGTCACTACGGTAACCAAAGAATGTGGCCAAGCAAACCAACATTGGAATGTTAGATGTTGGTGAAAACAGGCCATTAAACTTGCGATTAATACACTTAAACCAGAATGTCTGTATAAGCACCTACATCAGTATGTGGATTTAATCTGAAAATAAGGCACATTATTTGCAAATGATTAAATGGCACCAGATCACAGATAAAATGGATGATGGTCTCAGACAATTCTGTTTCTTTCGTTTTCTTTTTCCTTTACCTGGGATTGAAAAGGGAATTGACAAAATGAATAAAATAAAAGAGTGATCAATTCACCAGTATCACAGTTTGTGTCGCAGTGTCACATTGTCACTGAGGAAAAATAAAAAGCAAACCTATCTTTACAAGCAATGACAAGCCCCATCCCTTCAATTTGTTTGTTTGTTGTTGTGTTTGCTTGTAAACCAATTAACCCTGGAACTGGTACAAGGAAATTCCTGTCAAGGTCTTTTATTTTGCTTGTCAGCTGATTAAACCCAGAAGTGGTGCCAGTAATATAAACTGCTCCCCCCCTCCCACTTTCAAAAATGCAGCATCTACGCTCCCTTGCTTTGTATTCCCCTCCCCCCCCCCTTTTTTACAGAATTCCTGGATCTGCCCCTGCACCATGAAGATCTCTTTTCAGGATGAGTCCTGATCCTACAAGGGACCTTCTCACTGGATGTTTCATACAGAGTGTTCTGATTATTGTCAGGATCTATATTATGGACTATATTATAGGGACCTTTCGATTGTGTACATGAGGATCATGGATGCCACTCTCGTACTCGAGCGATTCCAAAGGCTGCAGTCCACTTGTTACGTCCAAGGTGTTATCACCCATTTCGCTTTTCAGTGCATGCCATTCAAGACATATTGTTATGACGTCATGGCCCTGCCCCCTCCCGCGGGCTGGAAATTGGTGCACCAAGCAATAACGTCATTCCCGTCCTGAATCTAGGAGGACGTGAAATCCTTGGAAAATATGAAGAGTTTGTTTGCAAAATCCGATAAGTCCATATTTGCCAAATGGAGATATTTGCGATTAAAGGTCAAGAAAAATAAAGAGAATAATAAGAAAATTTTTGCTTCTTTTGACCATAACTTCAAAAATGTACCTTTATATGTAGTGACCAATATATCATTTAAAAGGTATTATTTTGTTCTTTATGACAGAGACCGTACTTCAAAATCTTCAAAAATGGACATATCGGTTTTTGCGAACAAACACTTCATATGTTCTCGATTCTGATTGTGGACGTGCTAGAGAACCTGGAGTATGCGCACTTCCTTCAAATGACGTCATTATGTGGCCATCCACGTCCAGGACGTGAAATCAAAAAGTCCCTAATCCTACAGAGCAGGGGCCTCTAACTACAAATGTATGTGAATATTCAGAGAAAATCTGCTTTCTAGTATCTAACATGCAAAACCACACCATGGTATGCGTAGACTTTAATAAAAAGAGCAAAGTCTAGTGAACAAAACCAAAAGTGTCATTAAATCAGAATAGTAAACAGTCATAGAATTTCAAGGTTTGACAAGATGTACTATTGGTCTCAATCCCACATGTCTTTTAGGGTATTTGATGACGTCATCACCTCATAACAGTCCCATTAATTTGTACATGAAACAAAAAGTTAAAAAAAAAAGTTTTGTCAAAAGTCAATAATTAATCAACTAAAATCCCTTCCCAATTGAGAGTCTATATTACAAAATTATTACAATCCTCCAATTGGTACAGATAGATAAACTTCTCTCTTTTTCATTTCACATACAAATAAATTAAGGTCATGAAAAGTCAACGCGCCATTACATCATCGGCACTGTAAGTTGCAGTATTTTTTTTTTTTGGGGGGGGGGAACTGAACAATTCCTGAAAGTTCTCATTCTATGTAAAATTCTAATATTCTGCTTATTTGATATTTGTCTATCTGTAGAATAAATGTAACATAGTATGGATTTGCCCTTTAGAATTAAAGTTGAATTACTTGCATCCAAATCAATTTCTATGTGATTCATACAATGTACAAGGTCTGAAGATGTTCTCCAACACATTTCCCCTTGTTCAGCTATGTGACTAGATCAGTCATTTTTATCGGAGTTGAGACATGCACAATTTGCAGACCCATCCCAAGTAAAGGTAAAGTACTGAAACAAAATCAATTTCATTTCTACTGACTGCTGCAAAAGGTCTAGCTCGAAGATTTACTGCCCTGCAGTTACAGCCCAGAGCCAGAATTATAATGTGGCACCCAGTCATAATATATATATCCTCCGTGACAAATGAAATGCATGAAATTGCATGTAGATATTATATTGCATTTTCAGAGATGTAATATATAAAGTGACGTCTCAGCAGTCTCCTGATGCGGTGATTTCGCTGTTTGCAATATAATGATTTTGACCCTACATGTAGCTGCATTAGTCAGTGATTGCATAATGACCAATCACCAGCCAGTATTTATGTTGACCATTTTATATTGTGAATTTCACAGAATCCCAACCGAGTCCTACCTGACGATTCGCCTCGCAGTATGCGGCCACGTTGTTGGCCCGCAGGCACATGCCTCCTGAGGCGATGTAGGTGAAGCAGCGGAGGTGGTCGCCCTTCTGGTAGACCTTTGACATTTCACCCCTGTGAGCGTTCCACGGTGACATCTCCAAGACCTTCATGTCCAGCTCATTGGTGGGGAGGTAGCTGGAGAGTTCTGTGCAGGTGACGAAAGAAATCACAAGACACTGATAAACTTTAAGCCATTATGCCCCCTGGGAAGGTTAGCTGCAGAAATTACAATCTTGTCATCATTAAATCACCCCTGAATTTCACTCCATATCATGTTTTAGACAAATATTGCATGGGATTAGTTATAGTGTACCAGTACCCTGGAAATCAAATTTGTGTACAGCTGGAATACACTGACAAAAAAACAAAAAACGCTAACAACATAATTCATCTGTGTTAGCTCCTGAAAGCATACATATTTCGATAAATCAGATCATATCTCTATAACAATTTGGCACTTGTGCTCTGCGAGCTTAAGTGAACTACTCTGCAAGCACCGATACTGATGTGTGTACGTTCTAGCTATACGCATTATGTTTTTATGAATAATATCGAGATTCAACGTCGATCGGCTGGCTGATTGCACGCACACATTGCATATCACTAAAAATTGCCACTTTGAGATATAAATTATATCAGCTTTGACCTGCTAAAGACTATTCCCAAGTATTCTTGGGCAAATGTCTAAAGCCCGCCGCACACTACACGATTTTGCCCCGATTCACCGGTCTTAAGACCTTAAGACTAGAAGTGTGACGTCACAGTCTTGCCATTTTCTAGTCGTACGACTGGGTCTTAGCGCCAGTCGTAGAGATTTGACATGTTGAATTTCTACCGACTGGTCGTGGGCTTTCAGCCATTCACAACGCAGTAAAATGCAAGCGCACGCATGTGCGCACTGCGCGCGCTTTACAGTCGGGTCGTATAGTGTGCGGTGTCCGGTCGTACGACTGGTCTTAAGACCCAGCTTGGCTTAAGACTTTAAGACCAGTCGGATCGTGTAGTGTGCGGCGGGCTTAAGGGAAATGCGTGCAGAAGCAAACTAGACATATCGCTACGGCTACTGATATGCCTCCGCCATAATGCATTGTTCTCCTAATAGGTCTATAGTACAATGTCTTGACAATGTGTGATGACAGTTTCACACAATTGGCAAAATATTAAAAGGACAGGTTTGACACAAATGTGCTGAATGTTCACTTTCCTAGAACTAGGTTCAATTGGATGAATGATTAAAATGTCAGAGTGCAGGTATTTGGGGAACTGATGATTTTTACTTGACTTTTGACCCTTTTATAAGTTTATGCATTGAGTAATTTTCAAGGTATTGAGGAAAAGTATAATTTCAGTATCAAATGGGAAAATAGCATTATCTAAACCTGGCCTTTGACCTTTGACCTCACAGTTCCAAAGAGAATCACTGTTAGGTTGAACATGCATAAATATGTAAGTTTCATGATGATACCTGGAGTTACTTTCGAGATATGGAGGAAAAAGTGCAATTTAGCACTTTCACTTGACCTTTGACCTTTTGACCTTTGACCTTTTGGCAAGAAACTTCCCCAAAAATATATATTGGGTAATACATGCCATACATCAAGTTTAAAAAAAAAAAAACCTTCAGGCATATTGCATTCTCAGGAAAGTAGTGATATTTTGAGGAGTTGACCTTGACCTTTGACCCCCTGACCTTTGACCCACGACCCCAACTTCCCTAGATAATCACTGCCCATCAGTACAAGCATATATACTAAGTTCCATGAAGATACCTTGAACCATTTGCGAGATATGGAGAAAAACATGAAATTTCAAATTTTTTTTCACAAAATAACCTGTGACCTTTGACCTTTGACCCTGTGACCCTAAAATCCACACAAAGTATTATCCCCCAAGGATATACCCTCATACCAAGTTTGATGTAAAACCACCACACGGTTCTTGAGATATCGACAAAAACAAAACGGGACGGACGGACGGACGACCCGAAAACATAATGCCTCCGGCCACTTCGTTGCGGAGGCATAAAAATAGCCCTTCCTCAACCGGGTAAGAATCAGTTACAACGTAGCAATTTAGGAACTTTGGATATTTTATGGCCAAAAGAGGGCGAGAATGAGACCTACCTTTTTTAATACTCTACTTAATGAAACATTTAGGTCAAATGAATAGATATCAACCCTGTTTCTAAAGAACAAACTATTCAATCCTCATTGATTTGCCACATTCAGTAAATTATAACCTTTCTAGTCTTTTTGTCTTAGTGAGGGCACACTGAAACTTGATGTAGCATCATCTGATTGAGCACTTCTTTCGAGACAAACAGATTGATAGCCAGCCATACAGACAGATATTAAAACAGACTGTATTTGTTGTTGCCAACCTGCACAGTGTAAACCCAATTCCCATCCTCAAATGATCTTTAATACAGCCTCACCTGGTTGGATGCTTGGTTTAACTTCCCCTATGGGTGTGTCCTTGTCATCTCCTTTACGGGACGAGTTCCTTGAGAACTGCTTCTTGACCAGATATGGGAGCACCTCTCCTTTCAGTGTAGTAAGATTCCTATTACAAAACACATATGCACAAATACGTTATTTTAGAAAAAGGCAAAACTACCTTTGTTTGATATCATTTCTTTCTGCTGTGAATTGAATCAATGCACAGTGAAATGTTTGGAATCATATCTCCCTGTATTATGGGAGGGGAAGTGTGAGGAAATTGTATATTGCAGTGATCTGTTGACAAAATTGATGTTGTCACTTGTCCATGAAAAAACAATTTAGTCACAAAATTGTCATTTCGTGATGAAATGACTGATGATGAAAGTTAGCTTATCCTCTACGTTAAGGATCACTGTCTGAACGTAACTAATGTCAGGTGTGTGATTGTGGCATTCAAAGAATTAAACAGCAAATAAGACCAAAGAATGAGCTGCTTCATTCTGTCCATTATTGTCAGGCCACAAAACAAAATGAAGCACACATTTGTTGGAATTGCTTGGACCCAGTCTTTGAAATATTGATAAGAATTCCAATGATTTTGCAATACAAAAAATGCACTGCTGGCTTTTCTCAAATTTCAAATAAAGACAAAAAAAAATCAACTTCAAACTTTAATAATGTTTCATAGTGTGTGTTGGTGTTTTGTATTTGTGTATATGGAGTGTGCGTACATGTGTGTATTCTGATTTTCAGGGACAGTTACTCAAGCTTGCATTACGCAACTTAAATCCATCATGGTAAAGTGTGGTCTCATAAATTGGACATTGCCCACAAGCAGTACATATATTTGCAGCTGCTAAGACATAAATACAAAACAGCCTTACTTTGCGTACGAGGGCTCTCCTGTTAAAGGTGAACTGTACCATACCATACCCATAACAGAGGAGCACTCGAACACACCTAAAGTGTGCCGTATCGTACTGAACTGAGCCAAAAAAGGACCACTTTCTGATGTGCTCCAAAAGGGTACCAAACGCGTTCCAAAAGTTTGCATGTGAGAATGCGCGTAACATGCACATACGTCATAATGCAAAGAGTTCATGCTCATTGTTTGGGACAGCTGTAAGTAGTTTAAGCGCACCAGGTGAATGATCCTTTTGCTGCATAATGCGTGACCCGGCTCCTCTAATAATAACTCATGAGGTATGCTTTCTCAATACAGCGCTCGAACGCTCCAAATCTGGCACAGGTCAGTACGGTATGCTTTGGTTCAAGTTCGATTTGGTTCGCTTTAGAGCGCTTGAACACACCCTTGGTTATTTTGCTGATGTGCAACTTTTTGCACTCTTACCTTCCAAGCTTAGTGTCAGCCAGGAAATCCACCACCCACTTCTTCAGCAGATACATGTGTGCATCGAGTAGCTTTGTTTGGAACTGAATACAGGGAAACCTGAGGGGGAAAAGAGACGAGGGACACAGTCTTTCCTTAGAGAACAACACTTCATGGAAAGAGCAATTTAAATAACTTATAATCAATCAGATGTGAATCTATTATCGAAGTGCGAAATATCAACTATAGTAAGAGCGAAAACCTTTGCAGAATCATTTTTTTTCTTCCTGGACCAATTCTAATAAACTTCACTTGCTTAAATTTTTTATGGGGGGTGAGAGTATTGCTATACATGTACATACCAAGTATTTTAATATCTCCTGCATTTTTGTTTCATATTCAGGCTACTTCAGTTGAGTGCAAAATTTTGATATATTTCAGCACAACAAACTATTCAAATGTTTACATTCCTGCACTGGGAGCAGATGACGGATACCCCAATTTAATGAGATTTTATGTTTCTCCAAGCACATACTGGTAGGCCTTTGTTTTAAGCACTTTACTTCATCTTGACTTCCCACAGAGGTTCTAATTCAATCAGTGAAATCAGATTTACACCCAAGAAGACAATGTTGACTTACAACAACAACAAAAGATGCATATTTCATCTACAAAGAGTAACATTTGTATTTTAAGACCCACAACATTTTGATGACCAGTTACAATATGGCTGATGCTTGACAGAATTGCAGGTGTGATTATTAGAGAATACATTTCCATGGAATTTGTCTGGAGGATGGAATTGGCAAGATCTACTCTTCCTGTACTCACTTTCTCAGTAATGACATTTTCAAGCCAAGATCCACTTCAACATCGGCCTCTGCAGTCATCAGTAACAACCTCTGACCATTCTCATCTAGGCCTATGATATCTCTCTGATCTGTGATGCATAAATGCAAGAACATTATTTTTTTAAAAAGATCATGTTTCATTCACTGAAATTCGTGTCATATATCTTCAACCTGAAGAAAAAAAAACAGAAAAAAAAAATGAAGAAACAACAATGTTGTGAAACAGACAGAGTTAAAGCTAGCTAAGCCACACATACAAATGCATGGCAGCAAAATGACAGCCATGCACGCACATTGGTGCCATATTACCATGATAAAAGTGACTCACTACTATTAAGGATTAGTGAGGGTGCTTAAAATCATTACTCTAATTGGGCAGTCTGACACCTATCAAACCATCACACTGACAACTTGAATGATCCTTACTGTGTCTTACTTTGGTATTGCAACAAAAACCCCAATTCTCTTTCACACTTCACATAGCACTCTGTCCATGTACGCTCATTCTGACTACAACAGAAAGGCAAGTCTCCACAAAAATGTCTACGTGGTCATGTAGAAAACATTCTGGCATTCAATTTCTGGTTGCATTTTATCATATCCCTCAAAAGAAGCACACACTCGCACTTATACAAGCTGAAAAAAAATACTTTTACACAATTACTTGAAACTAGCCCTTTCCCTGGGAGAGCGCGATATACTAAGTATTAAATCTAGGAAAAATCATGATACTTCTGAGGTTACATGACATGTGCTCCTGCAACAATTGCTCCTGTCTTGAGTATTTTCTTGAAGGACTTAGGGTTCGGGTTAGGGTTGTGATAGGGTTTTAGGTCTAGTTTGATGTGAGGATTAGGATTAGGATTAGGTTTGTGGGTAGAATCTATGTTTAGCTTAGCGTGCAGATATTTAATGGGAGCAATTGTCACAGAAGCAAAAGTCAGGAACCACTTCTGAGGTTGTGGCTTAAATGATATTCCAAATATTCTTCCACTTCTCACAGCTAAAGGTATTTTTTTTCTCCAATCTTGACACAGCTTATAGCCAAACATCATAGAAATTAATCAATCCAGAAAGATGTTGACAGGACTCACCTGATTTTCTCTTGGACTTTGTGCCTGGGACGGTCACACCTTCCAGGCCCTGGTCAGCTTGTGTGTGGAGGAGGGCAGTGATGGTCGCATCGTACTTCCTGTGGACATCGGCTAGGAGGTGGAGCTTAACATCGGTGATGAGATCACTACTGACCACCAGGACATCAGTCTGTAACCATGGCAACAATGACAAATGCAAGATAAAAAGGCATTGAGTTCTTGATCACTTGGGTGAAAAAAAGAATAAAGAAAAAAATTGGTATTAGCCCACAAATATTACGAATTAAAGGGTTAAATTGTCTGAATTGTCCTTGTTTTATCTATCTAGAACTTTGAACCAAGAGGAAAGTTTTTTTTTATTGATAAATTACTGGCCACTTTTCTTTTAGTATTTTCTTTCCCACTGAACATGAAGGATAATCTTTAAAGGCCCCCCAACTGCCCCTCACCTTTAAAAGAATGGCCAAGAATTTGGCTGTGAACTGGCTGTGCATATATGACCAGCATAGGCATGGGAGACATACCTTGATCTTGTCCCGGATGTGCCTCAGAGAGTCCGCCGTGCCCCAGTCCTCGTCGCTTGGGATGGTGACGACGTCCAGCTCCAGTTTGATCTCCCCGCAGGACTTCAGCTTCTGCCTCAAGTCCTTCCCGACTGAATCGAGTGTGACGATAATGGCTCCTGGTTAAACAGAGGGGGGAAAAAAGAAGAACATTTACGATATCATACCACTCTAAGAATTTTGTTCAATGGCCAATTTGTGCTGCTACTAACATTCTTAATAAAGGATGCCAAAGCTAAAAAGAAAGAAAGATTCACTTCTGTTTTATCCATAGATAACATTTCACACAGTTGGTCACACAATCATCCTTGCTAGCTGCTTTGAGAGTGTTGTTTGGCTTGCTCCAAAAATTCCTCCATTCAAAATTTCCTTGACATAAGACCTACATGCAGTCTCTATTTCATACTCGATAAAATTGCACCAGCAGATGCTCAAGGCCCCTCCTTACGTTCAAATCCTGCCCGTTCCAGCATCATAATGGGGTACCATATCATGGGATGGTTTCCGATCGGGAGCAGGGCCTTGGGGATGTTGTTGGACAGGTCCGTCATCCGAGAGCCACGGCCTGCAGCCATGATGACCGCCTGGAACTCCATCTTGAAATCTGGTGAAAATGGTGGTCATGTGAATAACTGAAAGACTACAATATTAATGTCACTGAATTGCAGACACAAACAACAAGTGCATCTTTATGTTGATGTAGGGCAATTTGTCAATCAGTTGAACAAGTATGTCTTTAGACAAAAAGTACTAATGAATCCCAATATACATGTATATCTACTGAATAATAAGGCGCTATTTAAGACAAGAGCACTAGCACTGAAACACAAGAGAGAGGATGTATTCTCGTTTCAGCCTCTGCTTTGTGGTAAAATGATAGAAAGACAGGACTGAATTAATTGCCATCTAAATGCTGACATACATCTCAAATAGTGAAAAACATAACCTCCAGCATAATTTCATATTTTCAGATTCAATGTGTAAGAACAGGGAGTTGGGGTTCTTATCTCCCTGTTCAGAACCAGATCCTGGCCTAACGGTTAGACACCTACCACCAGGAAGACAGGGCCCACTATTAATTCCTTATCATATAAAATACTATTCGTACTAGACATTCTAGTACTGGTACTAGTATTAAAAGTAACTAGATCTATCATCTAGTTTTAAAATGATTATTGATATGAATGATGAGTAACTTTACTACTAATTTCTGAACATTTTAAAATATTGGGTAATCATGTAGAAATGCACACCAGGCACACCTTCCATTTCCTTCCTTATTTTGTCAATGAAAACTTTTTGCGGCTATCAGAAATGTCAAGATGGACCATATCTGACGGTTTCCTGAAATTTCATAGCCAATTAAAGAAGAAAATTAGCTAATTTTGAGTCTTCGACTAACAAAAAGTACGCCGATTGACGATTGTGTCAGCGTAGCACGATGGATGACCGATTATCTAGAATCTAAGCGAAATAACAATTATAATGGATCTTTATAGTCTGTGATATAGCTGCTTGTTTGGTGTTTAACCACAATAAATAAGTTGGCTCAACAGCATAAAGTGGAAAAACAAATCCCCTTTGAATTCAACTTCCTTCTCATCTTCTTCTTTTCTCTCTCCCGACCCTTTCCCTCCTAAGCCTTTACCTTTTTCTTCCATTTCTTCTCCTTCAACCTCCTTCTATACCCTACAACACTATTCAAATTAACATTGTTGTCAACTTAAATTGTCATGATAAAATCAATACATGACACAATTTTTAAAGAATGGACGTCTAAATCCTGGTATAAATAAGCTCTATCTATTTGAATAGTAATAATCATGATAGTGGCGAAGAAACTAATGAGAGAAAAAAAAAAGAATTCCTAAGATGCGTCTGGGGAAAAGTACACATAACTAGAACCTATTCCACGAGTCGTGTTCGATATTGTTGATAAGCGGCTAATTAGAGACTATCATAGTATCTATAGTATCAGAATCGATCAATATCTTTCTGTGCGAAATCGATGCACTACGTACTACACCGAGACAGCTCGCGATCGACATACTTTTCAAATCTGATTTTTCATTTTTCTTCCCTTTTCGGCTTTCTAATTCCATGAAAACTAGCATCTCCTCATAATAGCTGCACAAAATTTAATTCACAAACGGCGAAGCAAACGGTAGGTGTGCATTTCTACATGATTACCAAATATTGTACCATAGCAAACTCTACAGGTGTTGAACAACGCCGCTGCACGCTGCTAATCAGCCTATTGTATTATTGTTAAAGTAGAACTCTACACGATGTCGATGATGCGATGATGCTGATGCATGCTCAGCAGACCTGATAAGGCAGAACTACATAGAAATGAATGTACGGGACTGGGCTGACGCAATATGGTGCAAGTTCGACAGTTTCCCACCCTACGATAAATTGAACGTTTATCTTTGGCGCAAAGTATAACCCTACATCTCTTCTGGCCTATCTTATCAATCATTTCTGACACTTACCTGTAAGTAAATGTGTATACGCGGCTCACTTCTGTCGTAGAATGCCTTGCTCTTCTGCTTCAGTCAGTGCACATTTCTGGAGACATGAACAGATGTGACGCCCTCTTGTGATAACTAATAGCGCAATGAGTGAATTCACGTTCTGAAGGATCGGACAGGTGAAGCGTATAATTCTCACGACATAGCCTACTTGATTGACGCTGTCATTCTTCTTCCTCCTCCTTTTCTTCCTTCTTCTCTTCTCCTTTTTCTTCTTCTTCTTCTTCTTCTTCTTCTTCTTCTTCTTCTTCTTCTTCTTCTTCTTCTTCTTCTTCTTCTTCTTCTTCTTCTTCTTCTTCTTCTCCTTCTTCTTCTCCTTCTCCTCTACGACTGATACTTGCTCTCATTCTCCATGAATCATCATCATGATCTCCGTTTGTCCTTTTCTTCTGCTTCTTCTCCTTCTCGAGTCCCCCTATTTTTCTACGACTCTTTTATTACGTTTTCCCCTTCTCCTTCATTATCATGATCAATGTCATTCCTGCTCTTCTTCCTCCCCCTTCTCCTGATCGATCCTCCACCTCAGGGCGGATCTAGTTGCTGTTGTTGGGTTTGTTTGTTTGTTTGTTTGTTTTTGGAAAGGTGGTTGACCCAATGACAAAAGGTCATAACAAGCAGAAAAAAAAAGAAGAAAAGTCGTCACTTTTTTGTTACCACTTTCCTCCTTAAATCGGCTCACAGGCAAAAAAGTAAAATAAGATAAATAAAATAAAAGTTGTTCACTTTTTTTTTCCGTTGGGTTGGTAGAGACTGTCCTATAGAAACATAGCTACTGTGTGAATCTGCACATGATTTCTGTGCACATAGCAATTTCACTTTTTTTTTTTGGGGGGGGGGGGTTCCCTTCCCCGTTGATCCGCCACTGCACCTCTTTCTCTTCCGTATTCATCTGCCTCGTCTTTCTTCTTTTTTTCTCTCTCTCTCTCTAACCACAAATGAGAGTCTTATACATAGATTCGTACCAAAGCGTAACTAGTTCAAGGCGTTAGTTTTACAAAAAGGCTATATCAATGACCCATGCTTGTCAAAGTGGGTGCCCTTCGTCTGACAAACTTTTTAATTATGTACTTGAGCAAAATCTATATATTTTGTTAGATGCATATTCCACTTCTTTTTAAAAGTCTCGGCAAAGATGACAATTTCAAATTTCCATAATTAACGCATTTAAATCCTGTGTCGGAGGAACTTTGGCACACAGAGTTACTTTATCAAAAGCTACAGCCATACACTACGACCATTTTGCTCCCTCTCTTGATTCTTAGAAAAAAAGAGGGTCAAAATTATATCCCGATATTCTATGTGTTCAACAGCGAGACCTCGTGTTTTAATCTGAATGTTTTGTTTGTTTGTTTGTTTGTTTGTGTTTATGTTTTGTTTGGTTACTGCGTTTGTAGCCGGTGTTAGCAGAGCAAAGAAGTTGGTGATTTTTCACAACTTGGAGAAAATCAGCGGACAGGGACTTCACGTCAACCAGTGGTCCTGTAGTCTACTTCATTACTCTCTAAAAAAAATCGAGTGAAAATTTTCACTCTAAAAAGAGTGAATACAAAAAAGAGTGAATTTCGAGTGAAATTGGAGTGAATTTTGAGTGAAAATGCTCATTTTCACTCATTTTGGAGTGACGTCAGGGATCACTCGAAGATTTTGGAGTGATCCCTGACGTCACTCCAAAATGAGTGAAAATGAGCATTTTCACTCAAAATTCACTCCAATTTCACTTGAAATTCACTCTTTTTTGTATTCACTCTTTTTAGAGTGAAAATTTTCACTCGATTTTTTTTAGAGAGTAGAACTTAAACAAACAAACAAACAAAAAACATGCACGTACACGTTATTTCTATAGATTTTTTTAAAATGATATTTGCTCTTCATTTGGCGAGTTCATCAGTCCAGTCCAGCCCAGGGTCAATCACAGTACATGAAGTATTTCATACACACCAACATACCACGCAAGCACACATTTCTGCTGTTTGTAATAATTTTATTACGGATATAAATGTCACATAGTTATCGTTATTACTCTTTATAAATCAATAAAAAGATGTACCGACATATTGTAATATGAATATCAATTGAATTGAAAACTTTCAACATCCACCTTCTTTCTCCTTTTTTTTCACCTCTTGTTTGACGCAGCAGAGAAAACAGTTTTTTTTTAAATCTTGAACCCAATAGTGCTGAAGCGTATAGTATCACACAGGCAAAAACATGAAAATATCTGATCTCTGTTGATAATCACGCTAAACAAACTCTGCAAAAACTAGCCAAACTTACCACCATCCCTCAATGCTTTATGCGAACCCTATGTGGAGAGAGGCATCTAACTCTTCAAATCTTTAAAATTCACTAAATTCACCGAGGTTTACACATCGTCATTCTTCAATATTTGAGTTTACTATGCTTGAAAAAAAAAATCTTGAAAGACTTCTCAATATTCTGCTACACATTGCTTCATGATCTCGTCATTTTTCAAAGAAGCATGAGTCTGTCGTGCAATCACGCATCGGTTTCTTTTTCCTCCAACGAGTGGTCTGTAAACTTAGCAAGCAACGGATTCAACACGACACTTAGTGCGACGAACATCAACACCTTTGCAATAAAAAAATAAAGAATACATTATGAATCCCTCACTCGATATAACGTAGCTAGCTAGCTCATCAAGTAATGATGACTTTGATATAGGACCTTCTCGCCACGTGACTGCAGTAACATGTGACTTTCCTACAGAAAGCAGGTGTAAGATTCATTGTTGCCGATTTGCAAGACAAGTTGTATACGTAATGATGGACTTATGGTCCTCATGGAGTCACCGATTCTGAACATTCCGAGCATCTGTGCCGTACCTATCTATATACGGTAGACTACTTCAGCAGTAAGCTCTTCCAACACACTGCCAATTTCCTCTTAATATTCACTGATGATCTAGTTCCGTATGGGCTCTACGAGCTCCCTAACCGCCAATCCAAATGCATGCACACAATTCCATCTGTAATTCAGACACTGAATATTCTTTTTTTTGTAATTTCACCTCCCCCCCCCCCCCCCCCATGCCTAAGGCGCTACCTATCGACTTTTAGTATAATGGGCTGTTACAGTTTCAACGAATGTTGTCAAAAATTTCCTTCGGTCATTTACAGGGAAACAGGGAACACTGCCAATATAAGGGATATCACTAACTTGTGGGAACCAGTGCGTTACCTTAGCAATCAACATACTTGATCATAATAAATCGGATCGCTGCAGCTGATATGCCATTTGATCATAATCATTGGGTATCTTTGCTCATTTGATCATTGTGTCGTTAGATATTGTTGCTAATATTACTTATTCATATTTATGAATAGATATTTATCTATTATAATGTTATGATATAATTGTATAACAATTTAGTACATAATAATATATCATAATATGATTACAATAATTAATTTATGGTAATAAATGTTTATTCATCAATGATTACGTTATTTGATCATAATTATATCCTTGGATATTGTTGCTAACACAATGTACGTCGTGTGATCATTATGAACAACGTGATATTCTTTTGATTAGTCTTTCTTATGGTGACATGTATTTGTCAATATCTTCTACAGCAAGAATGGCCGCAACTGTCACAACCACCCATTTTTCATCGTCTTAACTTCTTATCTTCGAAATTCTGAAATTATATAACCCTTCGGGTCCTTTGAGTGCGATTTGCACAGAAAACCCGATAGCGTTGTACACAATGTCCGAAGTCCCTGACACAGAAAGGTTTAACTTACATGGATAGACTTTTACAACAAGGTTCCAAGACACTGGGTTAAGATCTAGGCCTATATACCATCGCATGTGACTATACTATGCGGATGTTAGCAGCAAAGAGTACCTCCTGATACACAGGTTTGTCTACGAAGGATTTATATCGTTATACAGTGCACTCCCGTTATAAAGAAGTCCTCGTGACCGGCGGTTTCCTTTCGTTATATCAAAATTTCGCTATAGCCGAACAGAAGAGTACGTGGTAGACGATATTCCTTTGACTTGAATTATGGATGTTCGTTGTAACGAGCATTTCCTTATAACCGTGTTCGATATAACGGGAGTGCACTGTATGAAGAGTTTGTTCGCAAAAACCGATAAGTCCATTTGTGAAGATTTTGAAGTACGGTCTCTGTCATAAAGTACAAAATATTGGTCACTACGTATAAAGGTATATTATTGAAGTTATGGTCAAAAGAAGCAAAAATTTTCTTATTATTTTCTTTATTTTTCTTGACCATTAATCGCAAATATCTCCATTTGGCAAATATGGACTTATCGGTTTTTGCAAACAAACTCTTCGTATTGACATGATTGCTATACCACACCAATGTACAGTGAAAGAAAAAAAAAAGGGGGGGTTGGCCCAAAGAACGTAAGAGGTGCTAACCAATAGGCATCATGGTTACTGAATACAAATCCGTGATGGTTATGTCTCCCCATGATGATTAGTGACGGCTTGTTCAATATTATTCAATCCACCTATTCCGATTGAATGCGCTTCAACACTTGGAGTCCAGGATGCGTTAGTTGTTGCTATATCGAGCAAACTTTGGGCAAGCTTTCTGGTTATCAATAGCAACCTCTGTTATAAAGGCATGCATAATTATGATTTGATGAAGTTACAATAAACTTGTCTATTTTTGACTCACGAGGATATACATGAATACTGAACAAATTAAAATTAGCACTTCATGAACAGACGCTACCACCTTGTGGTAGCAACAACCGTAGTGATGTCGTACTAATACACGTAGCTTGCATCATTAGTAGTACGTATAGCAAAAGGAAAAGTAATGACTTTACTTAAAGGCGCGAAGCGATATTACTCACAACAGAGAGTCGACTTAGTGCCCTCCAATACATGACATCACAGATGTAGAAAGGTCCTATTCTGGAATCAAGGCTAAGGCAAATCTGGTCATGCTTTAAAACATTCGGTTATGATATTCACTTTCAGTATGGAATGTGCAGGCGTCGCACATTAACAATATACCAACTCAAATTCACCATCATTACATACCGATCCATGGGGTCTAACCAAAATATTTGAGTTGTTTGAATCTTTCAACAAGGATGCCAGATCCACACGTGTCTAATAACTATGATAATGATGATAATACTGAGTAATGAAAGTAATAATGCTAAGGATGATAACAACATCATATTTGTGATAGTAGTGGTAATGATAATGATAAGATGATTGTCTGTTATCTATGTATTATGACGCAAGCAAGGTGTCAAATCAAAGCTGATGAGCCACTTCGTATCTCAGTAAACATTTCACTAAGAATAAACAATGTATTCTTGACATAGCTGAACTTCAAACTTCTGTTACCTTTTTTTTTTCGAACACCCTGTACACGTTTAGACCGACTGAGCAGGATGATGTCGACACGTAACGCTGAGCGGCGCTTGTTAGAATGCAGTCACCACAATGCCAATGGGGAAATACGATGGTGTGTAATGTAACGTGACTATACACGTAATATATTCGATGCTAAGAGATTAATCAAGTTACTGTGTGTGGACAAACATCAGCTAGCAAAGTCAAGCAACAATTACGGAGAAAGATTTCGAGGTATACATCCCCGCTATGAAAGAAACAGAAACAGGTGATGTGGATTTAGATTAAATCAAAACATTAAATAACCGATAGTGGTGTTTTTTCCCATTAACGACACACGATTCAGTCAATAATCTGTTACCATTTCATATCTGGAATTTGCTCTACTAATCTCACATCTCATACAATGCACAGAACAATAAAAAGGAAAAAAAAAAGAAGAAAAGGCGAACCTCCATCATTTGTGTATTGTGTGTGTGTGTGTATGTTTTATGTTATCATAAAACAAAAGTGTGTGTGTGTGTGTGTGTGTGTGTGTGTGTGTGTGTGTGTGTGGCGATAGTTACAATATAGGTCTATCATGTTATTGTCTGTACAAAATCGTTGCAATTTTCCTCGCGAACTGTGCATACCGCATTTGCGATATAGGCCTACAGTGTACTTAAATCCAACCGCATAATCGTGCTTACTGTTATCTGTGCACGTGAGATCTGCTAGAAGGATATTACTGTGATTGCTGTTTGGACACACAAATATTTTATGAACGCGAGAACACTTTGGTCATGAGTTGGGAAGCAAAGCTAGGATTATAGAGGAGTACTGCTGTGAAATGGGAGGGATTGATCTGACCCGGGAGCATTTTTAGCGTTTATTACAACACCCGGTGAAATCATGCGCCAGACGTTCACATCTATATAACTATGCACATAATATTTCGTTCGGTAATTAGCCTTTCCCAATCAACTTCGTTCTTTCAAATATAGGCGGTGTATAAGTGTTTTTCTTCTATAGAGCCAGTTTGTTGTATTGTTGGTTGTAAGTTCAACCTCCATCCGGAATGACAAAAACGTGTCCCTGCTTGAAACCTCAAAGGAGTAGATGTATGATATGAAAGGACTCCTTCCGTCACAGTGTCCCGGCCCAGGCACTTATATGATCGTACAGAATGATAGTACATTGTAGTTGTTTGATAAACTTCTCCAAACTGGAAACGTTCAATCCAGGTTGCCACTGGTGCATATGCTGAACAATACTAGTACCACACTGGTGTACAGTCCGCTTCCTATAATACCAGTATACAAATGATGCACAGGACAGAATGGATCGGCGAGAATTGGATGCGCAAGTTGAACTTTGGAACTCTTTAAATCCACGAGCGTAGCGAGTGGGCTTTAGACTGTTTCCAAAGTTAAACGAGAGCATCCAATTCCCATCGATCCACGAAACAGGCCTTTGCATCATTCGTTTTCTAAAGTGGCCCCATAAATTCATGAAATTATTCCTTTTTCCCCATTTTGCGTCCGGCACACCCACAAGGCTTGAGCCATGAGTTCGGATTTTACCGGACACATGGCTCAGTGTGAATCAGTAAATATCAATGCATGATGATTGATTAATCAGATTGCAGATATTCTAAAACCCATTTTATGAATACAATAATTAGTAGAGAGGAGCGTTGGTGTTTTGTACCCTCAAGGACACAAGTGCCATGGCAGGGCTCGAATCGCAGACCTTGTTGTTATGCGCTCAGCGCGCATCCACTGCATTACGACTCCCTGTCACGTTGAAAATACACAATTGGAGCTTCGAGGCGAATAGGGACACATCAAACCATGTATGATTATGTATACCGATTAGTAAAAGAGCGTTGTGTGGATAACTGCAATTCGATCATTGAGGTACACAAGATAGCGTATCTCCCAAGTTAAGTGCAGAACTTTGTGCCATCTAAGCTTGTTCTCAATACGTAAACATTTACAATGTACATGCAATTGTCACAAAACTTCCAGATCTTCCAAATTTTGAGAAGTAACTATAGGAGTTGAAGCACGCATGACGTTGAATTCACATGCGACAGACCAGGCCTCCGTCTCATAAAAAGTTGATATGACAGCAACTCCTGCTGGAATGGCAATTGTCATGACAACGACAAGAACTCAGCTTCCTGATTGGCTGTTGCTATTGGAAGTTGCAATTCCAGCAAGAGTTGCCATCCTAACATATTTTATGAAATGGGGCCCAGGTTTTGTGATTTGCGCTCAACATGATAATTATTAGCTTAATCCTCTCAGCACCGGGATCTAAAAACACCGTGGACACTGTATGTACACAGGTTCCCCTGGTAAAGATGGGGTTAAAAGGATCTGTAGCCCCCTGTGTCACCAAAAGGAAGGGTAGCAATTGTTAAGGTAATACAAAGAACGGACTGACTGTAGACTGCAGTAATGACTTATATGGTTTACATATGACTTGTTAACATAGTATTTAATGATGGTATCCAGACATATCTAAGCAATAGATTTAAACTCTTTTGATTCTGGCAGGTGCTTTTAGTGAGCCAACGAATGGCAGAGAAGAATTCTCAAAATAATATATTTGTCTCTGCCAATTATGGGTGTTTTTCTGGGGTTTTTTTGTGTGTACATCAACCATCATCCTTTTAAAGGTCCAGTTTACCTTTGGGAGAAGTCATTTGAAAAATGTTCAAGATATCGCCTTTCATGCATATGTGTAGGTCTGTTGTACCACAAAACACCATCCCATATAAAAGTTTTGCAATAAAGCCTAAGATATGAGGAGATGTCAGTATTTTTCTCAATAAACCGTAGCAGTATACGGTTTAGTCTGGAAACATTTCATTATAGCTATTGTTCACATTTTCTATATTTAACAATACTTAGCATCCATCGTACTGATTCAAAATTTCACAGTGGTTGTTTCTACCCCTAACTCACATTTTAGAACTATTTCAAAGCACTAATGCTGGGTTTTTGTTTCATCTGCACATGGTAAAGTATGCCTTTAAGTGGAACTTTGGTGGAAATATGGACTTTCGGCGATTAAAGAAGACTGCTCCCTGATTTGCACAGAACCGAGTGCAGAAGGGGACAGCAAATTGGCGGTTGGTGCACTGGAGAATTCCAGGGTACCGGCGACGTCTGCTTCCGTGCTGTTCACCTAAAGGAGTTTAACTTGAACTGTTATCAAAGGTCATTTCTTTGACTGAAAAAAAAAAAACATTTTAATAAAGAAATGTGAATCACGAAAAGTTAGATAGAGGAATGTAGGCATTTCCTGCGCACGGCCTCATTAAACGGTTACGCCCTATGCATGCGATGAATACATTTTGAAAACCAAACGATATGCCTCCTTTACATGGCAACAACAGATGACCACATCTATGAAAATATACAAAGTCTTTCACGACAAGGCAAAAAAGTTCATAGTACTTTAGGCAAAGTTAATCTGAATAACATGAATGTTCAGTGAGTTACCAGCTGATAAGACACAACAGATAGGGCAGTGCGCTGCTTATTTTCACCAAGGTTTTTTGATTAAAAAAAAAGCAAAAGTAGATTAACAAATAAATTATGTAACTCAGACGAATATACTAGCAAAATAGACTCTGATGAGAAACATGAGTGACTCGAATGAGTTCCGACTGACACTGGCTGTACGATCAAAATTTACTGAAATGACCACCATTCGCGTGAAAACTCCGCGTGTGTCAATCAAAGGCACTTTAAACCCAGTCGAAACTAGACTAGTCGAAATGTGTATCATTCTCCGCAGCGAAAAGAAAAGCCTCAGCTTTGACTGATATCTCTGACTCGTAGTCGAGAGCAAATCTTTGATGTCACCGTAATGTTCACTCATTGCGATGTTGATGTGGATAATTCCAAAGATAAATAAAATCCTCACCAGCCGTCTCTACATCACAAACCTGTCGGCGTCTTTGGCATTGTGGCGTTTACTGTTTATGTAGAAACTCCTCAGGTGAGATGAAGTGTTCCGGATAACCAGCCTGGGTATATGATTGTGATGTCATAGACCGGATAGGGATATCAGCTTCTTATATCTTAATCCATTATTGCACAAATATCATTTTCTACCTAAAAGTCTGCTCGATTAGACCTGTCTTGATATAAAACACAGAGAAAAAGATAATCGCTTCATATCATTATAATAAAATTGTGACCGCTGGTCGATTGCACTACTGGCAGCAATTATGGCAGATACGGTCCGTTTTCTGCCTGATCTCTACGTAAAGGTAAGTGTGTTTCCTTCGCTGTCTTGTCTTTGTTTTGTTTCATCAAAAGGGGTGCACTGAAATATCCTTTGAGCGATGATGACGGGAAGCATTATCATTTTGAATTGTCAAGTGTCGTTCCAGGAAAGGCTTCAGTGAAGATCACAGTGTTTGTGAGGCTGGCGGAGGGAGTGTGGGCCTGCTTGAATTAGGCGGGACTCGTTTCTGCAGCTCTTGCATCTCCCCGTCAACCGTCCACCCACAGACTCTGCCATTATTGACAAAATGGTCCAAATCCGCCTGTCAGTCAGATTCTTCTACTTTTGATAAACTGTGTATTGTATACACACAAAGAAAGATCAATGCTGAAGAAAAAAAGACAAACATCAGCGTCCACTTGTTTATTAAAAATCCATTGGATACTCTGGCCAGACGTCAAACATAGTGACATTCATACATTTGTCCGTCGTCGCCGATGTCGATTTGGAAAAATGTCGACGCCTGTATCTCGTCCATTGGGTTCATGTCGACAGAATGTCCCGAAATGGCGAACATGTTTTCGTTCTGGTGTAGGTGCGCCATTCCGAACTGTCCATGCTCGTCATATCCGTCCTCCTTGGAAGGTTTCCGGCTCAGCACGCCAGTGCCCGTCGTGGCGCGCGTACTGTACTTCGTGACGCTACCGCTCGACTTGCTGGCGATCACCGAGGCGTCGAAGTCGTCGGCGGCCTCGAAGTCGCGCGAGACGGCCCTGTCGAAGGAGAACCCATTCGAGATGGCGCTGCCGCTCTGTCGGTGAGAGATGACGGGGTTGTCGTCCCTCATCAGGTAGCCGTTTGCCGTCGTGCCGTTGCCGTTGCCGTTGTTCGGTGCGCCGCAGTGGTTCACCGCGGGGGTTCCGTTCGGCTGCTGCGGCAGCATGTGGCGTGAGTCCGCCTGGTCGTGCGCGGCTGAGACGGTGAGGTAGAGTGGGGTGAAATGTTTCAGCTGCACTACGCGCTCCCCGTCGCGGTAGTGTACGACCTCGGTATTAGCACCACATGACTGCACGCATGCATGACCTGCCAAAATATGCAGAGAAACAGACGTCAATGCAGTGGAAAATAAAAACCAAATATCTCTGTCTTATACAATGTGTCAGAGTGCAATACATAAGGACATTTTCTCGTAGTGCTGACAATCGAGACATTCATTCATATTTCATCCATTCATTTACATTGTGAATGTGAGTCACAATGTACCTTGGTGACCAAGTTGCCCTTAGTTTTGCTTGAGGTCGAACGCTACGATTCGAATTGGTTAGATATTCATGTGCATTTCTTTTTTTTTACCTGCAACAGGAGCAAAATTTTGTTTGGATAGCGGAACGTGCAAGCTTATTCTGCTTATTCGGGAAAACTTACACCCTTTATTTACCCTCACACACACACACACACACACACACACACACACACACACACACACACACACACACCAACACAAATACATACTGTATTGTATGTATGTATGATATGTGTGTGTTTTTAGTATATTTGTGCATACATATATACCATGTATCTAAAGAGAGAAGTGACGGAAGGATAGAGATTGAGAAAAAAAGATCGAGAGAAGACTCCCCTGCCACTAATTTTTCTTCATCAAACTCACCATAATTCAGTTCTCTGCTTTTCCCCCGCGAGTCTTTGAAAGGAACGTTGCCAATGGTAACGGGAAAGGAGATGTTGAGTTCCGGTTTCTCGTCTACAATCAATGAAATCTGGAGCAATGAATCGATGTGAGAAATTTGATTATTAGATGTGCCAAAAAAATAAATAAAAATAAAAATCCAAGATTCAATGTGACAATGAAAATTAAACAAATTTCTCAAATTTGGAATTGCACTATATTCAACATAATGATAGTAAAGTGTAGTCTTTGAATCCATGTAAACCTCACGACATGGTGAAACTCATTGTTTGTTTGTTTGTTTGTTTGTTTTTTAAAGTATTACTATTTCAGGATAAATAAAAATTATGTAAGTCATTTATCAGTTTTCGACGATATGACTGCAACACGTGCAAATATCGATATTTCTGAATGTATTCTGAGCTTCAGATGATTCTACAGTCATTTACAATTATCCTATGAATAAAATTATAGTAATTGTGTAATAACCATTACAATCAGCAATATCTATTAACCGACCACATTCATCGATTATCGATATGTTGCATTTGCAACTTATTCTTCATGAGGGACAATTTGACAATTAAGGTTATTATCCTCCAAATTCTATGGTTGCTTATGACGAACAAAAGCCTCTTTCAGAAAAAGGTGAATCAGTAATCCTCTGCCTTCAGAATGAATCCATGGCACACGCAGTTTCCGCGTGCAAAGGCCTTAGACACTTGCCTTGCCTGATGGCGGGGCAGCTCCATTCTGTACAACAATGGACTGTGCTCATCGCATACAGCAAAGTTTACATACTTTATTATGCATCATCGATAGATAGATAGACACAGATACAGACAGGCAGACAGACAGACAGACAGACAGACAGACAGGCAGAAATAGATAGACAGAGAGAGGGAAAGAGAGGAAGAAAGAGGAGAGAAGGAGAGAGAAAGAAAGAGAAAGGGGAAAGAGCCTGACCAAGAACAGTAAGCATTAGAATTTACCATACAACATAACCATTTTTTTGTGTGGTTTATGCTCAAATCGGCGTCAGAGAAAATAAACCATTATACAGCATTCCGTACCTTAATAACCAAAAAAACAACAGCAACAATAAAATGCCATGATTTACTTGTTAGGGCTAGGTCAAAATACATCATGCAATTAGTCATGTGAAAATAATTGTTGAAGCAGCAGTATGATCGAATTAGTAGTTTATATTAAAAACAATGGCAATGATAAATGTTGTAATAACAATCATAATGGTGATAACAATGATAAGAATAATAGCTTTAATGATTATATATGAGGATTTTCTTTTGTTTCCGATAAATTATACATGATGTATATTTTTCCCATTTTCTTTTTTTTTCTTCTCTTTCAAGGCTGTCGTATCTTCAAGCTGTATGCTTATTTGACGACAGTCTTCTGCATTCACACTCCCAATACATGTGCCATAATTCAGTCAGATCATAATGATTCACTTTATCCCTAGTGGTTCCCAATTGATGTGTTCTCTTATTCTTTTCTTTAATCTGTACACGTATATCTCAGTTATGTTTGGATGTACACACTGTATGTTCCATTGTCTTGAAAACAATAAGAAATAACTGTATTTCATTTGTAATATATATTCAATTCAGAAAATTCCCAATAAATTCATTTGAATTGAATTGAATATAATTATGAGTTTTATATGAGATAAAGTATATCTTTTATGTAGGGATTTTCCAATGATATACTGATCAGTGAATATGAATCGACAGACAAAAAATAGAGCACTCACCTCAATGACGTAACGAATGGAGATGAATCGGGTCTCGATCGATGAGGGCACTATAGGAATCTGTAACATCCGGGCAGTTTGCAGGCAGTACTCTTGGTCGGGCAAAACACAGGGACTGCTGTAGCTGAGGATCTCGTACGAGCCGGCCTTGGTCACTCGCTTCGGCACCTCGGCAACAAACGTTACATTCTGCCAGCGAAATTACAGTGAGAGATAGAAAGATAGATAGATAGATAGATAGAAAGATGGATAGAAAAATAGATATATGGATAGACGGATAAATGGATGGATAGATAGATGGATGGATAGATAGATAGATAGATGGATAGATAGAAAAAATAGATAGACAGATTTGACTTGATTTATTTATTCTCTCTATGGGATCAATTACAGTTCCTTTTTAAGCAATATAATCAAATATATGCTCACTAGCTATAAAGTTTCTACAATTTCAACAATTTTCATTACACATACATCTGTGACATAATTACTAAAAAGATAGATATAGAGGGGAGAGCAAAATATAAGTAGTAGAACAGCAGGCAAACGATCGAGATTGGATGTATGATATCTGTGTAGAAGAGTCTTTTGATTTTCCACTCCATACTCGAGAAAATTATTACATAATCTGAAGCAAACACTGAAACGGAACAACACTCATCAACATACATCAGGTGTGCGACAAGGTAGTCATCTGAGGCAAGATATATGGTCTTAGACTTCAATGAGCAACAATAATATTGTGTGCTTTGAAACAAATTACACCAAACATGTTCGACTGGTTTACCGTGTTGACACACACCACTGATTATGCCATTTTTGGTAAGAAGCTACAAACACTACAACAACAAGCAAACAAAATATAAAAAGCCAAAATGCATAGAGTCAAAGCCTGCGCACTGGAGTGACATACGTACCTGTATGAATTTGACTCCAAGTCTCATGACCTTATCCGAGTTGTTCTCCAGTCTCGTCTTGATGTTCACGTACTCGCCGGCGCAGTAGGCATTTCGCTGCATCTCGGCTTTCAGTGCTATGGGACCGCTGGATCGGAAACAGCAGCGGAGCAACGTCTTGCGGTCACTCGCGTTGAGAGTTTTCTAAAAGGGAGTCAGCGAAATTTCGGGGTTGTTAGAAAAAACTCTTCTTAGTGGCAATGGCATGATTGTGACATCAATTTTGAATTCCGGAAGGGAATGTGGAAACAACATAATCAGTGGAAATCGAGTTGAACAAAAAGACCGACAGTTCATAAAAATGCATGCACGACAGCATAGTCATGCAATTTCACTTTACAATAGATATGGGTGATTGATATTGCAGGCACCTGAACTGAAGCATGATATCACTGCTCAAGATAAGAGTTGGAATGCCTGTTACCATGGTGACGAGATTAAATGGTGGGCATTGCTGGAGATTGCTGAAATCAGCGTAATCTCTCTCTTTTTAAAAAAATCTAATATGTGCTTGTGTGTATGTGTGTCTGTCAGTCTGTCTGTCCATTCGTCTGTGTATATGTGTCTATGTGAACGTGTGCCAGAGTTCATTCCGCGTAAGTACCAGGTACTCTTTTCATAATGTAGAAATCTTACACACATATATCATGATCACTCTCACGTGACTGTCCTTCACGCAAAAGTAACTCTCGTTGGCATTGTTCACTGTGCTGTTGATTACCTGTTTAGGATCGCGACTTTGAAATGGCATGCATTGATATCTTGAATGTGGTTGCCGGTGGTATTGACATGAAGTCACATCTCTATCATAATCATTATGTACTCAGTGATCCTATACCACTGCCAAGGTTGTACCATATAAGATGCTGATTTCTGAATCACCTTTTGAACTACGTTTTCAATATCCTTCCCCCTTCTGACCTAGAAGGCTTGAACAGCTGTTCACTCGGGAACCCGTCATTGACGTTAACCTTCCGAATACAGCTACTCCTGGCCAACACTGGTAACTATAACCTCTCGAACGATGACATTGGATTAATGCCAAGATAAACACACTTGGATGAAAATAAGGAATCGCAGGTGTGTGAGGAAAGGAGAAGGAGACTTTGAAAAAATTAACGAAGTGGCTCAATAACATTGAGAGCTTAATTAAAAGAGCGAAGGGAAAATACGGAGGGCGTCCATGACATATACAGTAATGAAGGACGTTAATATGCATAATGCCATGGCAACGACAAAACAGCCACTATGGGTGCAGCAAACTGAAAGAAGAATACGAAAAAGATGAAGAAGGAGAATAAACCAAGAAGTAGAAGATGATGATGATGACGAAGAAGAAGAAGAAGAAGAAGAAGAAGATGATGAAGAAGAAGAGAAACAGAGGAAGATGAAGTAGGAAGGAAGATGAATAGAAGAAAACAGAAAGGAAGACAGAAGAAAAGGGAGGAGGTGGAAGAAGAGGAAGAGGGGAATATGAAGTGGGTGAAATAAAACGTTTTGTGAGAAAATATTGTTCACCTGATGCTTTGGAAGGTTGCAGTTGATCTCGGAGCCAATGAAGGAGAAGTAGCGCTCCGCCACGGGATCCACAGCCCACGAGATGTCCATGTTGGCGTGGACGAGGTAACGCACGTTGGCGAGGCTTCCACACTCGAAGGAACAAGGCAGACCAGGTCCAGCGGGGAGACGGAACTGGAACGGGAAAGAGTAGCTGCCCGCCGTAAGCAGCGGTATCTCAGACTTGTCGTCTGGTTCTAGGTGCCGGGGAAATACAGATTAAAAAAAATGAATGCTTACTGAACTTAGCACTCAAAGTAGATTACATGCATCCATCTGTTGGCAGAGCAGAGAAATAAGAATATGGCAGAGGTAACATAGATGACGTTGAAAATCAACTTTTTTTTTCAATCTCACCTCTGTTTCTCCATTCTAAGCAGCAACGCGTTAACAGAACGGTCATGAAAAGCTTACAATGATTTTTTTTTCTTCTTGTAATGCCAATTGTATACATATATTATACATGCATATACACACATACATGCATGCTTACATGCATACATACATACACACACATAATGACCTTTATTCTATTTTCACATTCGATCGAATGCATTCTTACGCTTCATGATGTATTGATCATCATCTATCACCGAAATAAAGACCATTCATTTCAGGAAAGCACGCAACACGAACACATTCATTTCCAAACACGAACACATTTTCACCACACGTATAAACAGACAATGGTCTCTATATAGATGATATGTGTTCATTAAAGTGTTCCATCCAAGGAGAACAGTCAAGTTTCTTTGCACAATGTCGCAAATTGGAGGGAAATGAGCATCAAGATTAATAACGCGTAAAATGTCCACTTTTTATCTCGATGATATTTGCTTTGGAGGTTGTACAGCGTATCCCGCTGCCCTGGACCGGATGGATTCACGAAATGTTTGATCGCTAATTTCGTCATGGCTTAACGATATGTCATGCTCTAAAACGGCTTTAATGCTTAGCCAGCGAGTCAATGAATTCAAATTTTGATATTACTAAATATTCCTAATGCGCACTTCCTGAAAATTTGTCATTCAAGGCGCTATAATAGCGGATACATTACAATTACTCAACAACATAATTCAAATAAATGAGCTAACTCGCTTAGATTAAAAAAAAACTAACAAAACCACATGAACAAAATGATAATTAGGACGTCCTATACTTTTTGATAAACAGATGATACTTAGGGCCTGACTGGAAAGTTTTGAGGTTATGTATGTTCCTAGTACTTCCAGGCAGCCTGTTCCACATTGTTGGTGCTATATACGTAGCTTAAAGCACGGTACCCATAATGAGAGGTTTGGCTGCGAGGTATCACCAGTACATGCAATAGATGACGACGATCATAATCGATAGCTGTTCTGTCTCATCACAAGATGTTGATGCTGATGTTGATGTTGTTGTTGTTGTTGTTGTTGTTGTACTTTGTCAAAAGAAAATGGAGAATGTGATCCTTAAGTGATCCGGTCCACCCCTTCAATCACCCGATTGCCGTCTTCCCGTCTTCCTCATCATGCTACTATGCATTACACGTAATTAGTTGTATCAACTTGAGTGCTAATGCAGTGTAGACCATAATTTGGCTAAGCGAGAACGGGCTCGTTTGCCACAGCAATAAACGATGCATCCATCACTCGCAGTAGTCGACATGCATTGTAATTGGTGGCGTCCCGTTACTGGCACGGACAAAATATACCATGTGCAAGTGTTCGAATGATACTTCATTGTATACAGCGCAAGCATTGAAGTGCCTCTGAAAGACATTTTGACGCCTTCTACATCCAGCTATAGTCCTGCGGTACAGTTTTTGAACCGAAGGGGTTCATTAATGCAAACAGAGTACGGTTATTGCACATTAGTTAGTCCTTTTTCAGGATACCAAACGCACATCAATTTTCTAACGACAATATAATAGGTAGGATAACGCAAATGACTGCATGATAATTGCTTTTGAAGAGAGGGTGGGGGGGGGGGGGCTGTCACTTAATGTCGTTTTGTCAGTGAGTTGACAGTTCTTTGTTCCAATCCAAATGGACGTCTTTTCTGCGCCAATTCGTATCGAGTGGAAATGTGAATGTCCACATAAAAGCCAGCACAATACATACTGTAATTCGAACCTGTTCCATTCATAGCGATTTTTCTGCTTTGCTGCCGTTTTTTCTTCTCTCTTTACTGTGTAGTCAATTAAGCTTGTTCATTACCCTGTCCTTCCTCTCACTCGATCACATGCACGCAACAGTTGTTGTAGCGAACATTCTCTCGGTCCCGTGTGTGTTGCACTTTGTAATAGAATTAAAGAGAAAATTAAATGAATACGCGTCGTAGTCTTTAGCATGACTCGCACCGAGCATTAAAGAGAAAATTGAATTCAAGATTGCTGCTATGCCACTTACACTAATGACTTTAAGAAAGACACATCGAATCTTTTGACGTTTAATCACATCAAGTACTGAAACATATCAAATACTCAATGTTTGGCATCACAATACATGATTGGTATAGTATTGGGAAGAATGCAGCGGTTTGAATTGAAACTGTTTGACATCATAAAAGATTTTAATTTACGTAGGGCCTACTCCCCGTGCAAAAAAAAAACCAACACAAACAAACAAAAACAATACATACGTTTTCCGCATGATAAGGGTGTTGCGGCTAGATAAATTAATGATTTAGTTTACATATCCCTTCTCCAAGGAGGTCACCTGCATTCTATGAAGCTTTGTTCATTAATTTTTAAAAAATCTGTAAACACACACACACACACACACACACACACACACGAGTCCAAACGGCCTAAATCCATATTTAAGCTGCTGTTGGGTGATAATAAGCTCCATTGAAGAAACATATTATCACGAGTTGTACTAAGACTACGAAAAGCGTTTCCCGGGGACAATTTTTGAAATGAAAGCAAATTAGACGTTCACCGTCAGACTGATATTCACCTCATCGGAATGTACGAGGTCACATCTTTTCCGCGAACAAACAGCCGGAGTAACATCAGTCATTTGGATGCCATTGAGATGATGATTAGCCTAATCATGCGAACGTGACACTATAATATCCCGCCAACTATATACAGTACGGGGTCTGATATTGTATGATCATATGAATTCAAACTGCGCGATTTTCACGTACATTATAATTGGGCATATTCTGCTATGCACCGCATATACGTCTAGGAAAGTATTTCCAATCACTATCTTTGACACGACAGGAAATTGAGAGGCTTTAGAATACTTTGCCGTTACTTGCGATCACTGAAATTGCATCGAAAAGATTGAAAATATATATATAAATATATTGTTGATTTTCAAACGTATAGCAATGAAAGCAAAGCGTGAAGTGAATTGCCGTTTTATCCCGACTGGTAAGTTCTGTCCTTAGCAACAACAAACTATATCCAAGCTGCATGCATGCCTAGTTTATTTTGTTAATAACAACTCTTTCTTCTGATCTATAGCAGCAGTTGATTCTGCATGTGGGTTGGCGAGGCTCTCACCATAGCGTATATATACAAATAATCTCCTTGGCTTGTTCCAGCTGCTTTAATTCATGCTGAGACATCCTGAATAATTCCCCTATAAAAATTAACTGCCAGCTACTCAGTTCTACGTCAGTCTCCGATTACGTGAGAGCAGCTACACAGCTACAGGTGGCTTATTATACTGATGTCGATGTTTTACTACGTAGGCGGGAGATTCTTCAGGTCGAATGTAGGAGCTATTCGGATGCAAATACCTGTTGTGCCTTTTTGTCCGTTATGTTGTCTTTCTGACATGTTAGCCTTGTCTCATTCTGTCTTGTCTCCTAGTCTTCCTTTATTAGTTTAATTGTTCCAGTCCCGTTTAATGTTATTCGCGTGTGTGTATGTTTCGTACTCTGTCCTCTCAGTGAGCTTCTGGGACTTTTTCTCCTCAAATTTTTTCCCTTGCGCATTAACTTATTCTTTTTTTTATTGACGTTCTTTACCTGAGGGGCCTACATTCTACAATCTTTGTCTTTTTACTATAGTTGGTCCTTCCATTTTTCGCAACTTGCGTATTGTTATTTCATTTTCATCACTTCAGTTTTTATGACAATGTTCCACGATTATTGCATAGGTACCTACTCTTCTCATTTTGCTTTGTTTTGCTTGTGAATCCTTATTCCCTGTTACCAAGGAAAATGAAATGTTATTTCCCGTCGAAAAATGAAATGAAATTTGAATTGAATTGAATTGAATAGAATAGAATTGATATATACACTGTGGTGCAATACTTGTTTTGTTTTCAGTTTTTCATTTTCTTTCTTTTTTGGGTGTGTGTGTGTGTACTTGAGTGTATGTGTGTTCTGTGACAGAAAATACTGCGTATATCAATCCTCGCAGCGTATACATCCCGAGGCAGAATGTATTACTCAACATGTCCCCGGTGACCATGGGTTACCGACAGTACTGGGGGTTATCGCTATCACTGCTTAACACTTACAGGGTCTTGGTAAAAAGAGTGATGATACGCTTCTCGGTTTGCCCGTATGTAGAAGACCCACTCAGTTATTACTTTTTGGGGCTGACCGAAATGAGAATCGATGTTGATATCCTTTAGAAGGAGCAAATAATACTGAACTTTGATCTATTTCAAATCAATATCAGGCAAATTTTGGCGTTATTCCACCTTCTAGGTCTCGGCCATGCATTTATTGAGTGTCAAGTGAAAAACAAAAACAAAAACAGAGGGCAACATAGATCTAATAAGATAGCAGAAAGTTTAGAAGGTATACTTTGAAGTACAATTGTACTGAGAAAATGGGACCTGCTTAGGCCTATAGGTCGCCTTTTGCATTACGTCATTATACGCATGTATGCTGACATACAGACATATCCCCACCCTCTTGTAAATGAAGATAGATACTTATGATATATATATATATATACATATATATATATATGCATATTCATATAATGTGCATGTGTGTGTGTATGTGTGTGTGTGTGCGTGTGTGAGTTTTACAAGTAGGTACAGTAAATACACGGACACACGGTATCATTCATACACAATAGTATACAGTATACATGTGAGTCTTTGTGTGTCGTGTGTAAATCATACTTTAGTACACTCAACTACTATACCTTCATATCCAGATCAATCCCTTCATTAACAGTAAATTCTCACTACAATGTACTATCATGCTGTGGATAACTAGAGACCCAGATTTGCTTCGAAAATTCTTGTCTCTGTTCAAGTAGGCCCTACACATTTTCCTCGAAGTAGCCATTATTCGCGAAAAGGAAATATCATCTCCCTTATTCCACATCTACCGTAGATAAGAGGTTTGTGGCCGTACAGTGTACTCCTGTTATAACGAACACGGTTGTAACGAAATTCTCGTTACAACGAAGTAAAAATTTAGGCCACAAGCTTATCATGTATATCTCCTTATACTCTACTGTTCGGTTATAACGGAAATTCGACATAACAAAAGAAAACTGCCCGTCCCGAGGACTTCGTTGTAACGGGATTCCACTGTATAGTAGTTAAGTTATAGTTAAGACATAATGATAAAGACACTTATGTGGAATGGATTAAAATATTACAATGAGCTGACAATCTGCGAAATGGCAACAACTCCTTGAAGCATTTTCCTTTTGTTTTAGCCAGATAATGGCTGTCTTAGTCCAACGTGTGTGTGTATGTATGTGTGCGTGTGTCTGGCACCACCCGAATATTCGATTCTTTAAAACTGTTTACGCTATAATCTTCTTTTATTCATTGTTCCACATTCCACACACATCTTTTTATGTTATACTAGTATTTGATTTCAAGACAGAAGTTCAACACAAGACAGTCGATTTGAGATGGAAATAAACAAATACGTAAGCAAATAATGAATAACATGGATGTAATATGAGGAACCTATAAGTAAATAGCAGAAACTTGTGGAGTGTAGGCACCATAGCAATGGTTTAAGGGTTTAGAATGACAAGAAAAAATTACGAAACACACGAGTACACAAGATGTCGAAAATGTAATGAAGTTACGCAATGTACAAAATATCATACTTTGTTCATCACTATTAAAGCCTAATGTAACAAAGCTTAGCAACAATTTAGTCAAACTAATTTAGTCATTTCCCATTAATTATGTATGTAAAGTTAATAAGCAGGACAAGCTTCGATCATGACCCGAGTACCACGATGTGTCATTTTGCTATTATTGCAAATATCTGCACACAAAGGCAGAGTATCTGTAAATGTAATCGAGCAGGTGTTACCACCATGGATTCTTTATATCTCTCTTTTCAATTCAACCTGCCATGAACTATACGTATGTGTGCGTGTATGTGTGTGTGTGTGTGTGTGATAACGTGAAAGTGTCTTCTTTCGTCACGACTCCCTAAATACGTATTGTGTGTGTGTGTGTGTGTGTGTGTGTGTAGGACTTTTATGTATACATTGTTCGAGGTCTTTTTGCTAGAACTGTTCTTTTTTTGTATGAATCTGTACATATTCTTTCTTTGCAGGTATGAATTTATGTCATCAAGCAGAATAAGTGAGCGGAATACAAGCTGCCATTGTGTGTGTGTGTGAGTGTGTGTGTGTGTGTATGATTGGTTTCTGTGTGAAGATGATATTACAATCATTGAACGAAATTCAAATAAAGAATTTTACAAAGACATCGTGTTGTAAGTCCGGTTTATTTATTTCTACGTATTCTTTGTCTACTAACTCTTTACACGAAAACTTTGTTTTAGTTTGTTTTTTGTTTGTTGTTTTTTTTTTAAACGGCGATTACATTCCACCTTAATTCGTATTAAAGATGAGGCTTCTGAAGGCAAGAGAATGTGAATGTACTACGAATGTGAACAAATGGTTAAATGTTCTGTGATGAAAGTGGAGACACTAAGTTGATACATGTAGGCAATGACACATCCTTGATAACTATACTGATAAAAAGACGAGACCAAATTTTGGAATATGTAGCGGCCAATGGTAATAATACTGTGTAGGCATACAGTGTAAAACTTATCTCTGGCGAAAGTACATGCAGCGCATAAATGCCACGATAGCAAGGACAGCGTATGATGCTAATTTTCATATCTATAGAAAGTATCATAAAAATGATATTGGCTGTTTCTTTGCTCATTTTGAAAGGAACTGAACAGTCTGACTGGATACGAAATGATACCTTACAACCAGCGAGAAGCATATTGATTCTGTATACATACGGTGCAGCAATAGAATAGCATTATTCTTCCAAGTTTTCCACAGCGAAACGCGTGCGATATCGTATCTTCCATAGATTTACGTTTACTCGGGGCTGGCACGCAATGACACTTTAAATATTTTACAGGGAGACGCCATGGAAAGAATAAGCGAGCCTGTGTAAGTTAGGTGTACAGCACGAACGTCTTCTAAACGGGTTGATAAACCAGGATATACTGCGTCAATCTCACGGACGACTTTGTAGCGGAAATTTCCAGCATGAGATGATTGTTTTTAGAAATCCAAAGGAATGATTAGATAGTGTAATCCATCAAGATGATTAGAACTCTTGGGTTCGCTCAAGCTCTCGTATGAAGTTTGATGATACCAGGGAGGTGGAAGGAGTCACCTCTCCGATGTTACAGTTTATCATGACAGCCTATACGAGTTTAAAATTATGTATCCATTTTTCTTTCGTTCAAGTTTGTTTGATGCATTCACAAATTCGACTATCAATTGAGACATAAAGACATATTTGTTGTATAAGTATATAAATCATCTTTTCATGATATTCATCAGTAGAAACTATATACAATACCTTCAAATGATTTATATGCAATACAAATAAATTATATATATAATATCATATATAATATGTATATATTACAACATATTTATACATGCATTTTTTATATTCGTGTCGTTTATATGCACTTATGAAATATAGTCACAAATGGTAGAAAAGATCACGATGGGGGTACCTTCCCTTTTCTAGGCTAATCAAGTACATATATGAATAATACCAAGGAAGACTGTGAATGTACAGAACAACCGGTCTTAATCATCTCGCACACTTAACCAGTTAACACTTATCTTGCCCCTAGTAGGGGCTACGGGATAAGATACTCCGCCTCTTTTTTTACTGCAGTGCTTTGCCCGCCATAATTGGCTTGGTCATGATCACTTCACAGAAGGCTTTGCGCCAAATCTTAGCGGATAACTCTGCGTAGGTATCCAACTTTAAAGGGATCGTATAGTTTTGGTCGGGACCTAACTTCAGCTTTCTAACAATTTTTGGCGAGATAATGAGAAACCTCTTATGAAATATGAAAGAGCATATAATTCCAAGAGGGATCAACGTTTATTTGATGAAAATTGGTTTTGAAGTGGCTGAGATATCCAAAAACAGAGCGATTCTAATAAAAGGTGGGACCCATCTTTTATGAGGATCGCTTTGTTTTACTATGTTTTTTGATATCTCAACCATTCTAAAACCGATTTTTATCTAAAAAACTTTGAATTCCTCATAGAATGGTACGCTCTGTATTATTTCATATATAGTTTCTTGGTATCTCACAAAAAGATATAAGCCCAATCCTCACCTCCACCAATACTATACCATCCCTTTAAGATGACTCTCTTGTTGGGGCTACAGAAACTGCCCTTAGACTACAGATTATGGTATCATTGCAGTCAAACGTACAAACCACTTGATCGTTAGTAACAACCACCTCGCTGTACAAACCTTAGTGGTAGTCATGTTCGCGAATTATTACCGACATGCACAAACACAAAACATTGCAGCCCACATGAATGCGCTCACTAGCAAGCAATGCAGGCAAGACAACATACTACACGCACACTTGAATGGTCTAATGTCAAACCACACATACCTAACATACATATACACAACATACACATCATAGACACACATACACACACACACACACACACACACACACACACACACACACACACATACACCTAAGACATCACAGATATCAAAATTTAACTGTCTTAAATGGATTCAAACAGGTTGGATTAATTTTCCCTAAAATGCTTTTCCCTGTTTTCAGTCTTTTGTCACTCGAGGTTGTTTGCGCACATACATACACCTAAGACATCACAGATATCAAAATTTAATTTACTAAATGGATTCAAACAATTTGGTTTAATTTTCCCTAAAATATTTTTCCCTGTTTTCAGTCTTTTGTCACTTGAAGTTATTTGAATTGATAAGTATAATGCTTTCAAAGAATCAACGCGGAGATCAATTAATCAAAATTCAATATCCAATAGAATCGTATCAACCAATGAACGAGGGCTAATGTGTATGACATACACCTCCAGAATTTAAAGAAAATATACTTTAGTCGCTTGAGATTACAGGACAAAAAGATCAAATCATTCGAGCCTATATGTACGCATTGTTCTTGTTTGTCTTGACTCATTGTTTTGAAATGTTGTCCACTGTCCACCACATTCTTGAATGTAACAAGTAAACTGGGTGATATTGAATCTGTCAAGGGGGGGGGGGGGCGGCGCAATTACTATATATAAAGGTATCAATTGGACTTCTGCAGCCCTTATGTTCTTTATTGATGAATGATTCATTTCTTCTTCTTTTTTTCATCAGCAGCCACAACAATAATTGCCTGTGAACGGTTAATTTCCTTCTGAGACGTCTACCTGCTGCGGCAATTTCCCGACGGCAAGAGATGTTGAAAAGTATAGCCATCGAGTTTATCCAACATTAATATCACGATTCCCTGGCTTGCTTCAGCTATATTACCCTTTAGAAAAAAAAAAGAGGCAAAACCACACCCTGAGACTCATTCTAATGCGAAGGTTTGTCTGGGAGAGAGAGTAGAGGGGGGAGGGGCGCAGAAAGAGAGGGAGAGATCGCGATGGAGGAGAGAGAGCTAGAGGTAGAGAGAGAATATGGGAGAGAAAGCAATGCTTACCATTTCCCCAGACGGTTTTCCTCTCGAGGAAGAGTTGCTCGCCACCTCGGTAAATTGATCCTCTCTTCCCGCCGGCTACCGAAGCGTGTCTTTCCCGCCACTGGGTCCGAATCTCGCCTTTTACCGCCACTCGAATACCTGGCGGGGAAAGCCGGGATGAGGAGAGTATAATCAGTACACACAAAGACAATGGCACACTGCATCTCATACCCCTTCTCTCCCCCCCCCCCCCCCCCCCCCCCCACACACACAAAACCACTACCACCACCACCACCACCACCACCACCACCACCATCATAACACAGGAAAGGAGGCTACTAGTACATTAATACGAATCCATCTTTTTTTTTATTGACTTTATGAAGGTGGTGTTTATCAAGTCTGCTTGATTCAATTAAAATCCTTCTCCTTCCTCGTTTTCCAGATTATTCATAGTCGTGTCTCGCCATACAATGCACAAATACAGGCTGGCGAATAATCAAATCCCCCTATTAAATCTGACCTCATCGTCCCTCGAAAAACCTTCGCAGAAACCTCATTTGAGACTAACCCTTCGGGTGTAATATACGGGCATGCTTTTGGGACGAATCAATGAAATTTTCACTCTGGCCTTAAGCAAAACACGAGATTAATCGAACGAGTGCAACAACAACCCTGGGCCTTTTTCCTTGAAAATGAGACGTGCGAATGAAGAAACCGAGTAATTTCCGGGCCTTTTGGGGAAAAAAGAGCACAGCCAACAACAAAAACAACAACAAGACATGACGAGGTAGAATAATACAAAGAACAATTTCATTTCGCTACAACTGTTTCAGCAAAACTGTGGAACGATTAAAATAGCTTTCAAGTTACCTTTTTTGTTGATCTCTTTCCACATACACGCATCTATTCATTTATCTGCAAATGTCTATCTGTTGATTATCTATATATCTATTTATCTATCTATCTATCTATCTATTTGATTATACTTATACCTACCTGCCTACCTACCGGCCTACCTATATATCTTTGTATCCTCCAGCGATAGCTGTATATTCTATGGTTTTATTTGTCTTTTAATCTATCTGCCAACAAACCTGTGTGTGTTTTCATATTTTTTTATCCATGTGATGTTTTGATTTTGGTAGCGAGCATGTGGCGATAATACATTCCCTGGTTACAAATAAAACGAAAACGGACAATTAATTTTGACCATCTCTCTTTCAATAAAATCAGAAATATAATCATCAAGAAACCGCAAAAAAACTTAAGTGATTATCAAAAAGCACAGAAACATTCTGACGTGATGCGTTTACATAGCATATACGATAAAACCGACCGCAGTGCATCACTCTGACGATTAATGATAACGATATGAGTTATCCTAAGAAAAAGCAACTGATAAAACTACATTCCGTCAACATATTAGACGTGCCCCTTTAACTCGACAATCTTCGTATTGTGCGACGTCTGCCAGAGAACGAGAGAGCGCGAATCGACGGCATTTCTGCTTACACGAGCATCAGGTATCTTTCTTTTCTTTCTTTCTCCTTTTGTTACCACCATCGACCTCAAAGACGCGTAAAATACATAATGCAGTGCTCTTTCCGCCAGCTTCCTGTCTTGAATTGTTAATTTTACTCCACCAAATACATCAAGTTAGCCCCTCAATAACCATGGCAACCAGGATATAGTATGGAAAGCGCAAAAGGACTCGTGCTATGTGTAGTATTAGGAGGAGAAGGTTGGCTGGAGTGGCAGATACTAATTCTCATTGTGTGTGCTCGTTTTGAGTGTGTGTATTGTATTGTCAACGAGCAGACTCCGTGAACTCGGTGCATGCAGATTAACGGAAGCATTGCAGTTGTCTTTGTATACAGTGTTAGCAATTCAACAAAGAACCACTCTCCACAGTATTAATATTATAATTTTTAGGAAACTTTACTCGCCTTGTGTTACAAGCGTGTAACTTCACACTTTCGGGTAAAAAAAAACACACGAATATCCTGTGAAAAGTTGTCTAGAAGATGGATATTGTGTTGCGCACGTCAAACGGAAACACGCATTTGCAATCTCCTCCGAATTTTGCAAGCACTAGTATGGGTTGACACTTCAATGCCGCACAAAAATGATGTATCCGATATATCTCATAATTTAATTCTGTTTTTCTTACGAAACTTTATAATGCTATCTTAGGTGATGTACATTTGGCCCCTCCCCCTTGACCGTCATAAGTATTCTACAACTTAATTGCATTCTTTTTAATGCGGGGAAAGAGCTCAAAGTTTGTAATGATATCATATTTTCTTAAAGCGCTTCATAGGAATTGAATAGAAGCATCGAATCTCCTTCATGTTTGTACACGTCAAATACAAGTATCTATTTGTGATGTTGACACTGGAAAAAACTAACATTAAATGTGTTGACGTTTTAGAGTTTTCGATGCTATTTTTGTAGCCTATACGAGATGTGTGTAAATACGCGGACCTATATTGGATAAATATGAAAGGAAGGATGTCTATGAGTATACTCAAGCCAATTTATACACAGATATCTTTGGTCATGATTTGTTTGTGTGTGTGTGTGTGTGTGTGTGTGTGTGTGTGTGTGTGTGTGACAGAGTGGAATACGACACACAGATGCAAATTACAGCCCTCTTTCTTTCCGTACAATCTGTTCTCAAAGATTTCATAGAAGTGAAAACACCTCTTACTTGTTTTCCTTTTTAGCATCTTCTCTATTTTTATTTCACCATCAGGCTCTTAAAAGTTGATATAGGATTTATAATGATTCTCTCTCTCTCTCTTTCTCTCCTTCATATATAATCTTCCCATCTTACAAACAAGCATTTCTTTTCCTGTCATCGTTCATTTTTGTATTCACCTGCTCTTGAACCTTCACAGCCTATCAACAACAACAAGAGAGAGAGAGAGAGTACCACTGCAGTCCCGATCTCTCGATCGATCTCAACCGCCCTCTTCCGCCACCCCGTCAAGTATCGATTCTTCAAAAAGGCATCACCATGGCAACCAGCAAACCATCCAGCAATCACCTGGGAACTGACTACTAGTACCTGTCGCCCGTACCGAGTATAACTCCCATAACTCAGTCGTTATTTGGCACAGGGTGTTTTTGTTTCCCCGTCGCTACGGTCGTTTAACGCCTCATTGCTAAGGGGAAATGGAGTGCAAAGATGCCATCCTCTTCCTCCTCCTCTTCTTCCTCCTCCTCCTCCTGTCGTGCAGAAAGAGGCTGCTTTCATCTTACAGGTGAACACGAAACACTCCGATCCTCCTGTGATTAACAATGGACGAATCTGAGAGGACCTGCCCTTGAGGAATTCCAATAATAGAAACGCCACTTATGAAGACACGACTGCTGCGTGTGATTTGAGTGTGCTGCGTCGTGGACGAAAGCTGCACTAGAAGATAAAATATGAGTATTCCCGCGCCATTTTCTCGTCCAATCTGCACGATTACACAACATTCTGCCACAAAGTGAATATCTTATGTCGGATTGCGGATATGATCAAACCATGAAAGGTCCTCAAGAGTTTTCTCAAGATAATTGGAAATTCCGAATAAAATTGTTTTCTCCTGCCCTGTTCAATCCATTGTCACATTAAACAGTAGAATGAAGCATATTTTCATGTCGTTTTCATGGAAACAAACAACTGCTTCTAAAAATGCACATTCAGTTACCATGATTGTTAACGTATATTCAAGTGCTTATTATATCATGCACACAGTACGTATATAGGCTATTAAGCAATTCAGTAAAATTGGTGCCGTGAAGTAAAAAAAAAATCGCATAGGCTGTAACTAAATCTTTGATAAAACCAAATATCTGTCGAGATGGAATATTCAAAAGGGGTGGGGGAGAAAGACATCTGAAAGTTTGAGTCCGATATCATCACTGTTGATTTAACTCACTGACTACGATAGTTACAGGTGTATGATCTTTAAGTGTATGCATGAGAATGTTGACACAATTGCACGTGGAATGGTCATGACTCCTGCAGCTGACACTCGACATTGCTCGATGTCCAAATTGACTTAGATGAAAGAGCAAAGTCAAGCGAGGAAAACGGCAGGAGTTTTATCAAAATCCAAACTTAAAAAACGTTGTGGAAATTTAGTTATATCTTTGTTTATGTTTGTAAAGCTACATTGGTTTACTGTCACAAAAGTAGTTTAGATATTAGCTATATTTGTTATACATATATTTGTTTGTCTGTAAAAGATTACGCTATATACGTATACCAAATCATCGCGAAATTCCGAGTAACTATCAAAAATGTGATATCATCAAAAGAGTAATTGTATGAGTAGACGAGAAAATAGATTTGACAGTCATGATTCAAGATGTCATGATCTACATAATCATATTAACACAATTTGGGTCTTTTAACATGTTTCATCCCAAAGGATTGTTCAAACCAAGATGTCATCCTTGCTTTTATGTGATTATCTCGGGTGATGACATGCCTCGAATATAAAAGTCATCTTCTCAGTCGTTTAGAGGGGGAAAAATCCACCCGATGTTCATTAAATGTCACCCGTATTGGTGTACGGCATATGGTATTAGAAAATCATATATGAAAAAAAGAACAGCTCAAATTCTTGTGTTGGGTAGTTACAGATCAAAGAGCTTGCTTGAATTCATCTTACTCTATTTCCCCCTTTCCGTCAAGGAATGAAACTGCCTGTGGGTCGCTCTGAAATACACACAGAGCATTTTCGTGACGATTTAGATGCTACAATGTGATTATAAATGTAATGTTGAGTAATGAATACTATAACACAATCTATGTTTGTAAAAATAGTGAAGCTACCTAACCATGTCTCCTAACGACATTCATGATATTGTCGTAAACACAAAAAGACAACCCCCCCCCCCCACAGAATCATGACTTTTTAAACAGCCGCAAATGAAGCCCACTGCATTTTTTTATTTTCTGCATTTATGTCACAAAATAAACACATATACATAATGTATTATGCTTATTCGTATGGACACAACAACGGATGTGAGTGTGTGAGTGTGTGAATGTGTGAGTGAGTGTGTGTGTGTGTGTGTGTGTGTGTGTGTTTGTGTGTAATAGGTAAGAATACTACCGCTTAGGGAAATTTGTTGTTGTTGTTGTTTTGCAATTGTTTTCTCGATGAGGGGACTGCATTCTACAAGCTCTGCTTTTTAGCAGTCCCCTCCATTTCCAGCAATATCGTTTATGCATTTACCACAGTGACGTAACAATTATTTGTATCTCTGTTGATAATTTACCTATATTTTTCTTACAATGTTATTCTGTTCATCGCATTGTGGTACTGATTTCATGACGTCTGTGTATATGAGCGTTTCTTTGTATTTCTTATTTGTTTGTTGGAAGTGAAATAAATCAACTTGAACTTGAACACAATAATACACGCAGACATGTTTATTCGGGCGCGGGTATGTAGCCTTCGCTCAGATTTTAGTGTACAATGTATTGTCACGGGAAAATGAGAAAACATGGGGAAAAGAAAAGAAACGAAGAAGCTTGAAATCTTTATCAAAAAGTGAAAAACAAAATCTTATCGCGCTATTCTTCTTCCAGAAAAGAGGTGTTACTCAAAATGATTATTGTTTGCCATAATGTGCAGGCGTGCCGGTATAGAGATAGCATCACACAATGATTTTGATATGCAGCGGATACCGCTCACTGAGAAAGCGCCATTTTACCACATATTGGATGCAATCTTATCGGTTGCTATGGGAACCATTAATGACACTATCATTGTTGGACTCTGGGGGTATGTACGTGTGGATCCACCAGTTTGGATTACTGGCGTGGTGTGCATTAATTACTGAAACATCATTAATCTATAACTTTTCTCTTTTTCTGCAACAAACTTCGGGGGGGGGGGGTGGTGTTCAACTTCCATCGTTCCATAAAGCAGTCTATCAAACATATTCAATTACATTTTACAAGACGGTCGTTCCTGACTACAAGAAAGATTGTCCAAAGCTTGGACGACAGATCACAAATAGATACTGAAAACACTCGAATAAAGAAGCTTGTCTCTATAGGTCCCCATATAAGGAAAAGTATGCATGTATAGATTTGAATTCATTATTAAGCCATCTTTTTGGTCACTTCGACACTTTAGAAATCTGTGTGGCTCAGTGTGGTGGACCAAAGCAGTTCTATAATAATCATTCAGTTATGATCTACATGGCGCCGACTTTTAGAGAACTGCGCGTTTGACTTGCGATATGGAAAGATTATATATGAGCTTACCTGAGGAAAAAAGAACGAGGAGCTCAAAGAAAAACTGTCATGAAAAATAAAAACTACGAGACAGCTGTTACAGGTAAATTTACCTTGTTCAGTACCTCCACCCCCCCCCCCCAAAAAAAAGAAAGAAAGCCGGAAGCAGAACGTATTTGGCCTTGCGCCTGAAAAGATTGCTGTTTGTTTTATTAATATGTAAAACGAATTTGGCGTGGAAACTAAGCAAAGTGGTGAGAATGGTGGTAAATCAGTAGTCGTTGTGGGAGTATACTATAGCGGTTATGGTAACAGTGATACACTCAGCAGCGGCAATACGTTGGGTGCCAGGTGAGACGGTTGATGTATGGGGAAATTGACCTGGAGAGAGAGAAAAAAAAAAAGCCTGGAGTCGTTGGCCTTAACGGAGAGCAATATACCTTCATCCTTCACCTTCACCAGCGAAAGAAACAAAAGGAATAAAAGAGATAAACACAAACAAATACACACACACACACACACACACACACACACACACACACACACACACACACATTGACACACACATCTTCTGGAGATGCTCTTTGCAGAACCCAAGACTTGCATTTTTCACAGTGATGATGGGGAAAGGGCATTAATCATTCAGGAGCAGCGAACCATTCAGTGGTCGTCGGTCGGTACGCCCACATATACCTTTCCATGGCTGTTGAAAGGCTACCGCAGTTGCTTTTGAGATAAGTTCGACCGCAGCGATGGCCTGATTTCCTGTCGTTATGGTGGAATCCCTCTCCAAGGGCACTTTCTCTTCCGGCGATATTTACCTCCACCCAACAAAACATGGCCAATGCACGACGACAATCGGAGTTGCACGTGAGAATGACTTTTTAGCGATTTGATCACGTGACCTTGCTCCAGAAAGAAGCAAGAGCACAAGTTAACGCTGGGTAGGGGGGGGGGGGGTAGAATTTTACGTATGTATGCACATGGGTTGTTTCTCCAGAACTGAGTATAAGCATCACAGATACTGACACAGATATGGTAAAAGTCTTTATATAAATATAAATATATATATATATATATATATATATATATATATATATATATATATATATATACTGTCTCACCTTTAACCCTTCAAGTACCAGATAGTATACATTTCTGTGGCTTGGAGCTGTACCTTCAAATACTTTGATTTTTACTATTCATTGTGAGTGTTTCACAATTAAGGCAGATTAGATTATCATCTATCTTGCTCGTACACATCAAGTTTTGTTTCCAATGCAGGAATTTCAGAAGTCTAAGAACTGACACTTGAATAAAATATGGAGATTACAGTTCTTCTTTCTCTCTAAAATTGCGACATTTTTGTAAATTTATTTTTCATTTTGTGCAGATATAACTTGAACCAGTTCAGTATTTCTTCAATGTAAGATATGCCGTGAAATTTAGGTGTTAATCAAATGCTGAAAACTTTTTTAACGATAATTCATCAAATACTTATCAAAGGTTCAGCAACGGAATTCGGGGAAGGGCGCTAGAATGGTTCACTGATTATTTAACGAATAGAAAACAATTTGTAAGTATTCACGGTCACGATTCCCAACCAAAACTGATTTCTTGTGGTGTTCCACAGGGTTCCTTGTTAGGCCCACTTCTTTTTATTTTATATATTAATGATATCCAGAACTCCTCTAAGATTCTCTCCTTCGTTTGCTTTGCAGATGATACAAATTTGTTCTTCTCTCATCAAAATCCTGATGCGCTTATAAACATAATAAATAAAGAACTTGTTTCTGTCCAATCTTGGATTTTTGCGAACAAATTATCCTTAAACATTGATAAAACTCAGTATATGTTATTCAGTAATTCGCTACCTGTGTTACCTCTCTCTGTCAAGATAAACAACATTGATCTGTCACAGGTCAACAATACAAAATTTTTGGGTCTTCATATCGATAGTGATTTATCTTGGAGAACCCATGTTAATTATGTAAGCAGAATTATTGCTAGAAATACCGGGGTTCTTAACAAACTTAGCTATTATTTTCCAAGTAATATTCTACAGAGCATATATTCAACTTTGATATCTCCCTATCTCAACTATGGGATTCTGGCGTGGGGAAATGCTTCTAAAAACCTTATCGATTCGTTATTTCTTGTACAAAAACGAGCTGTTAGAATTGTTAACCACACTGGATATTTATCTCACACGAACGAACTTTTTGTAAGTAATAAAATTTTGAAAATTCCCGAGTTATTTTATTACAACGTCGGCCTGTTTATGTTTCAATTTTCAACTGGCCAATTACCAGACGTATTTTCCCAAATGTTTACAAGAAATTATACAGTTCATGATTATCCAACTCGTCAACGTTACGCATATCACCTTCCACGTACCCGAACAATTTTCGCGAAAAAAACCATTATGTTCGCTGGGCCCAAATATTGGAACGAACTCCCTATGGAACTTGTAAGTTGTACCACTGTAACCTCATTCAAACGAAAACTGAAGCAATATCTTCTTAGCAGCTACATTGTACGGCATGCATAGTGTATAGTTCTTGTTACTCTTTACATGTTACCCCTTGTCTATCCCACCTTAGTCCGGCGGGATCCTAACCATGAACACTATTTTTGAACAGTCTGCCTATTGCGCAGTTCATGCACCTATTGTTCCACTCGGTTATCGAAACTCTCGCGCGTGACAGCTGTCGGTTACTATGGTCACACGGAATGCTTGGTTTTAGGACCCATGCTGGAATGTTACTCCTGAGCTTTCGGTATTGTTTACATTCACGACAAATCTCATTATCCCACCTTCTACTTATGTATTTATGACATACAGTTACGCCATTTTCTATACTCTGCAACACACCCCTTGAATCTCTGCAGTTGTTGCTCACTGCTGCACCATGTGACCTTTCAGCTTTCTGTTTTTCTGTATTTTTATTTAGTGATATATATTTAATTGGATTTTTTGTTTTGTTTGTTTTAATCGGTTTCCCCAGATATAGTTGGTCTTAAAAAACATCCGTACTTTAAACTTCCCCTAATCTGATTACTCACGGGACCTGCGGCTGTACAAGCTAATGCTTTTACGCAGGCCCCATCATATTTCTTTTCGCATTATGACCACAGTGTAATTCGCATGCATACAGACCTCATGTTTATACCAAATCAAACTTCTGTACATTCTGATGAAGTCTCATCTGAATTATGTTTTGTATAATTTTCTTATTTATATACTTTATTGTGATATATGTGAGAAATATGAAAATAAATTGAAATGAAATGAAAATGAAAAAGATTGAAAGAAGGAAGGTGCAAACAGCTGAACTAATCTATCGAAACATAAACAGAAGCATCTTCTGCGAGCACTTTGTACTTCAGAGTTCATTGATTAAAATTTGATCGTGTATATTTACAGATCCCCAACCTTCCTTTTGATTTAGCGAACTTTCTATTTGTCAAATCACATCAGTTGAGATCATGTCTGTCGTGGGCTATTTCGACCAAAACAAACACAAAATGTCTGTAAATATGTGTATGACATGTATGTGAATGTGTGTGTGTGCGAGTGTGTGTGTGTGTGCGTGTGTGTGTGTGGTTGTATGAATCTAGCATAGTGATCGCCTCTGCGCCGCAAATTACCCCCTCCCTCCCAAGTCTGAGAACCTGTCTCCGCCCTATAATCCAGTCTGAAAAATTTGATGTATGGTATCACAAATTTATGGTCAATATTATCAGTTTCATGAGGATACCTGCATGACCTGTGTAATGTATAAGTACTCTACCTTGGTTTCAAACCTGCAGCTACGTATATTTTTGATTTTTTTTTTGTGGCCAATTGACTTTAAAAGTGCAATATTTTTACTCCATGTTTGAGTTGGTTTAAATACTTAGGTAAAAATCAACAAAAGGAATAGTATGTTCAATCAGAATCGTCCTGAAATAAGACATTAATGATTTTTTAAAAAAATTTTTCACATCTTCCAAGATACGTTGACATAAGTGGCTAACCCAATATGCAAAGTTGAAGAGGTGATGATGTATGAGCGTCAGAAGTCTCCCATTGACGTACACACAAATCTGCACTAAGTGTTTGTTATCCACAATCCAAAAGGAAGACATCATTCGCCAAGTGCCTCATTTTTTTTTCAGTTGTCAAGAGTGAGAATCTTCTGGATAGAAGATAAATTATATTCATGAATTAATCAATGTCAGCGCATTCTACCACAAACATCACTATTACATTCGTTTTTGATGAGCTTTCTCCGCCCCCCCCCCCCCCCCCATACACGCAAACACACAAACACAAACACGGTCACAAACACCCCGTCACATAAACCTTACCTTTCATGGCGAGATCCTTGGTCAGCGTCAGTATCACATGACCCCGCAATGTTTCTCCCACGTGATATACCTCCAGCGGGTCGTCCAAGAACACGTCAAAGCCCTTTACTGCTCCCATGTTCAGCATTGTGACGTCAGAATGGTCACAAACACGTATTCTAAATGAAAGGCACACTCTGTGCAACGCGGCGACATTAGCATCCCACGCGGACAGTGTATGTTATTGGCTTTGTTGTGGCTTCTTTTGACGTTTTCTTCCACGAAATCTTAATGACAAGAACATAATCACTGTCAGTTCAACTCCGATTTAAAGCCTTGAACAATCACTGAGTTTCTCTGCTCCCTTACCAAGAATGGTTCGGCTTCGTATCAAGAAATCAACAATAACATAAGATTTAACTTTCGTAATCCAGCCAGATTGTACCCAGCGAAGAACGTGGCATAAACAACAGGAAATGTTTTTCATCGACGTGTTCTCGAGAATGAAGGCTGGCATCCAGATTATTTCAGGCAGTGAAATCAGACGTTATTTTTCCTGTTGTCTTTACTCTACATTTAATTCTCTTAGTATCTGGCACCGACCGAGCCCGAGGAGATGCCTCAAAATTCCTCTTGAACGGCGATGTCATAAGAAAGTATAGGTACTGAAACTACTACGATGAAGAAGAGCTTCTGTACTAAAGTAGGTACTGTTTTATCCCCATGAGCGTGAAAGCCGCACAGACATAAAGTGCATAAAAACAATCTGAGCGACTCATGTTGACGAGTCAACGTCGTCCACCGTGACTTCACGACATTGTACTAGGCTATACCGTTTCGGAAAGCGAAGAGAAGTGAGAAGCGAGAAGCGAGAAGCGATGAGCCCTCCGCTAAATCTCCGTATTCTACCCACGACGAGTCGTGACCGCCTGCTCTCCAGGTCTTCCATCACAGCCGCAACCCAGCACCAGATTCAGCGCAGAGCGAGAGGCGCCAAGCCGTCCATTCTATGCTCCTCTCGCCGGCGCCATTTCTGACCACGTGACTCACTGCGGGTATGCGATCCTCCTTCATCTGGACGTAAACAGATTGAAAATAAAACGGATTAGAGGATGAAACCCGTTTGAATAACAATCATTCTTGATTATTTATGGTTCTGCATCATCTTTTAACCAATCGCACAGGTGGAAAACATTAAAACCTATACAACGGATGAAAAACTACACATTTGTGACAAAAATATTACGGTAGTTCCAAACCAAGCCCTAACACCGCATGCAATTACGCTTGATAGAACTCCAGTCATCTGAAAATGATGGGAGATTGTTTGATTGAAGATAATTTGTTTTTACCACAGTTCAGCAACTACGGTGTGTTTCAATTTCATGTAATTTATAAACGCCAACGCTGGTGCGGAAATTTTAAAGGAAGTTGTGAATACGGGTACTTGCTGCTTCACATCGTTGAAACAGGAAAGGCAACGCATGTTGACTCGGCTTTATGAAGTAAACACGTCATGTACACACAAACCTCATGACTGATCATAAAGGTTGCCGTTCCAAAGGAGAAGGAACTACTTTGACTTCTCATACTGAGTCACAAAATGGCGTTACATTCTATAGTGGAGTAGGGCCATTGCTGATTGACGCTGTAAATGAGTGCAATTACAGATAATCTATTTTCAATCTTCTATTCTAAGGCTATTTTAAGGCGTGATTTTTAGAACCAGACAGGGTCATCGAATTCCTAACTCACAGTGTACACGTTTATCATTATCACATGGTAGCGCCCTAGATGGAGCTTATGTCATATTTCTCCGCTTGAATGAAATGACCCACATTGGCACTATTTATCTGATCTTTCAATCTGATGACTCTGTATGGGCCTTGGCCATGGATCCATAAGATCTTAAACCGACTCAAATAACTTGTATTATGCGCGATGAATCTCATACTGATAACAAAGTCCCTTCCCATTTCACAGTTCATCAAAATAGATGCATAGGCGTCTAGATGTACTTGATTGAACCGTACTAATTTCTGACGTCACAGTATTCATGCCTTATTTCATTAATATGATTATCATCACTTTATTGACGTTAATCAAACAGCAGCAAAGGAAACAGTGAAATGCATGACACAATATAAATTACACCATAATGGTATTTGTGCTTGTGTGTATGCTCATTGACACACACATGTACAATATTTGTACATCATGTAGGGTCTCTGTCACTTTGAATGACGTCACTTCCTGGTGTGGCTTCGTAAAGTTTACCCCAATATTATTCCCACTCCAATATCTTATCATGCGGTGGGACGAAATATGGACCACGATGGCTGTACAATTTATTTATTCTTTCTTTCATTCATTCATTCATTCATTCATTCATTCATTCATTCATTCATTCATTCATTCATTGGCACTCATTCATTCATTCATTTTCCCCATTTCCAACCTTTTCCAACCATTTCAAACAATAGATGGAGCTCCTTCGAGTATTACAAACAGAATGGTGCGCGGTATATTCTGCCAACAATCAGTGTGCAAGCTATACATTTATTGACGGCATTATGCATTCCATTTTTTCCTCCGATATGTGATAGCTCCTCTTGCCTTACCTCATTAAATCTTAGATGCATTAGCACTTACTTCTTTCTCTCCCTCCCTCTCTTTTATCTATACATCCATCTCTCTCTCTCTTTTCATAATTGTCTCCATCAGTTCAGAATGCTCTGTGTCCAAGACGAGAACTTAAACTAACGTGTTTCTCAGTGTCTTTCAGTTATCAGTAGTATTTGGTATTATTTGGAAGTGGCATTCTACTCGTCTTTGCGAGAATAAATCCTTGAAATGATATATATATATATATATATATATATATATATATATATATATATATATATAATACCAAATATTTGAATACCTACCAACATAAAATCGAGAAACACTCTTAGTTGTCAAAGTGAGAACGCCATCATTAACACAGCATTCGCAATTGGGCTTCGAAGAACGCTGAGATGAAGTTTAACTTTTTATTCTCGCGATTCTCACATCATTTATTGTCAAAACGAGCTGAAGACGGTGAGGTGATTTTTTTTTCGTCAAAAGCCACTAGAAACGAACTCTAGAAAAAAAGAGAGAAAAAAAAGCACTTACATGTTAGAGAAAAGTGCCTTGCTGCCATTCAATGTGTAAACAGCCATCAAATATCATTCACCTCTAATAATGAAGCATCAAGGAGCCCCCACTAACGTTACATTTTGAGTAAACATCGCGTCGTGTTATCTTACGGTTCTTGAAGAAAATACTTAGATGACATTTCGCTCCTCATCCGAAGACTCCAAATGTCTCATTTGATTCATTTTCACGTGGACATTCACATGGAAGTACATTAATCCACAAGCTGCGACTCTCTTTTTTACAAAGTTAATATATACAATATAGTGATGAATGATTCAATAACATTTTGCCTGTTCTAAGAAACGGCGGACCACGATGTTCAGCGCAAACTTTTGAGAACATATTATCGCTGAATCATTACTCAAATTTAAGGGACATAATGGCATTTCCCTTCTGAGGCTGCACATCTAAACCTCATTCAACACGTTCATAATGCTTCTCGGGTGCTTCGGTGATTTTTTAGAAGCACCCGCCCACACAATATATTGGTGCTTAATGGATACATGTACATAATATCTATCTACACAAAAAAAAACACACACACGCACACACAGATACACACACACACACACACACACATATATATATATATATATATATATATATATATATATATATATATAAGTGTATATATATGTATATATATATATATGTACATATATATGTATGTATATTATGATGAATAAAAACATGCCAAAGAGCCACACATATTCATTTACAGGAAATGTGATGTGGGACAGTGCATGAACGTGTGTGTGTGTAAGCAACATGCACATATGCATACTCACACGTATATCTACAGCTATACATTACATAATACAGATATATACAATACATATACAAACAGACATAAAATGATAATAACAACAATTAACAGCGGTCATAAAGCGCACAACACATAGTGCATAGTCTCTGTCCCTATGCGCTCAAAAACAAAATGGAAGGTTATACAAAAACATGCCATTGCCACTACAATGATTACACCGAGTTCCAATGCTGGAAAAAAAAATCACAGGTTTCAGTGCCATAGTGACTCCAATATGCTGTTCGAGACTGTAGATTTGATCTCTATATCGTGTTCATGCAATATTCATATTTTTGCAGTCTATTGCTTTCCCGATTGACCGACCGACAATCTGCACCATGCGAGAATACATGTATTTTCTTTTATACCTTCATTGCATACTCGTCAATTCAATTACCCCGAGAGAGTTTGGCCAGTGCTATCTTCCGCTCAATTTCGAAACGTGTTAAATGTGTGGGCGTAATGCAGGAGAGCGAGCCAGCGAGCAATCGCCAAAGCGAGACGCGGCGTCCAAGTCTTTCTTATACTACCACAAAGAAATTAAATGACAATGCATATGCTCTTCTATGGACGCCACTGACCTAGTTCTGAAAGACATCTGAATCAAGAAAGGCATGATGGCTGGATTCTTCCAAGAATTTATTTTCTTCTATTCGTGAGCAAGCTGTTGATTTTAACCCCCCCCCCAAAAAAAAAAAAAAAAATTCTTTAATCAACCCATATCAACATAAAATGAGCCAAAATTTTCAAATATACAGTAATGAAAGATAAATCTTATAGTTACAGAAACTCATCAGCGCTTTATACCGTAAAGACTTTCCATGAAATGGCGCGAATAATTCCCCCTATAGATTATAACACATACATATGTATATTGTATAGATCTATATTATAGTTTCAGGTGCACCCTGAGATATGTCTTTGGAGTATACTTGTGATGTATTTCTTGTATTTTGTTGTAATATCCAATGTACTAAGAATTTCCATTGCGGACAACGAAGTAAGCAATCAATCAATCATTTTTTTTTTTTACACAGAATACTATACCACCTTGGAAGGGAGAAGATAAAAAAGAAGTTCTCTTCTCCAAGAGGCCTAACAAAATCCCTTAATTTTTGGTGTGTGTTTTTTTTTATTGTAAGGACAACCAGCGACTTTACGAACAAATTCATAAAGTAAGTATTCACCTGCTCTTCAGAGTTTGAAGGGGGCACTTAAGGTTGGCTAACACACTCCATAAGTCACCAAAGTTGGCAACATGCAATATATGGCCCAGCTAACTTAACTTTCAGGAGGTTTTGTTTTATGTTCCCAAACGTCTACCAACTCATTCTTTACGGTTCTAAACTAGAATAATTAAAAAGAAAACAGACTTAAAAGCTGACATCAATCTTTACAGGGCTCGTATAGTTTTGGTTGAGACCTAACTTCAGGTTTTTAACGATTTTGGGTGAGATAATGAGAAACCTCTTATGAAATATGAAAGAGTATGTAATTCCAAGAGGAATTCAACGTTTATTTGATGAAAATTGGTTATGAAATGGCGATGAGATACCCAAAAATTAAAAAGAGCAATACTAATGAAATGTGGGAACCACATTCTATTTGTTTTGTTCTATTTTTTCTATTCGCTTTGTTTTACTTTGTTTTTGGATGTCTCAGCTATTCCAAAACCGATTTTCATCAAATAAACTTTGAATTCCTCTCAGAATGGCATGCTCTGTACCACTTTATAAGTGGTTTCTTGGTATATATCTCACAAAAAGTTAAAAGCCAAATCCTCAGCTCCACCAATACTGTACCATCCCTTTAAGGGGGAGGAGCAAGGGGGGGGGGGGAGCAAAGCTCGCCTTTTTTGAAGGTTTGACTTCAGCCCTGTGTAGCAAGATCGCAGCAGCAACAACAACAACAAAATGCAACCCTCGGGCACGCAAGATTCACTGGCCGCGTTCACGGAACTCAAATGCATTTCACGGTTAATTGAGTCATCCGCCTCATCCTTCCGCGAAAGGAAAATTAACCACCTTACGACGGGTGAGTGTGTGTGTGTGTGTGTGTGTGTGCGTATATGTGTTTGTTTGTTTGTTTTATTTGTTCTTTTTATTTACAGCGTTCCAAGAACATCATCAGAATTCAAACGGGGACAGTGCAGTCAGTAGCCAAGTGCTTTCTCTAATGTGCTTGCTTGTCAGAAGGAATCAGAGACTACCTAAGGCTAAAATTTCCTTTCTGTAAAGAAGTCTAAACCAGGTGCCACTTTTTCCTTCTTTCTTGACTTGAAAATGCATACGAAGTATATGGCATCATCATCTCCTCTTTTCTGGTAAATTTCGGATCTTTTCGGAACTCAAACTATAAATTAAACCCAACTCCGGCTCATTGTGATGAACACGATTTTGAGGCCAAGTAAAGTCACTTGTAGAAACCTTGTCCTTATTTAGACACGTAGTTACTTTCATTTGTTTTTGGGGTAAATGTTCCAAATTTCGTCGTTATAGTTTAATTCAACGACATAAACTTGTGCAGATGATTATTACAGTAAAAGCATATGAAAACAGGGGAAAATGCTGCCATGCAATATGTAATAAACAGACACTGTTCCAAACATTGTGTAAGTGTATGCAACAAGATAGTGTAGTGTGTAGTTCATACATAAATATCAAAACAGCCACATGATATAATATTTTTAAGTAACTTGCTTGCAGTAGTTTCTACATAACCTACTGTATGTTTACTCGTACGTAGAAAAAGAACGTAATTTTCCTTAAGCGTACACCATTCTCAGCGATTGCGATTTTCTATACTTTATATCACGAGCGATTCTATCTCACTTCATTCCATACTTATATAGCGTTAGCAACTGAAACATGAATCGATCTGTTATTGGATTTACTCTTCTTGACGCTGTATCATCATGCTGTGTGTGTGTGTGTGTGTGTGTGTGTGTGTGTGTGTGTGTGTGTGTGTGTGTGTGTGTGTGTACAAATAGAGAGATTAGGCTACAGGCGGATCGGCGAGTGTGTCTGAGGTGAAAGACGAGGGTGCGCATTGTGTTCCAAGCGTCGCTAATCGTATCCAAGCTTGTTTGAATTGGACATCAAGTTCATGCGCTGGTTTCCTAGAAGTCTATTATCATGCATTCGAGTGTCTGCTGCGCCCCCCCCCCCTCCCCGTCCGACTGTGCTGATGGAAGATGAAGGGCATACGTTCAAGGAGCAACATCCACGCGCGTGGATGTCAATATGCAGATGCGACTGCTCACACCACTTTATGTGAGAAACGAGGCATCACTTTTAAAGGGAAAGGCTAGTAACTGATCAGTGGGAATCAGTGGAAATGCTGGGAGATGATTGTTCCAACCCTTATGGGATTCATTCAAGAGTTCATTGTTATCTATTGTTGTGTGAAAATGATTTGCTTCAGAACGGTCTCATATTCAAGTAATGTGCAGATTAATGCTCCGTCACTGACCAGGGACGCTAACCTGGAAGCATTAAACTGCACATTACTTGAATATGAGACCATTCTGACTAAAGCAAATCATTTTCACACAACGATAGATATACAATGAACTCTTGAATGAATCCCATAAGGATTGGAACAATCATCTCCCAGCATTTCCACTGATTCCCACTGATCAGTTACTAGCCTTCCCCTTTAAAGTGAATCAATGTTGTACAGGTAATTGAACGTGACAACTACGCTCTTTCAGGTGGCTCCCATAATCTTTATTTTTCCATTGCTGTCCATCTCTTACCTTTCTCTTTCGTATTTAATCTCTCTTCTTTCGTCCTTGCCCTCCCTCTCTCGATTCTCGCTGTCTCCTCTCCCTAGTGAGCGTAAAGTAGTCTGAGATGACCACGCGTATCGCCAACAACTTTACGGGGATTGAAAGAGAGCACTTCGAATCATAATTAGGCTCTCTGTAGTGTCTGAGTCACACCCAGCTTGCAGCTTTTCTGCTCATCGTTTTTCTTCGTCACCTTCTCTTGCTGTGCATCATCCTTCCTTCCTTTTCCTCCAATCTCCTATTTCCACACTCCTTGCCAGCTTCTCGAGTTCCTGTTTCTGATGTTAAATGTTCTTTTTTCCCTCCTGCTATACCCCTCCGCATCCGCTTTATTCTTCCTCACTCTTTCTCTTCCTGTTGATCTTATTCTAACTCCTCCTTCCCTCCGCCTCCTCCCCTCTTCCCCTCCCCCTCCTTCCCTCTCCCTCCTCCCCTCCTCCCCTTCCCTCCTCCACCCTCCCCTCGTTATTCTCCTTTTTCTTCCACTTGCACTAGTACTCCATGATGATGACGATGACTTCTGCCGAGAGTATCTTATTCAAAGCCATCAGAGCTGATCATTTTGTTGTGCCATGCCATTATTATTTTCCCAGCATTGTCAGGTACCCTCCTGGTGTTTCCCGCTGGTGTTTCCCACTGGTGTTTCTCACTGGTGTTTCTCACTGGTGTCTCGCACTGGTGTTTCCTATTGGCGTTTCCCATCGTTGTTTCCCACTGGTGTTTCGCACTGGTGTTTCGCACTGGTGTTTCCCACAGGTTTTTCCCACTGGTGTTTCCATCTGGTGTTTCCATCTGGTGTTTCCTATAGGTGTTCCCCACTGGTGTTCCCCACTGGAGTTCCCCATTGCTATTTCGCACTGATGTTTGCCACTGGTGTTTCCACCTGGTGTTTCCCCAATGGTGTTTTTCCCACTGGTATTCCCTCCTGTTTTTCCCCCGCTGTTGCTGCATACAATTATGCCAACAAGTATCGTCCTCTTTTGCTGAATCCCTGGCACACGCTAAGACTTGTCTCGCTTGCTCTTGTCTTGCGGTGGAACGCCCTCCCTCTGCCCTCCCTCCCCCACCCCCTCCACAATCCTGCATTCTCACTCCCCTTACCCTGATTCCACCTGTTCGCTATCCATGGCTGAAACGTTCGGCCGAGTGTTCCGTCTATTTTGCACAGGCAATTTGCTCCCACACCATGACTTCTCAGTGAATAACTGATATGCGATGAGATCGTTTCGTCGTGCATATATTGGCAGCATATAGTGGTTGTATTAATATTATGGTTATAATGTGTATATAGGCCTTAGCAAAAATACAACGTCATATCAGTAACTTATCATCTAAAGAAAAATGTACAGCAAACACGAAAGCCGCGACACAATTGACAATTACTATTAGAATGTCCCTTTTTCTACATCCTTCGTTTAATTAAAAAGAGTAAGACATGTTTCATCTTTTTCCATTTCTAAGCAGCACATTCTTTTATTATCTTTACATGCTGGGTAATCAAAGAAATCGGAGGTATCAAACTGGACAGCATAACAAGATACGTTTGAGTTAACATACCTCATGTCGACAACCTTACGCACAGATCAATATCTTATGATGGATCCATTTAACAAATTATCTATTTCAAATTGTTCTGACTGCAGTGGAATTTATTGAGGTCAAGAATGTTCGATTGCAGACAGTATAACAAGAAAAATTTAACACACAGTATATGATTATGACCAATTATCAAAACAAAGGACAATGTAAACCAATGATTATGAGTGATAAATAGTCTCAACTTCAGAGGTTCAAAAGTTAGTGTGAAACCAAATGTACAAGAAAACCTGTTCGCCATATTTTATGTCGCACAAACTTCACGTTTCACACCCAAGCAGTAGGCAGCGAATGTTGAACCGTATATACCGAGCTACGTTGTCCTTTCATCGCACCCCCTGCCAACGATTCCTTTGAAATAACCCGCGGCTTGACGCAATATTCAGGAAAGTGTTCTGTTGTTGTTTTTTACAGATTTCTCTTCAAGGAAAAAAATAATAATCATGCAGTCAAAGGTTGAAGCCACCGCGTTGTATTATACAAAGATAATTTAAAAAAATAAACTTTATCACGTAATATCATTTCTTGCCTTATGAGTGCTGATTGGGTAAATACCCACAGTTACACAACACTTAGTAATGATGGCCGTGGGGGTGCTGTAAGGATTTCTCAGCCATATTCCGAGGTTATCTTTTCAATTATAGCGACGAAGGACGCGGCGGCGATAAAAACAATTTTCGCATAGCTTGTCAGAAATCCCGACGCGAACAGAGCGTCGCAGAGCCAAGACGTTCATGAAAGCGTTGATTACAATCAAGATGCCCCGACAGCGTTGCTGAATTCCTCTTTAGAAGGAAGCTTCACAAACATTCCCTGATTTTATCACATTCAAGACGTTCTTAAAATTTTGTTGTTGTTGTTGTTGTTGGAAGGTCCTAGACGAATATTAAAGAGCCGTTGATCTTTTTATGATTTTTCCTTTCATTAATAGTTTTAATTCCTTGTATCAAAGCAGGTTCCTACTCCGTTATATCAAATTTATAGCACTTTATAATATAGTCTCTATATTACACGCTAAATGTATTCCCGTGTACACAATGTGTGTGTGTGTGTGTGTGTGTGTGTGTGTGCCTGCCCGCCCGTGTATGTTTGCATCGATGGCTGTTTTGATGACTTCTGTGCGGAGACTTTATCCCGCAATGCTTTACATTATGTAATTGGGCAAGTTTTAGACTACATGCCACCATCACGTTATTATGCTGGTATCAGAACAAAGAATTATGTGTATGCGCACTCATCTTAAATTCGACTTCTCACGCACAAACGCACAAAACCCATTCTTCCACTTCAGTTTTAAAATCCTATCCTTGTTACATCTGCGTTCACACTTCTTCATAACGATAGCATCCCCTCTCAAAAAAAAAATGTCAAGTCATTATTATGTTTGAAATAATCTCGCATATCAAACACACTTGAGAAGGTTGTGTGACTCTCTCCTTCCTCCCCTTTTCTCTTTTTCTCTCTTCCTTTATTTACCTCAAACTACCACTGTACACAGTTCATGAGGAGATCTCATTCATGGCCTTTACAACGAGTATAGTTCTGGAATAATAAAAGACAAAAGGTTGCTGTCTCCTCCATAATTGCGCTTGATATAATCTCACGCAGCACACTCGATGGAGACAGCCGTATCCCAGCAACACACGGACACCTGAGGACTTTATATCACGCAATAAACCGTATATTATTTCCGGTGTTTGAACTCACCAGAATGTATTGGTTGCTTTATTCTGATACGAATTTGATTGGAAGGGCCATATTCGCTTGATGGAGACTAGGCGGGAAAAGTGAAGGTTACTCAGAGGGCAAGCCAAATAAAATAAACACATTTCATGTGATTGGTCGATTGGCCAGAATTTTGACAGCAACGGACGAGGTGTCACTCCTGGTGACAGCCAAAGAAACAAAATTAATCGGCAAAGAAACATGTCTACTGATATGATCTCAGCAAGAGCAGAACGTTTATATTTTTGAAATCTCTCCAAAGCGGGATACAATAAGCACATAATCTATCCTTTAGAATTACTCCTATATGTTGAATCATTATGCTGTACAGAAGAAATAAAAAGTTTGCAAACATCTCGACTTCTCTCTTTCAGAAGGTATGGGGAATAATATTACCCTTAACATACGTCAGTATCAAGTCGAAGACATGTACACTTTTATTCAAAAAGTACATTTTTGTGAAATTCTCGCTTTATTTTCCTTATATCGTTGTCCGCATGTGACATCATACACTGTAGTAGTCTTCTCATCCATCAGTGATTGCCCAGATACTTTAAAAATTCATAACTTTTGAACGGATTGTCAGATTTTCCCCAAACCTACACTGATGTGTTTTACCAATATTGTTGCATTCAGTCAATCCACATGTATATGAAGGTGAACTTGTCCTTTAAAATCTCAACTTTTGATCAGAATGTCCGATTTTTCCTCAAACTTCACTGATGTGTTCTACTATACTATTCACTTAACCCACATACACTTGGGTATCATTTCCATTAATGTTCATTTTATAGGCACGAATCACTGCAAGTCATTTATTCCTCGGCGATGAATGGCACCCTATACTCTAGTTAGGAAGTTCTAACTATGATCATGTAACCATGACCCATGGTAATATTTAACTGATTTCAACACAATCTGCTTTTGTTATCTTGATGCAGGTGCCGAAGTATTATGCGATGCGCCTTCGTTCTTTTTGTTTCGTTTACTTGTTTTGTTTGTTTTGTTTATTTGTTTTTGTTTTTGCTTTTTTCGTTTTTGTTTGTTTTGTTGTTTGTTTGTATGTGTTGGTTTTTTTTTTTCAATTCTACGCTTATGCAGCACGCGGTGTTTCGGAGATCAAGCCCGTCTTGAAATGGAAATGAAAACAAAAACAACGTGACGAAGAAAAAAAAAAGAGATAAATGCAACCGTGACACCATAAGACGCTCGAACAACTTGTTTGTGAGAATACGACGTCAGCAATATTGTTTCAAACATGTACATTTCTTGACAAATCACCTTAAGGAGTGTTGAGAAATAGACGCAGATAAACTTTTTATGTACACTGCTTCCACGCATTAATAAGCTTCTCGGGATAATTGCAGCAATAACAATTTCCCTATGAGTTGGACGAAATATATCTGCCCTTCAAAAAGCCTCATTCAAACATCCAGAGATTCTTATCTGGGAATTTATATGCATGTAAGCAGGTCTCTTGGTGCTGGAATTGCACATATCGAATCATACGTCAAATTGTTTCCTGCTTCTCATACGGAAATTTAAAAAAAAAACAGAAACAAAACGAATTATGACATTTTCTCTCGTTCTATTTACATGCTCACGACATCTTTGACGGCTGTATGGGGTTAAGAGAAATGTGTCAATGATGTGTAATTACCACATTTAATTTTTACACATTGTGTTCGCGAATCTCGTGATGTGAAATCATTATTTCCCCGCAGAGCGTATTCCGGAAACTTATTTCTGAGTACAATTAGTTTGTACTCATCACACGCCGGAACTAAATACAAGTGCGCTATAATTATTGTGGCACACAAATCTTAAAGGGTCACGCGATTGTTGGTCTTCGCTGTGTTGTGCTTCTGCTGGGTGGTAGAATAACCTGGAAATTTTGTGAGCAAATTGGACCGGTCGGAAATATGAGATCTGCGAAAGCAGCCCGACGCAACTGTATACCGTATTTCTCTCTGCTTTTATTCCTGGATTTGTCTCTTTGCAGACATAATTGAAAGCGGAATAATCACTTGACCTAGAGTGCAACCTTATCATTTCATTTATTAGGTTTCCATACAAATCATACAGTGTTGTGTTTAAAACATCCATCAATGACAATGTAAAATGACACATAAATTATAAGTTATAATATCAGTATATGCAACAACAAAAAAGCATTTACATAGCACAAAATCAATTGAAATTATTCTCAAGGGTACATTCATGACGGTTAAATAAAATTGTGTGTGGAGGGAACCTACATACCGTATGCCCCCCCCCCAAAAAAAAAAAAATACAACGGGACCACCCAATGGTAACTTTAAAAATAGTGAGTCAACCCATACAATTTCAGGGTATGGAACTCATTGCCCACATCGTACAGAAAACTCCATTTGATTTGCTTCAGTGGTCAAAGAGAAATGAGGAATTTTGTAGAGGATGTCAGAAATCTCTTCCCTCCAAGTTCTGTCCATTGTGTTCACAGTCCAAGAGCAACCAAGTGCTATACTTGGAAGAATCAGACTCATGACATGCTTTACAACAAGCCACATTTCTCTGTGACCGCGTAACCAAATTGAATGGGGTTTTCCGCAAAATAGAGTTGAGATGTTATGTTTTAAGACCCTGTAGTAGCATTTAGACATTTTAGTCATATTGGGAGTTATCAATGCGAAAATTCGATCGTATTTTTATTTATTCATTTTTATTTATTTATTTATTCATTATTATTATTATTATTATTTTTTTTTTTTTTTGGGGGGGGGGCATACTGTAGAAGTGGTTGCTTGTAGGAGTAGGTTCCCCGAAAGAAAATCAACACAGGCTGTGTACACTCACACACACACACTCTGCAAGCACGCAAGTGCACCTGGACAAGCATGCGTGCACACACACAGACACACACACACACACACACACATAGTTAAAACCACCAATAAAATGGTAATTGATCCTGGATGCACATACAGTGTACTTCTTTCCCTGAAACTATCCCTTCCAACCAATGACCACAACGAATGCACTTTTTACTATACTACCCCTTCCCCGCCACAAACACAAACACATTTTATACATACATGATTGTATATGTGTGAGTGTGCGTAGGAAAGGATCATTTTGCATTAGTAAAACGTAATCATATTGAGTACACAAAGAAGTGCGCGCACAATCCCACCTACACACGAATAAAAAACACACATACACACCAAACCATGAGTATACTGTTGAGGTAAATTTGCAGGATAGAGTTTATTTTTCTCAGTTTAATCCAGTTGTCGTTGTTATTGTTCTCTTTTCGATCATCCTGCTCACGAGTTACCAACAACTGATTAAAATCTCGTCTCGTAATACTCATCATCACCGTTGTTGTTGTTGTTGTTGTTGTTGTTGTTGTTGTTGTTGTAACTGCTGCTACTGCTGCCGTTGTTGTTGTCCAGGATGTCTCCCATATGCGTTAGAAGTAGAAAAAATGCGACTTTTCCACGTAAAACCTAAGTTTTGAGGCTTTCGAGGCTTACGTTGTGGTTTTGTTATATGCACGGGCACTTCGAACGAGTCAGCTTTCTGTGCTCAAATGAATTTCATTATCACTGAGCACACCAATCAATGTAAAGTATAGTCTAACACTCATGGACGAGTGATATTACGTGGAGCATGACGATTTTGCGTATACCGTATTATTCACTTTACGACGCCGGATCTCAACAACATTTCGCATTGATAGCGGGAAACAGGCTTCTACATAGTCAACATTGAAAGCTATCTTCAGGTAAGCAGTCAGTAAAAAAAAATAATGACCACAAAAGTATTGTTGTTGAATTATTCTATGTTCAAACTGACGCATGGAATCCTTTCCTCCTCCTTAATTCGTCTTTTCTGTCTTCTTTCTTCTTCTTCTGATTTGATTTATTCTTTGTATGACATATCATTTACAATCCCCCTTTTCAGGAATATCATAAAAATAATTTATATACAATTATAGTGGGCCCTACATATATGAATCTATACACTTTGGCTATTGCAAGTATTTGATTACACATACACTCTATGACATAATTACAGTACATGCATGCGTTATAAATTACCATAAAGAACGGTTGTCAATAATAAGCTAAAAGCTTGACTCTTTGGCAACCAGTGATACATGACGCCAATGTAATGAAAAAAGAAATGGTCCAACATGGTGCTCCTATGAGATTTATGAGTCATAACCATAATGTTTTTATTGGGTACATTCGACAACTTTCCTGCACGTAAAAAGCAAGAATATTGTCGACCCGACATTTCCTATATACACAATGACAGCTTTGTAAGGGCATGTACCCAAAACGTTATAGGGCGCCGTGGTGTCATAACGTGAGTGATCGTTTATAAGCTCCATATTCACAGGATATAAAGAGACACAAAAAATGTGGACAGGTGCTATTATACAAATTTATCACAAATAAAGGCAAGTGCTGCTCACATAAACATTACTCCCACAAACCAGTCTCTCATAATGAATCGAGGGCTGGAGGGATGTCCTTGTTGAAGCTGCCAGGTGGCTGTACATAAAAACAGAACTAGGAAAAGGCGACTCGTCTAGCTGGAAATTCTAGATGTGCGGCAGTGAGAGCCGACCTTGCCGTCGTCTCCGTCACTTATACAGAAAGGCATAAAGTGACGGCGAAGCTCTCGGTGGGTGCTTTTGTTTCGCCGGATTAGGCCAACGTGATGAATTTCAGTTGCGTTTAAAGTCTTTCCTGAGTATTCGTCTTCCATCGTTAAAGCTCACAGCCTTAATAGCCAGATCGGTGTCACAGTTTGCGCATGAGCAGATATAGGTTATGAGAATGACAAGGCGACGTGATGAGACACATAATTATATTGAGCAATGAACAATGTCTTGGATGGCGCCTTCAGTGTTACCTTCTTCACGTCGCAGTGATAGAATATAGCATTTTAAACATTCAAGGGAGCTTGTCAACATAAAAACAAGTTAGATATCGTAAGTGGGTGGCATCATAGCTTCACAACTGTTTTGTTTGGATGGTTTAAAATTCGGGGTCATGAGAACCACCGATAACCGCGAAATAGCGTACTGGTATTGCGCGACAATACTCTGAAACTTTTAGGTGGGCTTGCTATGGGGAAGCGCCAGCTATATAACTATAATATTATATTAAATGGGTTAGTCAAATACCGGTTAGTGATTGGCTTAGCACAGTCACGTGATGGAGGTACATTCGATATGTTCGCCCATGGGCGAACATTCTTCGTAATGTTCTCCCATGGGAAAACATTTTCACGTAACAAATGACAAAAGGCCTAGGACCGCGCGAGCACAGTGTATTTGGCTCAGCGCGAGCGAACGATCGAGTTCGCTGTGCTGCTGGTGGTGGCTTCCGGCAGTGGTTGACGTTGACGTACTATAGTATTTGACGTATTTGACTAACCCATATAATATAACAGATGATGACTTTTGTTGTCGGGAACATGTACCAAACGTTCCACCCTCAGTGTTTGAAATGCTATTTCGAGAGGCTATAAGTCCCTCGACTTCGTCTCGGGACTTATAACCTCCCTAAATAGCATTTCAAACCCTTCGGGCGGAACATTCGGTATGTTCCCTCCCCCGCCAGTCATAATCTATATAATGTATTTCAAATTTGCTTTCATCAATCATATCTCGCAGTTATTGTCACCAGGATAAGCGCTGAAATTTAGCTAAGGAACTAGACCATCTCCTCAAGCCGGTAATAAATCACGTTAGCCCGTGCCTTATCATTATAAGGGTGTAGTTCTCAGCAAGCGGTGTAGCTTCACGCGAGTTCCCGTCGTGCCAAACTAATCAAGACAATAGCTTTTCTCCTTATCAAAACTTTCATGATTTCATGATCCTTTTACGAAATAATTTCTATTTCATATTGCTCGAAAATGAAAGGTATGCTTTGGGTATGAAAATCTCTCGATAGAAATAATATTCTATAAAAGTTCAGCTTTCAATCGGCAATCATAATGACGCGGTCATAAAATAATTATGAGTAAATTAAATAAGTACCACAATGTCATTTTATCTGAGATGAATAGCATATTATAGATACAATAGTTCATCATCAAAACCGACATTATGGTAATTCAATTATCATACATTACATTGATATCTCGTTTCTATGATGTCATTAAAAAGGCTGCTATTTGATACCCAAGATATATTTAAAAAATTTAAAGCACAGTACATTCGGGCTAGTTAGTCAGACAACCAATGTCGATACGTGATATCTCGACGAGTTCCGCGCCAAAAAGGCCTAAAATGTGGGAGCCGTTACCTTGGAAACCTAGCTCCCACGCAACTTTATGATGTCTGCCTGCATCGTGTTCAACAGCAGGTACACCCCCTGTCGGGGCTCATCGCACGAAAAAGAAAATGGCTTCGACCGGTGAATAATGTAGGCAACAACAATCTCCAGCAAGGTCTGTTTGCTGCGCTTCGTGAGAAGCTTGAGGAGTCATAAACACAAGGTGATTGTAAAAGCACCATGTCTTGTTCACGTCAATTTGAAAGGCGGAGCTGCTGATTTGAATATAACAACGCACTCGGTGCCGCACTCGCGAGATAATATGAACAAGTATTATGAGTGTATCAACAATATCAAACCTTGCAAATTTCGACGTATAGATCCTATTTGAGATTTCGTATTTGTTACTCGAGTCAGAAAGTATTATATTATGCCATTATATTTTTATACTTGTTTCATGCGATTGCATTTCCACAATATCCAGCGTGTGTATTCCACCAGCGGTTGTTCTTCTCAATCATCCATCGCAAAAGAAACAACAAAAAGTATGAAATAACAGGTTCATTTTTAAAGTCCCATTTAGGTTCCTTAAGGTATGGAATCGTTTAAAGATACAGTAACATAGTTACCATTTGCAGATGAAAAAAAGACAGCTTTAGTGCTTCAAATAGTTCTAAAATGTGAGTAAGGGAAGGAATCAATCAATGCAAAAATGTTAATCAGTATAATCAATGTTCAGTATATCATAAATATATAAAATGTGAACAACAGTTATTGGGATTGCTTCTAGAATAAACCGTCTAAAGTTATGGTCTATTGAGAAATAAGGTGATAATCACAGTTGGATCGCGAATTTAACAACACACGAAAATGTCTCCATGCGCCCTGTTAGTAGAGCATTAACGTAAGCGTCGGCGTCAATTTGCGAAAACAACATCTCGCGAAAATGTCTATGGCCTCGTTATTCGCGAAAATATCTGTACGCGAAAATAACAGGTAATAATACAGTATCTCCTTGTATTTTAGGCTTTATTGCGACACTATCATATTATGGTGGTATGTTTTGTAATACAAGTGAACTAAACATATGCATCAAATGTGATAACTCGAGCATTTTTTATCACTGTTCCCAATAGTAAACAATACCTTTAAGTAACAAGCTATCAATAGTCTAGATTTATGACGTTGACATGAGATTGAATATAATGTATATTCCTACCCTGTTGAAATATTTATGGTTTGTTCACATTGGCATTGTCGATATCACTGATAACTAGGTTCTACATTGCATTATATGTGCCAATGACATCCGTGTGGTTGCTGAGAAAGGGAAGGAGAATGTATCAAATATAAGCATATATTGTACCACTCACTCGGAGCCCATCATAACCTTGAGAGCGTAGACTTAAACGTAACTCTATCCCTGTCCAGCCTAAAATAGTAGCATCTAACCCTCCCACCCCCCACCCAACCACCATGCACACTCTCTAATGTCCTCCTAAAAAAGGACGCAGCACAATCACTCCACAAGAAACCATGTCACGCCCATCAAACAGTCAAATCCTCACACAAACACAGACCTTTATACATATTCACCTAACACATCCGACCACTACGAGCACAAACTACATGAGCTCGCACACACACTACACACGCACACATGCTACACATAACATGACACTACACACACATACACACACACACACATACACACACAACAGATCTCATATGATACATCTTTTCCTCCTTTTCGAACATTGACATCAAAGATTGCCCTTGTATGTCAGTTTGTTTGTTGTCGTTTTTTATTGTGTGTGTGCTTATACGAAAACAACAAGCAATCTATCCTCGCTACGCCCACGAGCACTCGCTGAAAAACAAAAAACAAAGGAACCCGAGGGACATGCAACATTTTTGTTCAAATTTTCAAATGCAACTTACTCAGCACCTTTCCACGCTAACCCCTTCGTCTTCTCTCTACACCATCCTTCTTTTGTTTGCTCGAAGCGTGCGACCTTGCCCGACATACATATCTAATCACCTTAACAACCGCTCTGCAGGACCTATAGTCTAACTGTATTTGTTCCTCTTCATAGTTGAGAAATTCCCAGGAGTTTTTCATCTTGCCTTTCTGCATTCCTCAGTCCTAGCAGTTCAGAACTTGCGAGAAAGAATAAAAATTTTTGCTCTGTGCACCCACCAGGCAAACGACACGAAGTCACGTATTCTAATGCGTTTGCCGAATTATTCGTCTTAGCAGAAACTGGTAAATATACATATTATACATACATATACGTATACAGGCAAACATAACATATATATATATATATATATATATATATATATATTTATAGATAGATAGATAGATATAGATATGCATGTAATATGTGTGTATAATGTGTGTGTGTTTGTTTCGAGTGATCCACATTTTGCGAGCTCCACTTTTCAGAACACTTTTTCCATCGCTATTTGTATTTTCTTTAACCATAGCAAAGTATGTATTATTTCTATCCTTATATATTCATCCGTTCACGTTATTTTGCAACTTTTATGATTTGTACATATTTCTTACAAATTGGCAATGTGATATATCAAATGTATAATATGCAAAGTGTACTCTCTAAAAAATTTCGAGTGAATAATTCACTCCTCGCAAGGAGTGAATAAAATTTCACTCGATTAAGAGTGACTTTCACTCGTTGTCGAGTGAATTTCACTCTTGTAACGAGTGAAATTTGTGTGAAACCTATTCGCCGAGTGAATTCCGAGTGAAAATTAAGCCGAGTGAATTCCGAGTGAATACATAATTAAACGCATTTGGCTAGGCCAATAGGAATTGAGAATTCCCTTGTCATGTGTTTACTCTAAGCCAATCACCAGCCGCAATTTCCCCTGGCTTGGGCGCGGGCATGGTTTACCTGAAGAGCGACGCGTCGCCTGTGCGTGGACTGTGTGCTGTGTGTGTGCTAGCTGTGCGTGTATTATGCATAGGATCACAGAATTACGTGCGTGTGGTATTCGTGAGAATCAGAGCCTAGCTGGATGTCGTGATGGACGTGAGAAAATTTCTGTCTTCAAATTGAGTGGGGCGGAGATATCATTCACATTTTTGAAGGTAAGCAAACCATAAAAGATCGATCTAATTATAACTTGTTGAGTTTTTCCAGTATTACGGGCTAGTCTAACGTTATACCTCTCCGTAAACGAACATGTAAGTTACCTTACGAATAACCCCGGGCCCGGGGCTTTCCTTATACACAGTTAGCTATGGGGCTGGTCGAAGAACACCTTTTAATACGAACAGCTAGTTGTAGAATCCGAGGCCGAAACTCAACTGGTGGGTGTTGGGATGTAATAATACGTTGAGTCTTTAATTGTACGCGTTGGTATCTAGGGCTTGAACTATTCTCGGACTATGTAAAGTCTTTAACTTTTTTAGAAACTAATTTTCAAACAAAATAGACCAGTTAATTTGAGTTCTGATTTAAAAAAAAAAAATGAGTGATGAGTGAAACGTTGGTCGTTAGTCATTGAATTGACATTGTACAAGCATACTCATCACACAGAGATTAATGTAGTCGAGTGTAAATAAAGATAGAACTTATAAATACTATAACTGTTACTAAGCTGTGCTAAAGCAATTTGCGCAAGCGCCTAGCGCTAGACACGTACTCTACATTGCTATTGTTGAGTTGACAGCCGAATCACTGACACTGTGTTGCCAGATGAGATGGTGATCTCGATCAGTACGGTAATGAAAAATGGTGAAATTTGGTGATTTATGATTATTGTTCATTATATACACTGTATGTAGTAAAAAGGACTTTTATTTGCCACTACATTCGAGTATCCAAACAGCTGGGAGAATATACTAGTACCACGTACACTCCCACGTCATGTGTGGTGATCATCTACTACTGTACTACTAGGTAAGAAGTACGATGCGTGTACTGTTCGTGTTAAGTGTTGGTCCACTGTGACATCACACTTCTAGCTGAAGATCAGCGTGCTCATCACACGCCATGGAGATCGATCCCCCTTGTAGCAGACGATGACGGGTACTATGTTTCAACATTGTTTTTTATGAAAGTTACAGGTGACCTTATTAGGCATTGAAATTTGGCAGAGATCATCTTTGGGTCTTTCTAACGTTAAATATGCTGATGTAGCTAAAAAAGTAATTAGGCCTACTAGCTTTTGTATTGGTGCTCACTTAGTATTTGTGTGGACAAAACAACTGCATATTGTCTTGTGGAAATGATCGAGTTCTAAATCCATTTCTGAACCTTGTGTTTTCATACTTTCCTCCAGCTTTAGATACATGACAGCTCTTTGGGAGTGGTGGTGATTTAAAGGAACTCGGTGTAGGGGTCATCATTTGGAGCACAAAGACGGATATTGATAGCTGTACAGTCTGTGTCACACGAAGAGGGTGCAGATCACCAGATTGCAAAGTACCAGATGTGGTCAACGACTAGCCATTGAATTCAGGGTTGACAAATGCTGGAAACACCGGGCCAACATCAGCGAAGGAGCCTCTGAGATATGGACTTCCATTGCACTAACCCTGCTGTAAGCTATTCTGTTGTTTTTCACGATGATTAATGAAGGGAGACTAGTTTGAAATTGATTGACATTTATTTTACATTCTAGAGTCTCAGTAATTACATAAAAGGCTACATTAAGAGACTGAATGCTTGGTTGGTTTTATTTTGTTTGAAGAAATAATTTTCAAGATACTTCATGGAGCAGTTTTGGAGCTGTCCTTCCCTCTGAAAATGGATTTCTTGACAGGTTAGTACTTGTATTTAAGAAAAAATGTGTACTGGGTACTTGCCGTATCGACAGAAGTGAAAACCATGTTATGGTCAGTCTTGAGTTGTGTAAGTAGAGCTGTTGCTTATGTCAAATATGTATGTTGAATGATTTTGCACTTCAAGTTTATAATGTAAACTAGAGGGACCTACTATCCTCATGCCATTTGTATGATTCATAAAACCATTAAATTTTACTTATTTGCCCAGGAATTCAACACACACACATCACTTCAAGGGGGAGGAGATACTTCAAAAGCTGAGGGAAGGAGTTCTGACTGTTCCGAGGAGACATCTGCACGTCCAGATCATTGTAGCATATTTATTGTTGAAAATGGAAGCAGAAAACTGTACAGCGTAAGTTCAATTATTTAAGATATTATTATTATAATTATCGCAAATTGGTCTGGAATACCAGTTTCCCATTGTCATGTCTTGTACTACATTTCCATCCAATATATAACAATGTAATTTGCCTGTTCATTTTTTTTTATTGTCTTCTCAAGTATAGAGAACAACAGACTAAAATTTGCCCCCCCCCAAGAAAAAAGAAAGAAAGAAAGAAAGAAAGAAAGAAAGAAAGAAAGAAAGAAAGTAGAAGGGACCGGTAAATATAACATTGTTAATGAAGTGATGGTTATAGATTTAAAAATAAAGACTGATATACTTGTATGAAACATGTAAACAGAGTTAACGAACGAGACTCCACGCTGACTTATTTTCTTGGTAGCCCCATCAGGCCACATGTATATTGATTTGGTAATAGTCGTAATACTTATGATATGATCATCACAATGATGAATAAAAAAGTTGGAGTTGATGTGCCATGAAGTTCAATGGATAATCACATCTTGTATAAATTTTTCTACTAACTGTGCACATTCACACTTAACCTATCTGCATGAAATTTTCATATGTATTAACTGATATCTGGCTCAAGTAGCAATAAATGTACTTGAAACAGTGGTACTGAAGAGCAATAGAAATTAATGCCAAGAAAAAAACATAAAAATAGTTCAGTCCCTTAAAAGATTAAGATGAGGGCCAAATTTTTGATGTTATATATTTGCGTCGTATAATATGATTAACATTCTTCTTGCTTTCTTTTTAAATTCAGATACCCAAGTAGTGAGCAAAAGACGTTGTAACCAAGGCAGTTGCAATGCAGTACCCCACTTTGTGAGACGCCACACAAGGTGCAAAAGGACATGTAAGTTTATACTCATAAGTTTATGTGATCTACAACTTTTTTTTAGCCCTTTATAGCAGAAAGCCTAAGTGACATACATGGTATCTTATTCATCTAGCTTGCAAAAACTTCAATATTTTCAACCTTTTCTCCAGAGCTAGTGGACAGAATTAAGCAGCCAAACTAGGAGTTGATCATCCTTGTTTAGTTAGGGGGCAAGGACCCAAAGTTTTTCAGGTCATGGGCATGACACCCCCCCCCCCCCCCCAAAAAAAAATGGCCTTTACAGGGAAATTGCATCTATTTCTTAATTAAATCATTGCGCAAATATACAGGCAATGTGGGGACTTTTTATAATCTTTGATGTACCTTCTCATAGATGTCTAAAAAGTTTGTGTGCAGATTGGCCTGATTCCATGACTTAGGTTCAATGAACGATAACTTTAACGTAACGTAATGTAACTTGATTACCTCCAACATGCCAGTTGTGCCGTTCATTTATGATAAACCTGTTCTCGTTTTCTTCCATAAGAGTGCCACTACATGTATTTCTACTGCTACCAGATCTTCATCAGTTATAGTCAACTCTGTGCCAAAGTCAAATTTGTTGAGACTCAAGAAAAAACTTTGACTTACAATGCATTCTTATATTTCAGGAGTATACCTGTATGGCAAGGATCATGGATTCATTGAGTATCGTTTGAAGACCTTGAGGAGCTATGACACCACTCATCAGAGAGAGAGAGAGAGAGAGAGAGTAGTTGCAGCTCCCACCAAGCCCCTGACCGAGCACCATTCCAACGTAAGATTAGAAGCCCAATGAGAAGAGACAGCTACCATCGGTGTATAGGTCTAAATACCCTTGCACTTTTTCCTCTTTTGAGATACAGTATATGCTCCTCTGACGTTGGAACTTACATTCTTGTACAAGAGTCAGCCTCATCAGGCTCAGCGGTAGTTTAGCATGAAGCTGTTACCAGGATGTACTGCAGCACTTCAACATAAAAAGTAGAACAGGACTCGCCGATGAAAAGAGTTTCTTAATCCTTTAAATTGTTGATTGTTGTACTAGTAACTGAAAATAGTTTTGACTTATATTGTCAAGAAAAAATCTCCTCTCCATGGCCACATGTTAATCAATACATTCATCTGTGAGGTGTTCCAAGCATATCAAAGAATGTTTGGCTTGGCATTCCGCATGATACGAACCTGGCTGCGCTCATGATTAAGCACCCCCTTCTCTCCAGGCAATTCTGACTTGCTTGAATAAAATCTTTTTATGGTCTCATATTCAAGAGAGAAGTTAACTGTTGACAGACACTTGCATGTAATTTTTTCGATCTTATTAATTTTTTTTTTTTTTTGGGGGGGATGCTACAAATAGCAGCTAAATAGTAGAATCTTCCAATGGTCATCCATGCTCTTGGGATGAAGATCATGTCTCCATGTTGTGATTAAGTTACCACATACATTTGTCACCCCTTTGATTAACATTGATGCAGCACAATATGCATGTGCTCAAATTTATTGCATCCATCTTCTTTGGAGTAGGGGGAAAAAAATAAACAAAATTGATGGGAATCATTGATCCCTGGGGTTACGGGACCCAGAGTTATTTTGTACATTTTCACCTCTATGTAATTGATGTACTGTACTTTGAAAAACTTGAGGGTAGAAGCTCAACTGGTTCAACTTCTTTTTCCACAAAACATCTGCAGCCCATCATTGATAAATATATGGCGTTAGAGTAGATGGAGCCAAATAGATTAGTTCACTAATGTGCCAAGTCATACTTATGGATAATTCTTCCCTTGACCTCGTAACAAATTATTAAGATAACCTGCAACTGACAATCATATTTTGATGTGGGTAATTCCATGAAGTTGGGGCAGTGTCCATGTAGCATCATGATATTTAAAAAATACATTTCAGCATAACTCAATATTAATAATGCTATACATTTTTTGTTTGTAGGCTTTGCATTTGCATTGAGGCCACACATTTTCCTGGAAATTTTGTGCCATTCAGACTCGATTTTGATGAAGTTATTAAACAATATGAAACAGTGTCCTGTAGCATCGTGATATTTTAAAATTTGGTCCTAAGAGACAAATCATGGCAATTAGCTTGACCAAAATTTGATGCATTTACAAGATATGAATGAGATAGCTAAATATCTCAAATTTGCTGTACACAGTTTGAATTTTAAAAGAAAATCACAAAATGTATCATGATGCTATGCGGTGTCCTTTTTTTGCAACATTTGGTGGCCACCGCTTAGCATAGTGACACATTGTGTAATTTTCTTGTAAAAGTAAAACGGTGGAAAGGAGGGTTAAGATATTTAGCTGTCTGACTAATCTAGTAATTATGCATATATCAAATTTTGGTCAAGCTAATTGCATTAATTTGTCTTTTAGGATCAGATTTTAACTATCACGATGCTACATGGACGCGTCACGATGCTACAGGACACCGTTACATATCGTTTTAATAACTTCATCAAAATTGAGTCTGAATGGCACAAAATTTCCAGGAAAATGTATAGTCTCAATACAGATGTAAAGCCTATAAACAATATATGTATAGCATAATTAGTATTGAGTTATGCTAAAATGTAACACTTTGTGCCCCAACTTCACGGAATTACTCTATAGAGTGTTTGCAGTGATGTCACAATTGCCCACCATAATGAAGTCAATTGCCTAAACTGACTAGAAATCAAGCCTGCATACAAAAGCTGCAGCAATGTTTACTTCAGGGAAACCTAAGGCAAAAGAACACCTTTGTTAGAGAGGCATGCATGAGTGAATATTGATCGCCTTTGCTATGGAAGCCACCATTATGGTGGCCAACATGACGTCACATGAAATCACTCTATAAGAAATTCAGTTTGCATGCATTAGTTGTTGCTACATCTGGCAAAACTCAGAAGGATTACAAGTGTTCAATATTGTACAATGATGCCTTATGTAAGTGAAGAAGATCAATGATATGATGCATGTTGTGTCAACTGTATTGATTGCAATTCTTTTTCCATAAATAGTAGGCCCGGTTGGGGGGGGGGGGGGGCTACGAGCCCTCCTCCCCCTTTGACATTCCATGCCAAATTTCATGAAGGCATGATTATTTTGGGGGGTTATTGATTGTAATCAATAACATAAATATTTTCATGCTGGACGTGTCGCTGACAAATTTCATTGAAAAGGCAGTGAAAATCAAAAAGTAAAAAACAGAGAAATACATGAGTAAATAGAAAAAATAGATACTTCAGAATTTTTTGATGGCACATTTTTTTCTCTCTTACATTTGCTATGGACACTAAAAAGAATATTTACACCAAAAAAAAATGTGCCTTTTTGGAACTTTACAGCAAATGGTCTGATTCATGCTCAAATTAGCATAATTTAGCCAAGTGACTTTTTTTTTTGAAAATCAATATTACCGTTTTATAAATTGTGTCACAGGCAATTTGTGTGTGGATTTTGTAATGATCGCACAGTTGATGGCCGAGGTCTTGGGGGGGGGGGGGGTTCCAGGGAGGCCCCCCTCTGGCTCTATCATCTACGTAAATACCCCACCTAAAGACTTAAAGTCAAGACCATGCTTCTCTGATCGAGTATGTTTAGGTGTTTGTACAATGTACTTGTAGAGCATCACTGTGTTACATGACAGAGGATCCAAACTTGATTAACCATGCGGTATTGAAAATTTCTGTATTTGTGTCAATTTTTCAAAGCAATCACAATTCCTACTACATGTGTAATTGTTTTTGTATTATAATATAGATAATGGTGACTATACTTTGCAAGTCTTTTGTAGCTTATCATTGAACATGCCATATTCACTTGTAGTCGAAAATTAAACATGTTCAGGAAGGGTACTTGTAAAATTTGTCACTTTTGCACAAACTTTATGAATTTGGCATATTTTCAGGGAAATGTGTGATGTTAATATTTCAAGAGTTTGTTCACAAAAACTGATAAGTCCATTTTTGAGATTTTGAAGTACAGTCTCTGTCATAAAGTACAAAATAATACATTTTAAATGATATATTGGTCACTACATATAAAGGTACATTTTTGAAGTTATGATCAAAAGAAGCAAACATTTTCTTATTATTCTCTACATTTTTCTTGACCTTAAATCACAAATATCTCCATTTGGCACATATGGACTTATCAGTTTTTGCAAACAAACTCTTCATTTGTAGAGCTTTGGGAATGACAGCTAGAATAGCATATTTACAGGGACTTTGTGATGATTACGGTGACAGTTGTTCTTAAATGATAAAAATATGTAAAATTATTATTGGCCACATAATTCATGGAAAACCAGATACTCAGCACATGAAGACTGTTTGTAATGGTGTACTGCTCTGTCGTTGAAGTGTAGATATTTCAAGAGGTATATTCCTTTCTTTTTTTCAGGTGATCCAGTGGACATCACACATTTATGAAATATAGAGAATCAGCTCATACAAAAAGCATAACATGCGTAGCATTTAATACATTATCTTCTTATATCCCCCTCAATGCTACTTAAAGAAAGAATAAATTAATAAGAAAGAATGAAACTACAGCCATTTGGATTACTAGCTTATATTTATTCAGTTTCATGTATTGATCCAGCTCGGGTAGGAATGACTTTCAAAACTGGAACACAAAGTTGGCAATGCACTGGGCTACCAGTGGTGGATGGTTTGCTTCAAAATACATGCATTAATATTAACAAATATCTATATTATGAACGTTACTTTTTGTTTTTGTTTGTATTAGTTTGATTGGTATTCATTATCCAGAAATGGCTCCAGACCACCTACATTATTCCCAAATCCATCACCATATTGTCACTTTTTCTTCCAGGGTTGAATAACTAGTGCACTGAGTGCTGTGATAGAGATGTGTGCTCATGTAGAGTGTAATTCCGTTTGGGATTGAAAAAAGAATGAAAAAGGAGTGAAAAACCTCCGGAGTAACAAAAGAAGAGGGAAATACAATAGGAGTGAATTGAGAGTGAGAAAGGAGTGAATATCCAAGCAGAAATATTTCCGTCTTTTTTCACTCCTGGAGTGAAAAAGGAGTGAATATCCAACCAGAAATATTTCCGTCTTTTTTCACTCCGGAGTGAAAAACGACTGACAAAAGAGTGAAATACGACAGGAGTGAATTTAGAGTGAGAAAGGAGTGAACATCCCACCAAAAAAATTTCCGTCTTTTTTCACTCTCTTTTGGAGTGAAATTTCTGTTCACTCGAAATTCACTCCACTTCTAGTGATCCTTGACGTCACTACCAAGGGGAGTGAAAATCGAGTGAAAATTCACTCTTTCTTTTTTAGAGAGTATTACTATGATGGACAATGGTGGATGGAAATTATGCAGAATTGAATTAGAATGGAATACATTATGTATGTATGTATGTATACATAAATGTATATATAGGCATAATTTATACAAAATATAACCATGACCACACGGTAGGCGTGGTGATTACGCCTTTACCTCTCAATTCTCCAGTTGATTGTTACACCAAAAAATTTGGATCATGTTTTTGGTTTACAGTATAGGTACTAAAACCGTTTTAACCTAGAAGTTGTCATTGCTAAGGTATTGCAACACAACAAACATTTGATGCCAAGAAAAAACGATTTTATCTTTGACTCATGTTTAAAAAATGGAAATTTCGAGAAGATATCATACGTGCAGGTCAAGGGAGACACTTATTTCACTGCATATATTTATATAATTTCATGTGAACAGGGTGACGGTCAATTGAATTGCAAAATTAGTATCATTCTTTTAATTGTCAGATTTACTACCTGTCTATCTGCAATATATTGTGACGGATAACAACCTGATTATGACGTCAAGTGCGTGAGTTAGGAATTTCCTTTCGTATCACTGGTTATATTCATGAGTATTAATCTTGTATTCGAGAGGTTTATCAACTAAGACACCATAAGCGAGAGTTGCCACCATTACAGATTTGATCCGCCATCTTGTTTGTGAGTTCAGTGATTTTACAAGTTATTATCTTTTTTTCTGTTTTGCAGGAAAGAGACGGATGCTACCACAAGTATCCGTTAAAAGGGAGATCTACTTTGTGTTCAAAAGAAATCAAACAAAACGGTCACAAATATGAACAAAATATATCAATTATACGATTTCGTAGTACAGTGCAGACTATATAACCTTCTTTTTCTGGAAACACCAAAATTCTCATGGCGCTATTCTAATCACAGCAAATCATCTGCGACGTAGTCATACGCCATTCTAATCACGTGTAATCTCTATACAGTGTATTTTCTGTTTTCATGAGAAATCGTACATTCATAGTTACGCATGCCACAGTTTGTCTACTTGGATTCGACAGGTAGTCTTCATAAAAAGAGTTTTAAAAATGTCTCTAATAAACACGTTTGATGTTAAAGACCTACATGGAGAGATGCGGACACCGTATTGCACCAGCAAAACATCTAATGATCCAGCTAATGGTCCATCTTTAATGGGTACAACAATAATCATCATGAAGAAAGATAAAACGATCGATAATCGTGTATGTGTGTTTTTAACAGTATCGATCATTCAAACAATCATGTCTATCACGATAATGAAAGCAACTAGGCAAGTAGCATTCAATCGAGTAGGTAGCGTAATAACTCATTAATCAATTTAACGAGTAGGACCTTCGATAAAGTCAGTCTTCGTCGGTTTTTACGCTCAAAAGAGCCTGCCCGTTTATCAATTAATCTAATTCACCGAACATATCCCAAGCCTGCCACCCAACACTGTCTGAACCACGGATAGGAGTGAACTTTGCTAGACAACACCTGCTCACTGCGAGCTTGTGATATTAGTATTTACGATAATATTTGCAAGATATTGAACAACCTGGTACGAGAGGACAGGGACAACAATGGGTACATACCAACTGATTACTGTGAGCCCGCCATTAGTGAATCAAATGCAGACGATAAGTTCATATCTCCCGTAGATCGTTCCCCACTTTGCCGTCTGCTTCTGGCGCCAGTTGATACCTAATATCTCGTTGATCCAACTCGTTTCCACCAACTATTATTCTGTAAACGCCTATCACTATCTGGCTCGGAGTACATTCCTCACAAAGCGTCCCTCTAACGCAAACTCACATGTGTGTAAATCGAGACAATCGCCGAACCGCGAATACAGTAAACGATCTGTCGCCAGTATCGGTACTTCCGAGTTGAATCACGCATTAATGTGACTTTGCACCGCGAATCGCCCCTGAATCTCCTCGTTCCGTAATGTAATCCCAGCTCTAGCTTCTTCTACGCACCAGTCCCCCTGGCGTCGAGTCAGCCGTTCGTTCGCAATCCGTGGCAAACACTGATGTGTGAAGATAACATTGGCTGGCGAGTGCCTGCACCACGCACTTCACCTATCTACCACTACTCGGCGTCGTCCAATGTGCCCGGTGAAGCATGCACTAACACACTCCACGCCCGCCGCGCGGACGCAGCTAAACGGTGTACAATTTCGCCGAGCAAACCACATGATCAGAGAATTAATGTGCCAATTTACGGAATCAACAGCTCCGCACTGATTCTCAGAATACTTCCCGAGTTCGAAGTGTCCTCAGCGCAACGTTCGTCGGAACATTCCCCTTGTGCGGGCGAGGCGAGGTGAAGCTAAATTACAACTATGTACCATCCGTGGGCGTATGCTGTATGAGTAAGTGTGAAATGTAGTGTTTGCATGACACATCACGCCTGAAGTCAAAAGCATCCTAGGACACTAAAACGTATAAAAGTTTTATTTCATTGCATGTTAACCATAATCAGTCGAATACCAGTGTAAATTACAGGTGTCTTTTTAAAATCTCTTTTGCTGTTGTCTGTACCCACTATAATCTCATCACTTTATTCCCATTCGCTGCAAACAAAATGTGGCATACCGTCAGCGAGACACGGGGGGGGGGGGGGGGGGGGATTTCGCTTCAGTTAATGTTTCGTTCGTACTTACATTTCCCCAGGAGTATGATTTCTGTCGAAGTGTGGTAAAGCTCTGTTATTCATGGAACCTTGATCTTAAAAAAAAAAAAAAAAAAATCACGACAAAATTCTTTGCTCGCATTAGATATTTTCTTTTCAACGATACACAAGTAGATGCAATCGCCTTCAAACGTGGTGCTGTTGTATAATGATTATAGGCCTATCTTGGTAATTCTCAGGAATTTCATCATCTCCTCATTTTCTTAGGCTCTGCCATCTAACAGTGTGCTTATTCTACAAACGTCCACCATTATACGACTGCTCTTTGATGAATTAATTTGATTTAACCACTATACCACTCTTCTGAAGTAGTAAACTCAATTTGATATCGTTCATTACCGTCACAAAAATACAATTAGGTCATGCTTCCCTTCAGCAGTACTCCTTTGATTACTTTGACAAACGGCATGCAAAAGAATGACATCGATACAACGCAAACACACACGCGGATATTTGCGTTATGCGCACATGCATTGCACATCACAACTGATGACATCCGTTTCTTTTGTCTGCAAAGACCTGAGTATAATCTCTTTCTCAGCATTTCAACACCTGTTGGAGAGACCGTTATTAATGACAGGCTACAAAGCTTGAAGTCAACTTTGTTTTCATGGCATATTTGAGTTCATATCGCCTCAGAAAGTAGTGAATTCCGCCCTGGTGGTGCAATAAAATCTGCGTAGGATCTCGTCTACACTGCAAAAAGTTCGGTGTTAAATAGTGAACACCGAGCTGGTGTTAAATTTTTGGTGTTCATTTATGGTGTTAAATTAACACCTCCGGGTGTCATTTCCAAATATAAAACTGTTTGAAGAGTTTCTTAGTAACTGCACTTCTTGTTGATTTTTAATTTAAACAAGACGATCAAGAATTTTACATTAAAATACTAGATTTTTGAAAAAATGTGAAAATGAATTTACACCACAGTAACACCAGCTGGTGTGGTCTCTTATTGAAGCTGGACGGGTGTGAAACCATTGATATTAACACCAACAAATATCAAATCAACACCATGTGGTGTCATTTTTGAATTAACACCAGTACAGTGTCAAAATAACACCAGGTACAGTGTCAAATTAACACCACGAAGTGTCAGGTGAACACTTTTCAACACCATCACAGTGCATTTTCTACACCTGTGGGTGTGGTCCTCTATTGAAGTTTGATCGATGTTAGATTTAACACCCATGGTGTTAAATCTAACACCGATGTTTTTACAGTGTACCAGAAATCATATGCACATGCCATGCCTCGTGACTTTAAATGTAATTTCTCCTCCTTCAAACTTACTCGTATGTCATGGCCGACAACAATACCCATTTGTCGATGACGTTTCCATCGCAGCAACTATCCCTTCAAGGATACCAGCTAATGCCCCAGAAATTATTGATGAATCTGAGATCACCGCCTGCAAGACGTGAAATAGGGCATCCGTTATCATCATAATTGTATCAAGTTACTGCGTATGGCAGACTGTTCTAGTTTGAAGAATTTTAGTCTTTAAAAAAAATAAAAACCCAACTTTTTTTTTCAAAATAAAAACCCAACTTTTTTTTTTTAATTTCTTTATCTGGATAAACTTTGTCCGCTTGTCCTCAAAGCCGGACAACTATAACAACGAAAGCTTTGCTTTCAATTACTGTACATGCCCGAAGGCCACCTAATTTCGAGGAAATATCTTCATCATTGCGATTGCCAGATTTTTGTAATCATACACTCGTAAACAGACGCTGCTCTATACAGTACAAAAAGTTCAATCTTTCTCACATATTACAGTACTATCAGATTGTTAATACACTGTACTGCGGTATAAGCAAAGTGTCCACTCCATTTATTGCGCGCTACTTTATGGCGTGTAAAAACATAATCCCCGATTCTGTAATACAATCATGTAGGCCTACATTGTTCCATGTATAAAGGCATAATTTATATGCCATTTTAATTTCTGTGTGGAAGCATTCTCGTCACGGCATTTGAGAACAGAGATGAGCGTATAGTGCTTGGGTGAGTGACCTTTCTGAATAGTTATTATGAACGGGCACATAATGATCTCGCAAGGTATCTGTCATTGAAATTGGAATCATAATTGCCATTGAATCCAAAGGAGAAGGTGTGTGTATGGGTGTGTGTGTGTGTGTGTGTGTGTGTGTGTGTGTGTGTCTGTGTTTCTGTGTCTGTGTGTCTGTCTGTCTGTCTATCAGTCTGTCTATCTGTATCTGTGTTTAAGAGTCAACAATCAAATTCAATTAGCGGTATCTATCTACGATTGCCTGCTTCGAGATAGCCATAAGCCATTGTCGTTGTGGGCATGTGTGTGTTTGTGTGTGTGTGTGTGTGTTTGTGTAATCCATACAGCGCCCTTTTTACATAAAATATTCACAGAACGTCACAAGACCCAATTGTGTTATGCCCTTGTGAATAGAAGGAGCGCACAAAGCAACTAAGTAAACCATTACGTTATTGTACACTACCTCGTACAAAACAATGTAAAGCATACATACGACTTTTATTCACTTTTTTTTATCATAAATGGAGGCTGACTTCGAGACTACTTCATATTTGCAAGTAACGATAGATAGAGAGAGAAAGAGAGAAAGAGGGAGGAAGGAAAAAAAGAAAGAATGAAGGAAAGAAGAAAGGGTAAGAGAGATGATGACTACAATAAGGGTTACGTTTATATATACGTTGACTGACCAAAAACTTAATAGAGTGAAAACAAATAATATAAAAATATTGTTCGGTATATTCATATGCTCGCAAGGTGTCGCGTCCGCTAATAAGCATTTTATGCCAGCATTGGAGCAACGTGACTCACTCTATTACCCTTAACAATGCGTGGCATTCTAGAGAGATGAAAAGCCATTGCTATCGAGTAGGAGGAAATCATTTGAAAGGCGAGAATCGCGTGTTCTTCCTCATGACTCCGGAGTGCAAGTTTTCACTATTTGTGCCAGTCTATTGTCATTGCCATCACCTCCCGTGCAGAAAGAGTTAATGAGACGCATCATCGCTGGAAGAAAACCTGTCACAACACTACCTGATGCACCTGTTTTGTCTATTGGATCCCCCTCTACACACAAACATGCACACGCACACACACATTGCGTTACGGCGCGGATACTGTCATTTTTATACCACCGGTGGCGCCCTCAGCTTTTACGTAAACTTGTGGTTGATCAACAAAAGAATGCACTCAGTGAAATGATAACAGCGCCCCCAGAGTAAGGAGACAAAAATGGGACAATTTGGTTGCTATGTACGAAACAATTTTTATTGTTTGATTGTTTATTTTTTACTTTTATGACTCCTTGACCTGTACATTTACACCATCAGATTGACACACTTTTAAGATGTAAAATACTCACTTTGGTCGCGAAGACGTTTACTTTCCTATCACTTGCTTTAATTCACAGATCAAATTCAATGTTTAATGTCCTTGAATGAAATGCGATTGTCTGTTTTGTTCAGATTAATGATTTCTCGAGGTGTGTTTATTGCAACTGATTAACATAACAGATTATTGCTCTTCATCGACGTAAATAAGCATTGATATTCAGTGTTTTATAGTTGATTAAAAAAATAATAACGGGCATATAACATTCGGGTTGGACTTGAATCAACAATCTCCTGATTACCAGACAAACGTCGAATTTACTAGAGCGACTAGACTGGAAAGCTTCCGCCCGAAAGCCAGTGCCGGTTCTTATTCCAAATAGTGACAAAAGATATTGTGCCTTTGGAAGAATGCTAAGCAAAAGTATAACACTGCAACGCTCCCTTGTGCATGCCCCAGGCATTTAAAACGCTAAATTAGAATAATAACACGTCATGTTCGATTTATTTTATACACTATGAATCCTTGAAAGCAAGAGAAGCAGAGGGATGAAGGTTGAGGTGTGAATTTTTCAATTTTGTCCCCCTCTACAAATGGCAAGATCGCAACTGCTGATCTATGATTTAACAAACATGTTGGAAAAAGGAACCACGGGACTCGAGACTGTCATCTGCTGCTTACCGGGCAGCGACACTACCGCCAAGCTATCCCTGGTTGCCGACAGTGACACGATGAACTTGGAACAAATACTCAAGCGACACAAGGCAGTAATGAAAGCAAGAGAATATTTAGCAGAGGGGTGAGGGTTGAGGTGTGATTTTTTTTTTTTAAATTTTGTCTCCCTCTGCAAAAAAAAAAAAAAAAAATTGTAAGATCGCAAGTGCTGATTTATAATCTAACAAACATGTCGGAAAAAGGAAGCACGGGGTTCGAACCTGTCATCTGTTGTGAAAATTGGAGAGTTGTGAAGTGCGGTTCCTCAGATGAATAATGAGGATCCCATAGACGGACATAGCGACCAATGGAGAGATTCCAGAGCTGGAGTGGAGAGAAAAATGAGTGGGGACATATGAACTACACACTAAGAAATCAGGGTTCAATTTGGGGTTGAATTTGACCCAATGCACCCTTGCGTGGACTAGGGTTGAATATTTAACTTCTATGGGTGCTATTTACTCCGAATGGGGTTCATCTTTGAGAAAGTTTAATTTTTGAACGTCTCCAAATAGAAGAGTTAGTCTGCTACAAAAACCTAGATCATAGTGTTGCGTTCAAACATGTTATGATTTGTAATGCAGTATCAGTAGTGATTTGAATTGTGGATGATGTTCATCTTTAAGATTGCAAATCAATCAATATAAAGATGTTTGTTGGTGTTTGATAAAATGAAATAGCATTTTTTTGTTCGTGCCAGTTTCATAAACAGTACGTGAGCAAAGACTAACACGCCAATCCCGGAAATTAACCAATCACTCACATCAGAGAAGACGATCGAGGCATACAGCGAGCTAGCTATACTGTACAGTATGTGTATACGTGTCACAAAGCAAAGCGTCGCGACAGTTCACTTCCATTTCGTTCTAGAACTCCCGTGCAATTGCATTGAAGCGGGGCTTTTTCGTTGCAAGACTTGCTGATTTATACAAGACTAAGGTGAGTAAATGATCACTTTGTAAATCATGACATATTTGGGTTGCTTCTGTACGGCTAGATCCTTCAACTCTTCGGTAATAGGCCTAATTTCAATCGTTTGTCGTGCCGTTCTTTGTTACCACGTTCACGCGTGTATTAATACACTGTACATGCAAAATGGGAAGTAATACGGGCCTCTTTACGGTTACTACTGCTTGCTACTGCCATTTAGCAGAGTTACCAAGTCTCACGCATTCTGAGTGAGACTATCGACAAGAAATAAGGCAAAACAGTTTGCATTGTTTAATTTAATGGTAGTTTAATGTATAGTGATTTGTGATACTGTTTCGTCTTCTATTGCATGTGCTTATATGAGACAGTCTACAGAGTCAGTAGGCTATTAACTGCTGCGACCTGCCCGAACTCGAAGCGTTCGGGCTCCCACAGTGTACAACTGTGTATGGGACTAAGACTCGATCGCGCACTGTCACTAGTCATATCTGCATGCCCCTGATACAGTCTGCATGATAAGCTGTGTTAGAGTCGCGGTCGGCGGTGACACACATGATACGGATACCGGTGATTGAAACACTGAATGAGAGAATGTGCATCAAACTGTACTAAGGCAGAGGAGGTACAGCTAGTAATCATCAGTGTGAAAGAAATTCCTTCTTACTTGGGTTTGGTTGCACAGTGCCGCAGTCAGTACCAAGTACCACAGTAGTGCAGACTGAGTACAGTAAAATCCTATACTGGTATAATAAAGTTTCTTGTACGGTATATAGTGGCCGACAAGCTAGACTAAAAGGTTTAGCTGTGTCAGTGTGGCAAGGGTGTGAAGCTGATGATACCGGTACTGATTATCAAAAAAAAAGAAAAGAAAAAAAAGAAGAGATATTTCAAGTAGATCTACAGTACATGTATAAACTTTATGGCCCAAACTTTATATTTATGGACATGGTGAACAACAGTCGATCATAATTATACTGATTTCGAAGTGAAAATACAAGTTGCCAGCAGCGTTGTACGTCATGTAGCAGACTAGTACATTGTATTAAGTGTGAGCAATCTATATAATAGCCTATTGACATCACCATGCGCTGTGCAGACATCATTCATCTACATATTAAACTGGTGGGTGGTGGTAAATTTGAGGTTACAATTGGTACCCGTACCGGTACAACAAATGTACGTTACTCAGACCCTTATGCTTTGTATCGCATTGACGGCACTGTTACCTGCAGATTTGTTATAGGGCCTACTGCACATGAACAGTTCTATATAAATTCAAATTTCTGTGTTGCCATTGCAAGTTTCTTTCTTTTTCCCCTTTCTTTCTTTTTTTCTTCAGGTCAAAGGTGTTTGAAGCATCCTTGTCCTTACAGCAAATGAAGGATGTTGTTTGTTTCATTATGGACTATGCTGCGCTGAACTGCATCCTACTCCCTGGGAGTATTCTCGGTATGAAACCTGATGTCAAAGCTTCTTCTCTACTTGTGACACCAAGGCAAAGGTGAGTTTTCTCTGCAGGCCAGGAAAATGCACTTTTGCTCCCTTTGATATAAAAACTGTTTTCTTATGAATGTTGCAAATGCAGCATTAATTATCTGTAAGAGTTGCAAAGATCGAATGGTTAATCTTGTAAGATTAATTGCAGTATGCCATGCAGAGTCTTTGTATCACTGTTGGCGGAAGGTTTTCAAAAGTGTGGGGGGGGGCACTTCCTAGTTTCATGAGCTAACAAGCAAAAAAAAAAAGGCCTTGAATGCAACTTCTGGTGACACTTCCAGGTTTCAGCTTACAAGCAAAAAAACAAAACAAAACAAAACAAAAAAGTATTCAGTGCAAAAACAGATCCTTATGGTGCTCACACTTCCAGGTTTTTATCTACATGTATTTCTTTCTAGTGCCACTTACACACTTTCGGGTAAAGAAAGTTGGGGGGGGGGGATGGGGACCCGAAGTGGGGACAATTATAATGTTTTCCTTTGTATTGTGCCGAAAAATTAGGGGCCCGAGTCCCCCTGGTTCCTGTGGCCATGTATATAGCATCCAATTCTTTCTTGCACAGCTCTACATTACTGTTGTTTTTTAGTTGGATTATCAAAGATGACATACCATGTATTCGGTTTACTTTTGTACATGTGCTTAATAGATTTAACGCAGGAATCGCAACACTACAACGCCAAGGAAGAAAGAAACCTTGCCAACATTTCGCAAAGTCCGGAAAAGTCTGCTGCCATATGTCGCTGCCACCTAACCTGCAACTGACCTGTACTGGATCTGCCAAAGAACAATACTGTGAGTTGATCACGAGACTGCTGTGTCTCATTTTTTTTTTTTTTGCATTGTATGTTCAGATGTATTATTTATGGAACTCTTTAATGCATCAGTCTTTATACATACACACAGTGCACTCCTGTTCTGATAAATAACGTTACAACAAAATTGAAATTGAGGCCATAATGTTATTGGCTCTACATTTGTTGCTTTATTGTTTGCTTGTTTGGTTGCAACAAAACTTTGATAAAACGAAAGAAAACTGTAGGCCCTGAGGACCTCATTATAACAGGGGTCCAGTGTATACTGGGCCAAATACGCTGTACCGAATTGCTGATGCAGTCACTGCATCAACATAAAAGGAGGATGATCCTGGACAAGACGTTTGTCCCAGTACTAGTATACGACTGGACAGGTCATCTCTCTTCTCTCAATCAACAGTTGTTCCCAGTTCAAGGTTAATCTGCATTTTTGCATTGAATGTGAAAACTCGGTACATGATCAGTATGACCTTTTTCATGGAGAGGGTTGATGGCCCTCACAAGTAATTTTGACTTCACCTGTTCTTCATTGGCATATATTTCATCCAGATGGCAGAGCATTTTCAAATTTTCAGTGCAGAGTGTATGGTCTATTAAAGTTCTAGAATTACATTGTACATGTAGTATAGCATTGTTTTGAGATTGTTACCCTACAATCAAATTTAAGCTTAAGAGGGTGTGTAGAGTGTGTTGTACTTGTGATTTGTCAGGAAAGTGCAACCCATAGAAATGTTCAATTTGGTGTTTTCCTTCCTCCCAGAAATTAATCTTCTCAATAAATGTATGATATATTGTACATTTTTACATCACTATACAGAGGAGAGTGTAACACTTTTGTTGTTGTTGTTGTTTTCCCCCAGGTATTCTGCATGACTGATGCACCTTCTTCAGCTGTCTTCGTGGAATGAATCGCTACAACTTCACTCAGTTCTACAGATGCATCCATGATGAAACCTTTGTCCAGGGCAATCAACTACAGTCTGAAACAGTCTTCATAAAATCAGTGTAGTATACTGGCAGGTAATATTGTATTGTGAAGAACACTTCATCGAATGATTTTAAAGAAATCACTGTAGAGTTACAACCCTGTGGCTACTTGTATTGTGATGGGTTAATACTTGTATCTGCTTTGCATTGTGTATCATCCTCTGCCTAAATGACTAAAACACTAAAAAATGTATTGTTTTGTATGCTGACACTTTGTACAGTACTATCATCCTCGAGGTTGTTATAGAAATTCTTGCAGCTAGAGTAGTTTGGTTTTCTTGTCATTCTTGCTTATGAATATAAGCTGCATTTTGATGTTTTGGGTGGAAGATGAATTTTAGCCTTGAGCCAGCACTGAGAATTACACTGTAGTACAGTGGTATCATTCAAGCTTTCTGTATAAAGCTGGCCAATTCCTGTACCTTCCTGTTTTATGCCTCTCCTATCCTGCCTATGCTATCCTACTATTATCTCTGAGTGTTCCTCTCTCTTCTATCATATCTCGTACAATGTGATTCTAGTTACAAATGCCATCCCTATATCGATGGAATAGACATATCCCCATACTTTGGGTTAATTGGATGCTGTTAGAGGAAGGAGGGGGGGGGGTCCTTTTTCCTTTTTTGCTTGTCTCAATTTGCATGTGTGTGTGTATTAGTGGTGTTGATTATCTATTTTATTGCAGTTTCAGCAAACTTGGTATCCTTCTTTTCCTTCTGTTATGTAACAGGTGAGGATACTAACCTTTACAATTATAGTATGTAAACATTAGCCATGTAAAGATGTGTTCACGGAAATCCTACCAATATTTGTGTACTGTGCTTTGATTACTTGTTAATGATCCTTCTTTTTTGAAGGTCTCTAGATATTAATCTTTAATTTATGAAGTATTTTCATTCATTTGCATATACATGTAGCTGGAAAGTATTGTGGCCATTTTGTTTCCTTCTATGCATGTGGAAACTAACCATGAAGGTTTTGTAATGTACATGTATACCTTTTATTCAACTGTTTTATTTTTTTTACCTGAATTCACTGTGTTGTAACTGCTTGCAAATGCAACATCTGGAATTAACAGCTCTGCTTTCTTTAGATGATAAAAGTGTACTTTTTGCACAACGCACATGGATTGCAAATGTTTCATTTTTTTTTCTGCTGGGAGAGATTTTTATGTTTATTTTTTGTCATAAAGAAATTCTTATAGGGAATTGAAATGATGTAATGATAATATAATGACAGATCTTTGATACATTTTTTTTTTTCATCAGGGAATATTGTTTTCCCTTATTTACAAAATTTAAATATACATTGTATTCCATTACTATATGAGTATATGTTATGTACATGTATTGTATTTAACTTTCTTAATTGTACATGTATTGCATTATAATGCAAAAACTTGATTTGACTTAATTCTTTGTTTTGAATGATGAAAACCTAGCTTATGAAATTAATACATGTGCATTTTTGTGTGAATGCAGAAATGCATCCATCTTGACAAATGAAAGTGACAAGTTTGTATGTACCAAATGATGAACTGTACTTAGATAATGTACGAAAATGGGGAATTTCTCTTTATTTAATTTTTCTCGTTTTTTATCATCCCAAGACTTTATTAAACAAACATGAAATGTAATCATCTGTGATGCACATATGTTTTAATTTCTCTGTGCAAAGTGTGTGCCAAACATGAAGTATCAGCAGCATGTACAATGAATTGGTGGTGGCATTGTTAAGGAGTATGTGTTGGCATTGCTAAGGAGTATGTGTTTGATTGAACAACTCTGAACACTGTGCTGTACTTTAAGCTTGAACATCTCCATTATTTCAGCAGGATATATAATATATATAATATATATACATATTGTATGTAATATTGTATATAATATATATATATATATATATATATATATATATATATGTCCATTTAATACATGCATGTATTCAAAATTGAACCCTTTGCGGTGCATCTACACTCCCTGGTTTTTATTTTTCCTCCTTAATGGGTTACATATATACTTTATATATATATATATATATATATATATATATATATATATATATAAAGTATATATGTAACCCATTAAGGAGGAAAAATAAAAACCAGGGAGCGTAGATGCACCGCAAAGGGTTCAATTTTGATATCTGAAAAGTTCAAGAATTAACCCTTTTGGGTGGAAGAATGAACCTTTTTACAACCTTGAGGTTGAACAATGTATCCTTCAGAGGTTCAATTTTTAACCTGCCTGGGTGCAAAAAATAAACCTTGAGGTTCAGTTTTGAACTCAGAGGGTTCATTTTTATGATTTTCAATTTTCAATTTTCAATTTTTCAATTTTGAACCCCATAAAAAATAAACCTTGAGGTTCAGTTTTGAATTCAGAGGGTTCATTTTTATGGGGTTCAAAATTGAACCCTAGACAGGGGTTCAAATTTTGAGGGAAAAGGGGTGCTGCTATTGCATCACGCCTAGAGGTTCAATTTTGAACCCTGATTTCTTAGTGTGTACGAAACAAATGAGATTCTTATGGCATGTGATGAGAAAAAAACAGTCTGGGGAATACGATATTGACAGGAAAGATATTGGAAGAGAGGGATAGAGGAAGAAAACAGATGCTTGGGATGATCCAGTCTAATTGTATGGATAACGGATAGAGGTATAAGACATCAAGAAGTGGGGATGATTGAAGGCATTATTTACCATTTGCAGATGATACAAAAACCCAGCTTTAGTGCTTCAAAATTGTTCTAAAATGTGAGTCAGGGATAGAAACAACCAATGTAAACATTTGAATCCGTAAAATCAATGTTAAGTATTGTTGAATTATTACATAAAATGTGAACATTTTACATTATAGTAAAAGTATTTCTAGGCTGAACCAAACCGTCTGCAATTATGGTTTATTGGAGAAAAAAAGAGAGTAATATCTCTTTATATTTTAGGCTTTATTGCAAATTTTTGTGTAGCAGGATGTTTTGTGATATAACTGACCTACTCATATGCATCATTTGTGATATCTCGAATATTGTTTTTTTTTTCAAATCACTATTATACTCCTAATGGTAGGCTAAACAGTACTTTTGAGAAGGCGAGAAACAAGGATTTGTGGCACACCATGATCGCATTCTCCATATACGACTCCTAGAGAGGGAGAGAGAGAGCAGGAGCGATTGTGACTGTACATGTATTTTGATTCCCGTCTGGCGTGAGGTAAAACATGGTGATCAACTACTCATCAAAAGCGAAAGCGGGCCACAAAAAGGAGGCGAACATGCAGGTACACGGAAAACGCGAGAGGAGCACCAATTATACACCCGCACAATTTTATTCACTTCCAAAATAAATAAAGATCAGATATCTATACGGGCAGAGGGGAGAGGACCGGCATGGAATTAGCAACAATCTAGAGAATGCTGGTACGTCAAAGAAAATGTGGGAGACAAGCACATCGAGATCTTTAAACTGCAGGGCAGGCATATCGAGACTGACACTGATCGAATAAGGACTCAATAGTTCATAAGTTAAAGTGAAGAATATTTGTATTCTGCGTTTCAGCACTTACTGTTTTTAAGGTACTTTGGTCTGAGCTCCTGCCGATATAGCAAGCCATGCCTGTTTTCCAGTTCGTCACCAACGTACCGCGGGAGAATATCCCCGATGGATTCACGGAAAGAGCAGCTGATATTGTCGCAGAACAGCTGGGCACACCACGAAAGGTAATATGAATTAGTATTAGAACATGATTTTTTTTTTCTTCAAAGAGTATGTTGGCCCGATGTGAGCATGAGAAAGGTTATGTTAGTAGAGTGCTCATCTAGCGAATCAAAATTGTTCATTGAGGTTTAAAAAAAAAAGAAAAAAGAGAGACACCGGCATGAAACTGCACAGTACTCGTGAAGGGCGTGAGACATGTACAAGTTTAAACGCTATGTAGGCCTACAGCGAAACGACCCCATCATTAATGTTAATACACCTTCACGCGAGACGTAATTGACACTCGTGACACAGTCATGAAAGGGCCTTGAGTCACGACTATAAGCATAACCATTGCAAATAATTCCCTGTATTACCTTACAGTGCATATTCATCATTATGAATTCTATAAAAAAAACCCGCAATCTACAGTAAACAATGACGACTTTCCTGATAGAATCGCACAGTAGTTAAAAGGTGGTTTGTGGTTGTTAGCGTGGAAGAAGATGAAGGAGAAGAAAATGAAAACTTAGTGGTCCCAGAAGTAGCAGTAGTCATGGAAGTGGTTATTGTAGTACAGTGTAGTAAAAGATGAGACACAGGACACTGCAGGAGAAGAATGTTATTTGCGCACACTTTCTGGCGAATTGATCTTCAAACTAGTCTTATTCAGCAATTATGGCATAATTCACCTCCTCTCCTTTTTTGCTTTAAATTTGTTTGAAACAGGCCGCAGTAGTCATGATCAGACACCAGTCCATGTTCCGTGGTGGTAGTGATGCATCCCGTATCGTCATCAGACTGGCGTGCGTCGACGCGTTCAATGACCATGTCAAGAACAGGACGTACAGCAAGGCGATCATTGACTTCGCGTCGAAGGAGCTTGGTGTTCCCCACGACAGGTGAGTGTTATCGAAACAAAAGTGTGCGCATCGCTACATCTGTAGTTCGCTACTCCAAAACTGACTCTTAAAGAAGAATGTGACCCTGATAATTTTTTTTTAATGTGAATTTAGTGAATGCAGCACTGTTAGTAGAACACATCAGTGCAGTTTGAGGAAAATAGGTCAATCTGTTTAAAAGTTATGAGGTTTTAAAGTTCCGGCAACACCACTGATGATAAGACTACATGTCACATTTCATGTCACATTTCACGCATAGACAACGAAGTTATGAAAATACAAAGAAATGTGGCATACGCCCTATTTTCATTTTTCTAGTACATGTATTATGAAACAGTAGCACTTGACTTACCTCTTTGAATAAACATGCACGGGGAATCATATTACCTTAACATATTATGTCAGTGTGAAGTTAAGGGAATTTGTACTTTTCGTATAAAATAATTTTTTTTTTGGTGGAATCATCGTTATATTTTCTTTAAATCGTTGCCCATGCATGACGTCGTCACGAACAGTTTTAGACTTTTTATCCGGTAATACTGGTACAGAAATGTTAAAAATTGGATAGAACTACTGAACGAATCGTCAGATTTCCATGAAACTTCACTGGTGTGTTCTACCAATATTGCCATAACATTATTCACTTAATCCAAACATAATGTGATCATAATATAATATTATGGATCTTGACGGCGACACTTTATGCTCAATTACTGGATCAAGATTGCAGTGTAAGATGACGGAGTTTATAACACGATTTGGTTTGGGCTGAATTGGTATCCCGTGACTTTTACCGTTTCTTTGACTTGTAGATCATATGTATTATGAGTATGAAGTTTCTCATACTGGATTCCTGTCTTAAATGAGAAGTAATTAACGTTATGTACACACATATAATCACTTTTAAGAAATGCTGCATGGTCTATACCATGCAATTTGAACTTCTTATGAATAATTCCTAATATCGCCATACTATTTCACTCAGGGTTTGTTGCAAACAATATAAAGGACTATAGCTGCTTAATATTTCATCTAAACAGCGAAACGCACGTTTATATCAGCAAAAAAATACATCTTTTATCTCGGAAAACTACCATAAAGAGTGGCTTGTACATCGGGGTATGTTCCATGAAGATTTTTGCAATTATTCCGGGTTGCTATAATGCAGTCACTGAATCGTGACAGCTTTAAATCCTTTAATACTCGCAGATGATTCGTTGTTACATGACTGCAGCCACCATAGCTACAATCATTCCAACATACAATGATCGCAAATTATCTTTGTGAAAATGCTGGCACCAGGAGATTACAGTGCATTGCCACGACACCGTATTCACATTGACTATCATGATATACCGACATAAAACTGAGTGAAGGGGGGTTAAAGGTTATGGGTTAAGGTTATAGGTATTATACATGTAGTTTCACACGTTTCCAACAAGTGTGGTAACATTGGTATGTAGAGGGGTGTATAGCAGCCACAATGTAGAACTCAAAAGAGGTTATGATGCTAACAGCTCACACCTTTTCCGTCAGTTCGTGCATAAAGTATTGATTTCTTGAACTAAAATAAGACAAGCGAACAAACAAGAAAAAAAAAAAGGAATTTTACGAAGGACTTGCAGTGGCGGATCCAGAGGAGGGCGCAACCGGCGAAGGTCCCCTTTATTTTTCCTTAAAAACAAGAGAACAAAAAGAAAAAAAATGAAATGAAACCCGGAAGTGGCACCAGAAATATTAGTAGCACCCCCCCCCCCCCCCTTCACAGAATTCCTGGATCCGCCCCTGGACTTGTGTAGCCAGTTGAAGGGCTAACTTGTAAGGCCATGGCGACTATACTACGGCTAACATGAGAATGTGGTTGCTATTGATATCATCCCTTGAAAGTCACTTCTGATATTTAATATGAGGACAGTTTTAAGTAAAACCTGTACCATTCTGCCAATTGTACTCTGTATGTCAAAGTCCCCTAGAACATTGCGTGGAATGATTTCATACTGGATAGAGTGGATTCAATGAAATAACGATAACAAAACAAAACAAAACAAAACGAAACAAAAGACGGAGCCTGTCTTTATAAGGTTTTGAGAATCTCAAGATAATGGCAAACGGAGCGTGGATTTAATAAATTCTTGCATCTCAGTCCGCCCTAACGAAAAACGAAAGAAGAAAAGTTCAGATTCTCTGTCGTAAGTCTCGAGTGTATTCATCGAAAGAATGGTCGCCGCGCAAACTGAAAGGTCAGTGAATACATCCGAAAAAAAAAATCTTAAATCGTTAAGACAAACAAAGGGGAAGAAATTTAGAACCCCCACACGGGTTATGTTGTAACCGGTGCATATTGCATCTTAAGTTTCCCGGGGGACATATTAAAATTTATGTAACATGATTCTAGCAGATAAATTTCGTAACGACTGGTTGGTCAAAAAGAATAAAAGAAAGAAAAGGGGAAGGAACATGTAATCGGTTTGACATGACAGATATGCCATACAGCCAATTTATTCCATTAATTGCCATTGCTAAAGAGGACGATCAATCACGTATCCACCCTCTTCTCTATTTCCCTATACAGGATAGTGATGGCAATGGAGAACCAGTCTCCGTGGGAGATAGGGATTCCTGGAGGTCGTCTCCTAGGCGACAGGATGAGAGACGCAAAATAGGAGCGATGGAGATTAAACCCCCCGCCGAAGCATTCACCCACGTGCTCCCCATGGCCACCATGGGGACCAATGAGGCGGCAGTACTGGGCTTGAGCAGCGCGGCATCGGCCATGCGACAATACGACCTAATGAAACACTGTGTGGGTGGGTGATGTGTTTTGGGGAATCCGATTCACCATCTCGCGACCACGTCAATAAATTCCCATTAATGTTGCCCATGTGACTGAGTGAGTTGAGAACGGCAACCAATAAAAAAAGAAGCTTAATTGATATGGGGTGATCGTATCACGAGATGAATGCTGGCACTACACACATTTCCCTGCTTCCAATCTTTATACTATGATTTAATTGTGAAGTTTCCTACCTTTATCATCAACAAATTCCTTGAATTCAAGGAACCAATAAAGTAGTGTGAATATTACTTGTTAGTGACGTGTGATTAATAAAGAATTATTAAAAAAATGAATAAGTGAGATATGTTTAATATGTTCGTCTCCAACTAGCAATGACCAGAATCTCCCCCTTTACAATTACTATCATTCCTCTTTTCATTTTTTGAATCTGTTTAGTTTTTCCTCTCCTCCACTTCTTTCTGACTTTTCTCCCTCTCTGTCTATCACTCTTTCACCCACACAAGAAAAAAAAAAAACTTTTCTCTTTACTTCTGTTACATATTGAGTGTTTGATATTTGTTGTCTTGTGAACTTTGTGTTTAAGTAAGTTCAAACTTACTCATCTACTTACTTATTAAACGGATGGTACAGTATTGGTGGAGATGAGAATTAGGCTTTTAACTTTTTGCAAGATACCAAGAAAACACTTATGATACAGTACAGAGCATACCATTTTATGAGGAATTCAATGTTTATTTGATGAAAATCGGGCTTGGAGTGACTGAAACATTAAAAAACAAGGTAAAACAAAGCGATCGTAATAAAGTGTGGGCCCCACTCTTTATTAGAATCACTCCTTTTTTGGATATATCTCAGCCATTTCAAAACCAATTTTCATCAAATAAATGTTGAATTCCTCATAGAATTACATGCTCTTTCATATTTCATAAGAAGTTTCTCATTATCTCACCAAAAAATTTTAGAAACCTGAAATTAGGTCTCAACCAAAACTATACGATCCCTTTAAACTTAATTACAGAAATTAAAAAATTCTGTGTCTAAGTAAGTTCAAACTACCAACTACATGACTTTGTCGTTCTGGAGGCACAATAGGGGGCAAAAAATAAAATACCCTGATTATGAATAAAGTGTGTGGACATATGAATTAACTGGAGAATCTAGTGTTGCTGCAGGACTTATAAATACAGTGAGAAATGGATAAAATCACAGATATATTGATTTAAAGAATACATCAAATTTAATTTGAGATAGTAAAATATACACTCTACAAATTTTTCATGAAAGTCTGATCTTCAGACAATAAGAACATGAATCTGACATAATTTCAGTATCTACAAGCATTGATCAGCCAAACAAAACACAGATTTCAAATAGAAGTACTGAACATCATTGCATGAATGACACACAGAATGTTGACACTGTCATTAATGACAAAAATTATTCTTCACCCCCCCCCCTGAAAATCAGTGCTTTTGACAAACTACATTTACAATAAAAACACACCAAAATCATAAACTGAAGGTGTGGTTAATTCGGAAGAATCCACTATAAAGAATGCCAAACAGCCTATGGCTAAATACAAACATAATTATGGCAATCACTCAATTAGTGGGAAATCCCCTCCCTGCTACTGGACAGTTTTGCAAATAGTGTCTCACTATCTACCCTGTAATAAAACATCATGAATCAGTAATCTAAAGGCAAGATTTTCAACAAGACAACTTTGCAGAAAATGTTTGTCAAAAATACCGAGTCATATCTGACCAAAAAAAAAAAAAAAAAGATTCTGTGGTATATGTTATTCTACATGCACATACAATTGTAACTAGCTACAGTGCACTCCCGTTACAACGAACACGGTTATAACGAAATTTCGTTATAACGAAGTAAATCTTCTGGTCCCAAAATTATCACCATTAAAGTCTATGGTAAAAAATTCGCTTATAACGAACACGGTTATAACGAAGTCTTTTCCAAGCGCCACAGACAAAGAAAAACAAAAGAAATATGCTCCGTTATAACGAAATGCGAATTGCTTTTGAAAATACGTAGCGGAACAAGCATTTATAGCGTCTCTACATGGGTGAACGCTTCACACCACTGTGTGTTCGTTCCACAGTTTCTAAGGGGAACTTGCGTTTGTTATTGTGATACAGTTATCCCATCACATTTCACATAGCTTTCCAGTGTATGATGAGTACACAGCAAACAGAATATGATATATACAGTGTATATATGTGGTTTCCTTGTTTTCATTATAAATTGTATTTGTTCGGTTATAACGAAATTTCGTTATAACGAAAGAAAACTGCCGGTCCCGAGCATTTCGTTATAACAGGAGTGCACTGTATAACATTTACAAGATTCTGTGAGTTTGTATACTAATGGCCAACTACCAAATTCTGTGTATTGTGTATGGCACCATATCATCAGTACATGTACTAAGCAATTGAAGAGTTGATTGCAAAAGGAATTAAGTGCCATTTCCAAACATTTTAAAGTCTGTTATCAGATGAAACAAGGTGACATATTTCCAATGATACATCATTTGTTGCCTGGCAAGGAATATTCTTGAAGCTATGATACAAAATATCCCCTATTTTCTTGATACTTTCTTTGCTTTTAGCAGGTTTAATCACAGATATTTCAAATTGATAAGAATAAAGTTCACCCATTTTGCGATAAAACTCTTCAATTATGCACATTACACTTGACAAAATGTGTCCAATGTACATTTAGAACCCCAATAATGCTATGGGTTTTGAAAATGGCAGGGAATGCTGTAGGTGGACAGGATGAATTCTCCCTACACATTTAAATTGGCACCTCATGTACAGTACTCTCCGCATAATCGGGTAGGCTCGGGCAGAGCGTTTCTTACCCGATTATGCGGAGTACCCGATTAACAGAAGAACACGTCTCATTCACAATTGACACACATAATGTGTTTTTACAAGTACATGTATTGTACACTCCACCAAACACCTACATTGTATGCTTAACACGCGTGCTTGCACGGCACATTATATATACCTTACACTTGCTCAGTCACGAGCTATAATTTACACTCTTTTTATGGACAGTACGGCCTATGTCTTCAGAAAATTCTTCAGAAAAGTCTCTTTGCTTGCACTTAGTCACGTAGAATGCCAGGTTACTTTTCGAGAAGTGACTGGGGAAAAGCAAAATCATGAAACTGGTGCATGGCCTAATTTTCGTGGAAACTTCTTGTAATGTGAATGTTATTGCAGAGCAAGGGTGGAGCGCAAGTGTTTCAACTCCTGTCTGTCTGTGCAGTTGTGAGTGCCAGCCCCATGTATAATGTTTGTTTACGTGTGTCAAGTCGGTACTGGTACATGTGTTTTCATGTTTAATCAGTATCACTCCCCAAATCATCAGTCTTCTTTGCAAATTAAGCAGTGGAAAATGTGACATTCATTATTTCTTAAAGTGTAAAATCTGTGATAAAATGTGGGTAGAAATTAGATAAGAAGAAAATTATTTACCCATTTATGCAGAGAGGCAACCCGATTATCAGGTAATTTCAATGTGCACTGGAACTGATTTTGACATTACTACCCAATAAAACGGAGTACCCGTTTAAGCGATACCCAATTACACGGAGAGTACTGTATTATAATATATTGGAGAAAGTAACCTGAAACTGATTTTCTGTTGATCTAATCAGCACAAAGTCCCAAAGAACCTTAAAAAAATGCCAAGATGATGGAAAAACATTCATTTCCCAGGGCTGCACGCTAACCCATTTTTTTTTTTTTTTCTACTGGTCCGACCTGTCTGTTGGACCAGTAGGTACCAAGTTTGTCCATGTTTTACTGGTCCATTCCTAGAAAGTTACTGGTCCGACAGAAATTTTTACTGGTCAGGGACCATCGGACCAGTGCAAGTGTACAGCGTTGCATTACCACTAAATTTCTAAATGTGTGGAATATTTAAGATTGGTAAATTTAGCAATCAACAGGATTTTGAATATCAAGCAACAACAAACAAACACACATAGATGATCAACAATGGGTTGCATAAATGGTTGCATCATTTACACTTACAGCAAACATAGATGATCAACGAAGGGTTAAGTGAAAGATCACTTATTACTCTACCTGAAATGCTTGCAATGAATGATAAAGATTATCATGAAGAGATGCAGCATCAAATCGTAACAATGAGGAGCATGGACTTGATGGGTCAAGTATTAGTGATGAAAATCACTACCTCGACATATGCTTTCTGAGTATGAAGAAGGTTACAGGCAACCTGTGTAGTGTGACATAAACAGGGACACCAATTAAAATGAAAGAGAGTACCTGAAAAAAAAATCTACAAGAAGCTGCTTTCTACATGAAAGGACCTGAAATTTGATACAGTACTCTCTGCTTAATCAGGTAGTGTCTGCCAGAGCATTTCTTACCTGATCAACCAGAGTACCCGATTAAGCAGAGAGTACTACCAAAGCCTTAATTTCGGCTTTTGCCTGAAGGCTGCATAAGTTATGAACAGCTACCAGGTAGTTATATTGGAAAAAGACAAATGGACACTTTTGGCTCCTCTATTTCAACTGCTTACACACGCGACATCATCACAATACACATTAACATATTACCATCTCAGTATTGTCTTACAAGAACATGTAATGGAAGTGAGAAGGACGGTTTTGATATCAACATGATATTCTAGATTAATATTTATAAACCATGAGCACTATGCTGTAGGAAACAGTGGATAAAGTTACAACAGTCTCACTGGATAATAAAACTTTCCTTCACAATGCACTCAAGCCAATACAGATAATGATAAAGCATACTCACCCAAATCCCAAACATTTGCCGATATCCACTTTGAAATTGTAAACAGGAAGGCATATATTAAGTCACATACGTGTATAACTGGACGGCAGATTTTTTGTTATACCACTCATTCTATGCTGAGGGATGATAATATTTTAACACAACAATCACCTCATTAATCTATGACTTTTATTTCTGTCTGTCTGTCTCTTTCTCTCTGTCTTCCTCTTCTTTCTACATAATTACTAAAAAAGTACCTATACGGAAACACATAGCACAGCTATAGTAAACATGGAAAATATTGGCAAAGTGGAAATTTACATATTTCGCACTCACCTAAACTGTCACAAGAATAATAAAGTGGATAAATTTGGAGATACATGCATCAAAATTTGAACAAAAATACTCTTAGCCCTGAAAACAATGAATACCACATTTATGGGGAAACTCTGCACCTACAGCCCTTGTTACAAGTGGCCGAGTTTACCCGTTTGGCCAAGTTTACCCATAACTATACAGTACATGAAGTTCACTGCAATTGGACAAGCAAAAAAAAAGAATAAATAAATAAAAAAGATTTAAAAAAACCACCAATTCCAAAGTTTTTATCGTGGCAGGAAGGTTAAATCTTCAAATTTCAGGGAGCGTCCTATATTTTCTGAGTGACTGTGGATAGTGTGAGTTCCTCGCTGTCCGGAATCTGGACATCCCAAAGTCTTCGGACAGTCCCATTGGCTCGAGACGCTCATCGATCCCAAGCTCTCTCCTCAGCCTTCTGATTTCATCTTTGTACCTAACAATGACAAAGTGACAAGTGTTTGCACTCTAACTACAACTCTGTAAATCACACGAGATATAACACTGAACTTCCACATTGCAATAAAGTGCTGTATGCACCAAATATTTCTGTGAGGTTTTATTTTCGTGAATTTTGCGAGTCGGGTGCTATTTGCAAATTTAAAGACACGCGAAAGTATTAATTCTCATCCCGACATGAATGTGACGAGCAACACATACATTTCTTCCTTCAGTACTGTACTCCACAATCTCAAATTTAACCACTCGCGAAATTGTTGAGAAGTCCCAATTCGAAAAAAATTATACTTGCTTAATGTAAACAACATGCTATGGTACACTTTTGTTGGGAGTGAATAGATTTTTTTTTTTCTTGCTTTTGGTTCTGTTCGTCATATATTTGAATTGCGAGGATTTTATCCCTGCCTACTTTCTAACAAATAACATTATTGTAGGTACAAGTACATTCATTTAAATCATTTAGTTTCTGGAGTTATGCTGAATTATTTCTGGAAGCACAAAGTCCACCGCAAACTTAAATCCACATGACTTTTTGTGCACACCAATTGAACAGTTACTGGAGTGCTCTAGAGAAAGCATAAATTAAATTCATATGCAATAGTCCAGGCTAGGCTCCATAGAAAGTGCACCTAACCTTGTTTTTTTATATATACAATGTTTTTTGATGGTTTCTTGTCAATTCGAGGGTGCTGATTCCAAATCCGATTGATGCCACTCGCGTAACCTTGAGCATTTTCGGCAAAATGCAAAAATCCAAAATGGCCGCCAGATATGCTAATTTGGCCGTGATAGTCACAATAATGGGCATTCTGTGACCAATTATTCCACCAAACTTTGTACATTTCTGTTCCTAGAGCTACTCCATGTGCATTTGCAACAGAATTTTCATTTCATATAGGTTCATTTGGTATTCAAAGCTCATTTTTAATTCAAAATGGCCGCCATCCCTATGCTCATGTACAATATGAATGACAAAAAGTATGTATGGAAATATATAACAAATTTACTGTATTTCCAGTTCCGTACCTATGCTGTTATAAAGTGTTGCATGTGCAATGCAAATCTGATGGCTGCCGCTAGCAAAGCAAGCAAGCAAACAAACTAACAAACAGAAAATATATTGTTTGTAGGCTTATATATTCTTCTTAAAACAAAACTTCAAAATGGATGCCACTCATATTCCTCTGTACAATTTGAACGGCAAAATGCACATGGCAATAAACAAATTTTCTTTTTTTGTTTTCTGTCATGCAGCTGCACTGGTTATCAATTTGGATGCTGATTATAAATCAGAAGGTTGTTACTAACTAACATAACAAAAAGCTGTTTTAGTTGTGATGCAAACATCCAAATTTGCTACATTGTATACATATCTCAATCTGGATTTTCCCCTAGGAATTGGGGGAAAACCAACAAAAACTTGAATTGACGCCAACATCAAGATCTTTTATCAGAAATTATTAGATATGAACATTTCATACTTATTTGCCTTGAGATGTTCAACATCATAATATTCACTGTGTTTATTGAATTAAAAGGCTAAATCTTAGATGATGACACAAATGAAATTTCGAAATAACTGTTATGTTCTACATTATCTAAAAGCGATATTACACAAACTCTTCAACCCCCTCATCCGAGAAAGAACATGAGGCATGGGAAAGTGGAACAAGGGGACCACCTCGCTTCCTTTCGTCAAATCTCTGAAATAAAAAAAAAAATACGCCCCACATTTTGCCATGTTAACCCAGAATAATGATTTGCTTGAAAACACAAATGACAAATGACCTTCTGTCTTATCTTTATATCGTAGATAAGATTTACCACTGGCTCTGTGATTGCATGATTTTCCCTACTTGCTCAAGGCTGGTTAAAATGTAACAGCATGGACAAGTGTGTTTGAAGGATTACAAAGAGTTTGGTAAAGTATCGCTAGTAGTACCACTATATCTATATTTTTTACTTTATTATAGTAAACAGATAGTCAGGAAACAGTCCATCACACCACAGTAGTCCTATTTTGAAATATCCAAGATGATTTTGTATTTTGTGTAGGAATGCAATCACTTTGCAGGGGCGGATCCAGGAATTCTGTAAAGGGGGGGGGGGGGCGTGACTAATATTTCTGGTGGCACTTCGGGGTTTCATTTCATTTTTTTTTAATTTCTTTTGTTTTTCACGAAAAATAAAGGGGGGGGGGGGGCGTGCGCCGGTTGCGCCCCCCTCTGGATCCGCCACTGCTTTGTAATGGAATTGACACATATGATGCTGCCACTGTAAAAGTGACTCCTTTTCTGTCTGGACATGAGTACTTTGCTCACAACTTTCCTTCAATAATGAGTTGTGGAATCATGGAATATTTACCAATGTTAATATAACGCAGAAGATCCATGATGAATGTACGTGTAATGGGTCCATTTCAGTCAAGGGGCTTGTTTTACACATGACTTATTGTTTGCCCCACCTCTGTTGCTGCCCAACCCTCGGTTCCGCGACCCCTGCAATCCTGCAATTGTCTTACAAGGGGAAGCGTTTTGTCTGACAAGTTTGTCTGACAAATTTGCTCTCAGTCAATCAGATACAAGGATTTTAGTAGCTTATAACAGCTTGTCAAAAAAAAAAATCTGACAAAACGCTTCATGAAATGCCCCCCCCCCCCCCCTCCCCCCCGAACAACCTGCCATCAATGCGTCTGAAATCCCACAAGCCAACCTATAGATTTCCCTCCTTCGCTTCAAAGCTTTGACCCCAAAACAGGGTGGTGCAGATGTTGGTCTGATGTCACCTCTGATACCACCCAAGTTACAAAGCCAAAGGGCTTCAAAGGGTGGTGAAGCAAGTCTTTGATGTCTTCATCCTGTTTCTATGGCCAAAAAAAAAAAAAAAAATCACCCTCTGACCCCAGAGGAAGTACTGAACATAATCAGATGTGATTGCAATTGAGGCAATTGCAGGACTGATATGCATCTTTAGCCTGAGAATCTTGCAAATTTGGGGCTGATGTCACCTGCTGCCAAATATCCAATTAAAGAGATCTTTAAAGACAATAAAAATGAAGAAAATAAAGTTTGCTCGATAATATCAAAGTGTTACTCCTATATTATATCATAACAAAGCGATGGAGGTTATCATCCATTTAAAACTTGCCTCAGAACTCCCCCCCCCCTCCAACTTCTTGCTGGAAAAAAAAGCTACATTGTAAAGGGTTGTTAGTTCTGTCATTAATGTTTTTGTCCACAATCATGTATTTCTACAGTACTGTATATGATTTTTCTGTACCTTATTAATAATGGTTTTAGGGGAATGCATAGAAGCTTTGCTTTCTAGCTCCCCCTCCATTTTTAACACTTGATAAATGATATGTATGTAGGCTTCTTAATATATTTTGTTAGTATTACACTTTTATATTCAACTTGCATGTAGAATATGATGGTACATTATTGATTTCTTTTTTGGCGTGGTGTTTAGTGCACTTAGTAAATATTTTTTTTTTGTTGAAACAAAATAAAAGATATGAAATTGTGTTAAACATCGCAAGCTTTATGATTGTTAAATGCTCAAAACTCCATCCGTAATTGTTAGTGAAAATCCTAATTTATGTGTTAGATTGGGTTTTTTGCATCACAAAAGAAACACTTTTTGTTAGGAACATCCTTCAGATAATGATCAGCACTAAATCTTAACAGACAATATAGCTGCATGTCAGAAAAAACAGCAAATTAGTTTTCTATTTCCACGTATATTTTTGCTATTCATATTGTACAGGAGAATAAGAGTGGCGACCATTTTGAATTTTTGCATTTAGAAGAATAAAAATGCATGTAGGCCCACTATATTGTAAGTGGCACCCAACATATTAGTATTGCACATGCAACACTTTATTACAGCATAGGTACGGAACTGGAAATACAGTAAATTTGTTATATATTTCCATGCATACTTTTTGCCATTCATATTGTACATGAGCATAGGAATGACGGCCATTTTGATTTGAAAATGAGCTTTAAATACCAAATGAAACTATATGAAATGAAAATTCTGTTGCAAATGCACATGGAGTAACTCTAGGAACAGAAATATACAAAGTTTGGTGGAATAATTGGTCACAGAATGCACATTATTGTGATTATCACGGCCAAATTAGCATATCTGGCGGCCATTTTGGATTTTTGCATTTTGCCGAAAATGCTCAAGGTTACGCGAGTGGCATCAATCGGATTTGGAATCAGCACCCTCGAATTGACAAGAAACCACCAAAAAACATTGTATATATCAAAAAACAAGGTTAGGTGCCTTCTAGCCTGGACTACAAAGCAAAAATTGTAATTTATGTATACCTTGCTCACACACAAATCCTCACTCTCCCATGTAATCAGCTGCAACTTGCTGTGTTATTATATCTATTCAGTGATAACTTAATCCTCCCCCAAATAAAACCACTGACGAAACAAAAACAAAACTTAGATGTAATAAAATATGGATAAAGGTAATTGCAAAGATCCCAACAAAAGTCGCTGAGATACTGTACGGATTAAGAAAGACAAAAATCACACAAGTTCACTTACTCAACAGTCAGTTTCGGGATGTCTGTCCATATTAGAACTTACTAGCTGATGCGTAAAATTGTACAAGAAATAAAGAAAAGAAAAACAGGCAAAATGAAAGGGTGAAAGTTCACTTGGTTTGATACACACCTAGTCATATGACTCTGTATGTAGTCCTGGCACTCAGCAAGCTGTTCCTCCAGGACTGAGTTATTGGCAAGGAGGTGGGTTCTCTCAGCTTCAAGCTCATTCTGCATGAAGTATGGGGTTCATAAAACAAATGATGAACAACATGTTTGCAACAGTCATACACAATAAATCTGATATCTATCCTGAAATAAAGTATAGTAATAAAAAAAGAGAAAACATGTAACATTCTTCAAAAATTTAAATGCACACCTGAATGTTTCCAAGCAATACAGAGAGGGGATTATTGCAATAGAAAGAAATCTATCACTACACAGGCAATAAATTGAAGTTAATGTGAATAACTGTCCTAAAGTAATAGGATCAGTTACAATGACTCACCTGAGTTCTGATGAATTCATCTTTGAGGGATTTCCATCGTTCATCACTTGTCCTGCAGAGATTAAGATCATAGTTATATAAATATTTCATTTTATTTTATTCAGCTTTTTTTTTTTGGTCTAAATCAAACAGTTGCTCTTTCATCTAAACATATCTACTGCCATTTCTCTCAAGGTACCTTCATGTTTAACCATAACATAACTCCCTCTGTTTGTAGGTTTGCTTTTTGTCTTCTCGTCATATTCTGACCAAAGATAATTTAGAAGTTTGATCACAAAATGATTAAATACCAATCTTAAAGTTGAGATATTTGAGATTAAAGCTACTACAAAGCCAAGAAAATAGTAAGAAAATATGGGATTTCTTTTCTAATCATAACTTAAAGAACATTCCATGTTATTCTACAAGTGAGGTATAACAGGAAAGGTTGTATTTTGCTCCATTTGAATGATAAAGTTAAATCAAAATGTTTTAAAATGGTGCTTAGCCCACAGGCACAGCCATTTTGCAATCAAAACTCTTCAATTGATGATGACTTTCGTACAAGTACATGTACATTACAATGTTAAAACTGTGCAATAAAGGGCTTACTGCCAACAGCTCTTCAGGGGCAATGTGTCATGCTTTATGTACATCCTCAAAATACACGATTGACTATCACGTACTAATGACGCACTGCGCTAAAGGACAACAGTGGCATAAATTGGTATGTGTTACCTATTAGTTTACATAAATTCAATTTCCTCATTATGTCATGAGGAAAGGCCGCCCCCAATGGAACTGAAAAAAGACATATTCACCCAACTATAGACAGTTGTAAGCCTGTTGAGGAGCAGCTGATGTTGAGGACCCATTGAGGATGAGCTGATTTTGATATAACACATTTCCCATAAATGCCTGCCTGAGTACACTAAGGACTAGTCTTCAACAGGTTAACCAGAAGGGAAAGGTAATGGAAATATGCTCTATGATGTGAACTGCGCAGTCATGCCTTACCCATATCCAAAAAGTAAGCCCACAGTGTCTATTCATATTTCCTCAAACACGTCATCCAATGCACACAATTTGGAGGGGACGGTTCTTCAATTAAATGCTTTAACCCTTCTTAAGCCAACTAGTGTCATGTGCACAAATTTTACACACAAACCTATCGATAGTAAATTAATGTGGCATGCAAAGGATTAAGGATGACTGGGGCAGAATTCTCTCCTCACCCTTCTCTCCTTGTCCTCTCCAGCTGTTCCTCTGTCTCCTTCAGTTTCTTCATGACCTTGGTCAGTTCTCTCCTGTTGGCTGACTCAACCTCATCTACATCAAGAGTCAGGTCCTGTTCCTCTGGCCCTGGGTCCAGACCAGCAATCTTCTTCTCCAACACCTGCTGTCTTAGGATTCTATTGGAGGAAAAACCAAGAACCAGACATTGTAAGGAAAGACTGAGTCTTTGCATAAGACATGCTGATTACTGGTCTATTAAAGCTGGATCAAAAAATATACATCATAAGGATGACATAATGTTCGAAAACTTGCTTGTGACTAGCTCTTTAAGGGATCTTTGAAATAGGATCAGAAACTAGACATCATAATAATTAATCACTTTTCAAAGCATTGGCCTTACATGTGCAGTACAGTCAAACCCATCTTAGCGACCACCTGTCTATAGCAGCCACCTGCCATACAGACCGATTCGGGTTCGTTGAGGGCAGCAGACAATTTGTGGCACTGGGCGCAGCCATGAGCTCATTTTGAGGTGTCTTAGCTGACCCCCCTCTCCTCTCCCCCACCCCACGGGCAACATGTTTATCGCGCACTAAGCAAGCATTCGCGCACTCAGTACGACACGCCTATTGGCTAAAACGACCATGCATCAGTTTTTCATTCCGCGCGCGGAAGGGGGTGGGGGAGAGGGGGTCGGCGAAGACACCGCGTTAATGGCGCTGCCCATGCCAAAAATACACATAGCGCGTCACAGAATCGGTCTATATGACCACTAAAAACAATTCCCTGTAGGAGAAAAGGCTTGTTAAAGAACCTGTCTGCAGCGGGCACCTGTCTATAATGGTCACCTTTTTTCATCTCCCTTCGGTGGCCGCTATAGACAGGCTTGACTGTATAAGGAATTTATTACAATAGGACAAGGGACAATACATCACGGATCATGTGCATCAACTACTTTTCCTAAGAACTTGCCTACAGCCTACTGTTTCTGTGGTCTACTAAAATAGGACTAACAAAAAAATATCATCTGAACAACTTACTGCATTCGGTTTATCGCCTGAGACTTACAATACCAGAAGTTTGGTATTGCCAATATACAGAATGTATATTGCTCATCTCAGGCAATATACAGAATATATATTACCTGAGACTTACAATACCAAAAACAGGACCAAGGTCTACTCAGTAATTTCTCTTTAGGTGTATTGTTTTGACCATTTTCTCTCGATTCTGTAAAAAGAAGACCATGACCTGGCAAAATGAAGGGTTTTATTTCTTTTTTATTTAATGTAAGAAAGAAAAACATTGATCCTTGAAACAAAGCTAGAGAGAGAGGCTAATCCATGGGATGATGGAAAACCCTACAGGTGGTCCCTACCTGTACTCCACAAGGAGCTGCTGATGTTTCTCGGACACCTTGTCCGCTGCATGCTTGTAGTCCCTAGCAGCGTCACTCAGCTGAGACTCCCTCGTGCGGTAGGTCTTCTGCAGGTCTTTCATCATGGCAGCCACCTGGCCCTTCAAGCCTTCCCCAGTTCCCCGGCCACCAGTTTGCTGCTGCTGCTGCCTGTCAATGTGGTTCTAAAAAAAAAAAAAGATTCAACAAATCAAAACAAAACAACAAAACCCTACTAAATAAACCAGTGAACAATAAACAAGCAAGCAGGGGAATGACATAGTCAGGTTTATTCCAAATTTACAGAACTTCTGTATCAGTTGCTGCACTGCATCTACATACACCATGTACCTACAAATATAAGATATGGAAAACACAATGACGGAGTACATTTACGGCTTTGAGCACACAAGTAACAACATCAATGGACATCACTGACAGCCCATCATTTTATCCACTTCTACACATGATACTTTTTATTCATCATCAGTAAATGTTTGCAAATGTTAAAGGGACTGTACAGTACTGGTTGAGGTGAGGATTCATGTTTTGAACATTCTTAAGTGAGATAATGAGAAACTTCTTATGAAATATGAAAGAGCATGTAATTTTAAGAAGGATTCAACATATATTTGATGAAAATTGGTTTTCAAATGGCCGAGATATCCAAAAAGATAATAATAATAAAAGGCGACAGGCCCCAACTTTATTAGGATCTCTTTGTTTCACCTTGTTTTTGGATATCTCGGCCATTTCAAAACCGATTTTCATCAAATAAACTTTTGATACCCCTTAGAATTGCATGCTCTTTGACATCTCATAGAGTGGTTTTTTTAATATCTCGCAAAATGTTAAAAGCTAAATCCTCACCTCGACCAGAACTGTACACACTCTTTAAACTTTTAGGCATAAACATTTTAAAGGAAAATTTTAAAGGAAAATTTCACAAATTTTAAAGGAAAATTGTCACAAATTTTGAATGGATTTTCTGATCTTCCTCAAACTTTACTGATATCAGAAATAGCAGATCAGGTGTTGTCATCTATCTGCAAAGTCGTAGTTTCCATGGCTCAACAAAAGGATGTTCACTGACATGTCCTACTTATGACTTTGTGTTCACTGAATCCACCTAACTATTTGAGGAAGGCACAAGTTTGAAAAATGGGATTTGGCCCTCGGCATTTGAGTATCTTGATCCTCATGGGGCTTTGACTGCCACAAACTGGAGCACTTTCTTTTTGTCAATGTGCATAGATATCAGGAGTTGAGATTATCAACACTTTTTATCCCTATTATGCCACCATGGGTATAGACTCTCAATGCTGACAGTAAGGATCCATTATAACATATACACAGACAAAATAATTCATTAATTTACAGAGAAGGTGCATGAATTCAACTTTTAAGAATATGAGAGAGTGTGTACTAGTATTGTAGTGACTTGAAAACAACACTTACTGCAACATCCTGCAGATATTTGACCAGTCTCGCTCTGACCTCTTCATTCCTCTCTTTTAGGTCAAGCTGCAATTTGCTGTTTGTTGACTGTAGCTCCTTGGTCTTTGCTTTGAGGGTCACCAGTTCCTTGAAATATGTAGAATATAATGTTACATCTTTAAATTCATACACATATTCTATTCTTTACTCGCTTGAAGCATCATCCAATTATCACGTAAATCTGCACATATCAAACAATTTTTAGTCAAACTTTTTACACAATCTACGATTTCTCTATGATTAAAATCATGTATAGTAACGGATATACAAAGCCTTTGATAATGATTTTGCCTGAAAACTAAACTGTAAATGGAAAAAGAGTTTGCAAACTCCAAGCTATTTAAGAACTCATGAATCAGCAGTAGCTTGACAAACTTACGAACAAAACTTGCCAATGATCACACACTCCACCAGCTTGAACCACGAGTGCTGGTGATGAGGACTGAAATTACCAGTTGGAAGATCATGCTATATCTCAGAATTTTTCAATGGGTCTTACATCTCAGCAATGGTATCTTTGTCTTGCCACTCACAACCACTCTTCTATGAGGGAAAGAGATATCTGTATGTTCATTTGATAAAATCTCTGTATGCCTGAGTGAATTGTTTGCGGGATTAATTGTAGCAGAGCTGCTAAGCTCTGCAGATGATCTGAAGAATAAAGAAGAATTTTGAAGGCATAAGTCATGTTTTGGGTGAAACATTTGGAAACTTGCACAAATCAAGCATACTAAATCATATTCTACAATTAATACTTTAATTTATTTGTTTTTCTTACATTTGAAGAAGAAAAAGAACACATAACATCCAAACACAGCAGTTGATGGCTCTGATCTAGCCCTTTGGGAGCCAATTTGGAGTAACTGAGGCAAGAAATTATATGATTCTGACTATGTGAGTACACATACCACTTCTGCCTCTGCCAGTTTGCGCTGGGACTCTCTACCAGACTCCCTCATGTTTTGCAAGTCACGATTCAACTGGGATCTGGAAAACAATCAGACAAACAAATCCATGAGCTGAATCAAATCAACTTGGTTGTCAAACATGGAACATAAAATGTTTAGAGACCAGAGACATGAATGCCCCTGATTTTTTTTTTTATTACCTTTTTAAATTGTCAGTATGATGGCTACTACAGTGCACTCCCGTTATAATGAACACGGTTATAACGTAATTCCGGATACAACGAAGCAAAAATTCAGGCCACAACATCATTCACTCTATGTATTTTCATTGTTGAATTGTTCTGTTATAACGAAATTTCGATATAACAAAAGAAAACTGCTGGCCCAAAGGACTTCGTTACAATGGGATTCCACTGTATTACAACACTGATTAATTGGTGCTTACCATCCTCGATGTAAGGCAATTTGTCGATCAGTAGCAATAAAAAGAACTTAATACAAGAATTCACTAATTTTAATAAGACTTAAAGACAATTAAACTTCATGAGCTGGAAGACCAAATCCTGGACTGTGCAGGGATATTCATGCTCTGTTCCAACAAACAGGAGATGTTTAAACTCAAGTGCCTTATGGTGACATATAAATCTGTCATATTCATGTTTGCCTTTCTCTTTGATTTTCTATCACTGAAATTAGGGAAATATATGGAAACAAACATGAGATACAAAATTAGGTTTCACCCAACTTTGCTCTGATCAAATGTTCACTACCATGCACATACAGTTGTACGGCAGTAAACCTTACAGTGAGAATCCCGTGTTGTTTTTTTCTCAGGAGGTAAAGAATGCATTTGCTACGAAAAGCTGATCTTGAGATGGCTGGTTGTGTTACAGAACAGAGCATAACACCACAAGCTCTACATGTGATGAACAATGTAAACACGATATGCAAACTGCAGGTGGAGATGAGTGTGCTGAGTTCTTACATGATGCCCTGCAGCTTGTCCTGCTCGTTGTCATAGTGACTCTTCATTTTGGCGATCTCTCCCCGGAACTTGTCCTGGTCCCCAAACAACTAGGAGTGCGAAATTAGAAGTAGCACTTCAGGTAAAGCCATCATATGGTTTTCACAGTGGAATCTACCCCTCAATTTGTACAACAGCTCAGGGCTACCAACATTCACACATCAAAATCAGGAAATATTCAAACTTTAAGCAAGAAACCAGTGTGTGACTAATATGCATCCCAACTGGCAATAGTAATGCCTAAACCAGGAGGGCTTTGATGTTCTTTTGTCAGGACTTGAAAAAATAGTTTTGTTTTGTTTTGTTTTTTGCTGGGAGCCTCCAGCAAAACCAGGAAATTCTCTATGTGCTATGTACCATGATCTTTACAAAGACATCATATAATACACATATAAAGATGATTCACTAAACATGGAATGTTTGGAGAGTCAAGAGACATATATTTTTGCAAGCCAGTTTTGGGACATGTCACAGTAACCTTCCTCACATTAGATCCTTTACATATCCATTTTTGTTACAGTTTCTTTTTGAGGGAAAGGTCTTCGGCAAGTTTTAGCACTTTATGTTTCAATGACATGTCCATCACTTTTCCTGCAGAATGTGGTGAGCTACAATTTATGTATATCTCAGGTAAACAATCTAAAAAGTCTGAAAAGTTTCTCTTGAACTACACTTTCACTGTTTATACAGCTTGTCCTGAGTTATAAATAAAACTTGGATCACAGAACAAAGTTAAATTTCCTATACTTCATGCTTGTATAGCATACAAAATAATGACACTTTTTTTTCCCCTAATTTAGCACCAGTATCACAAATGTGAAAAAGTGTGCTCAAATTTCACCATCAGAAACTACATACTAAGGGATCATTCACAATTATCAACATTTTCACAAGTGTACAAACCATACACTTTTCAAAACCCCCCCTCCCTCCCCCATTAAAGTGTAAGGAAAAAAATTTTGATTTTTTTTCCCCGCATTATTTTCACTGTGTCCAGTTCTTGCTTTGTCTGCCTTTTTTCAGTTTGTGTCCCTCCTCATCCTGGTGCTTCAGCAACCAAAGGGTTGTACGCTCTTTGGTCGATACCGAGTGGGATATTTCTGGTCACACACTGAGTGTTTCCAAGCACGTATTTGCATTTTCCTTCTTGCATTGTGGGCGCGCGGGCATAATAGTGCATGCGAGCGAGACAAGAGGCCGTGATCAGACGGGATGGGCGCGAGAATATGGATCGACATTTTTTGAAATTGGAAAACGTACGCCGGGTGTTGACCCCCTCCCCCCCCCCAGCGTATGGTTTGTACGCTTGTGAAAATGTTGATAATTGTGAACGGCCCCTAAGGTACAAAGCTAAAACCAACATTTAAGGTCACATGAAAGAATGAAAGATATAGCACACCTAGTATGTAAGAGAATCTTGTCAGAAACAAAAGACCGACCGCCCGCCCGACCAACATCACGCTGATTCCTATATATCCCCTTCACACTACGTGTGGCGGGGGTATAACAATGAGCATACATTCCATACACCTACACAGCTTTTAACATTTCAGTATCATTAAGTGACCATATTCTTAAAAGGGGCACAGAGTGCTCCATAAAAGACAGTCAATTGCCAGTTGTGAAGGACAGTGTAAAGCTTTTGACAGTTTGCATCAATGGAAATGTCTTGGTTTCTACACTCACATTCTGTCTGACTTCGTGCCTGTCCCTATCTGATGCTGCAAACTGCAAAGAATGAAAAGAAATAAAACAAATGGAAAAAAAAGAATTATATCAAATTCCAAGATATATTTCAGTCGCAGCATAAGATTCACTAGAGCTACATCTTAAAGGGGACCTCCGGATGATTTTCAGACTTTTACATTTGAACAGCTATAAATCAGTTAAACTGAGTACAGAATTTCAGAATTTATAGTGATTGGGATAAGGAATGAGAGTGTTTTCAAAATTTATAACGAATTGCAATGAACAAGGATGATGACATGCCAGCCTCACCATAAGCATGATAAGAATGCATGAGTTGGGGCTCAAGGAAGCAGAACAAAAGAAGAAGGCATGCATAGATTTTTCACAGGTGAACTTGTTGAGCAAGTGGTATTGTAATGGAATTACACTGCTACATTTATGAAATATATGAGGCTCTGATGTCATCAACACTGTTCAGTGTAATTTGTTTAAGATTTCAATTAATTGGTTTCTCTGCTCAAGGACCACAATAAATTCCACGAATCTATACATGGAGCTGTTGATTTATGTACTTTATGATGTGAAATTATGAAAATCGTCCGGAATGCCCCTTTAAAAAGCAGATGAGTGGCAGCAAGCACATACTTTTCACCAAAGCACTGCTTCTACTGCTAAATTACTTATACATATAAGGGTTACAGACTATGAAAGCAAACCATGTCATGTGGTCACTTAGCACAATCAAAATCAGTTTCTTTTGTTTTTTATTGTTTTGTTAATTTCTTATGTATTTCATTGTTTTTTGACCTTTTGTTTTCTATTGTTTTCATTGTTGTCATTGCTGACATGAAAGCGTGATCAAAACTGGAGATAATCCCCCTTTCCTGCTAGTCACTCCGAGATCAATGGGAGATTCAACAGGAAATCAAATGTGGAACACCAGCGAAAAAATTTCTTTCTTAATTATTTAGCGCATGAGCTCTTGGCTGGATTTACATGTGGATGGCGCACGCACGAAGTGGCCCGCAAGATGCTGTTGGTATGCAGTAGCTTTCACCCAGGAGTTTACCCGCGATACCCAACCCTTCATACTACAGCATCACCTTGGAGTTCGAGCGAACAGCCCGGAGTTTACAAGGGCTAGTTCGAGGAGAAGATTTCTAAAAAGTCACCCAGCATTTTACCTGGGATTTTACCCCCCATGCCTTCAATACTGCAACATCACCTGTGAGTTCTCCAAAGATATTGGGTGAATTTTGCAATAACATGAAAGGGGTGGAAATCTGCAAGGGAGTCTCAGCTAATCAGGCACAAGCCATAACTCACCTTCTGTCTCTCCGCAGACAGTCCCAGAGCGATGTCCCTGACCCTGGAGAGGTCCTCCCCCATCCCTCGTTTACTCTCCCCTGCCAGGCCCAGGTTGTCTCTCTGCTTCAGCAGCGTCACCTCGGCATTCAGGAGGTTGAGGAGCTCCAAGCCTAGCTGCTGGTTCCTTGCCACCTGTATGGAGGGGGGGGGGGGGGGGGGGGGGGGGGGCAAGGGGTAACGGAGGAGGAACACACAAATCAAACTAGCTTACCATCAAAAGAAGCATGCTCACTTCACTCCTCCACACTACCAGAACTACTAATAGGAGATCAAGTCCTCAATACAACACAGTACAGGGTACCACAGAAATTATGTCACAGTCTTTTGTTAAAGCTTGGGTTGGAACAAGGTGTAAGCATTGCTAACAACAGTGATCCAAATTCATGAAGGTGTAGACCATGGTACAAATTTAGACAATGGTCTAAAATAAGCGTGTGTATAAATGTGCGTTTGTTACTGGACGTCTGTTGGCATATGAAATCTGTCAGTTGTACTTATGCAGAAGACATTTGCATAAACCCTGGCTTAGATTTACATCACCTTCGTGAATTTGGGCTAATGTGTTCAGACAGGTGAGGTTGTCTAGAACCAGTTTCCATGGTGATGAATGGGTATGACATCACACTCTGGTAGCTGGTGAATTGACAGTGTTACATTATGTGAAGTGAGACAAGTACAGTAGATACTCCTATAATCAAAGGACACTGATGATAATGGATGCAGCATATCCCAAGCTGAAGAGGCCAAGCACAGCAGTCAGTGGTCCTTTTGCTCAATGCTGTGCCACTGATTATGAGATCAATGTACAGCTTAATGTTTCACAATGTAACCAGACAAAAAACGTGTTCAATTCTGAGAACTTAACTTGAAGCTCTACATATAAAAAAGGCCAGTGTTTCTCCCTATTTTCTGTAGCATGAAGTAACTATACATCTGTCCATCCATCTACTATCTAGCTATCTATCTATCTATCTATCTTTGTTTTCATCTTACTACACCGATCTCTTTTTCTCTCTCCATTTAAAGACCTATCTCTCCTTCGACCATCACTGCATGTGTATACTATGTGTGTAGCTTAGTGTGACTGCCTTGGTCAAGACTTTGAACTTGTGACCTTGCAATTCATGGTTCCACTATACCAATCCATCATAAAATCATGTTCCTATGCTATTTATGACAGTACCTAGATACTATGATACCCATTCACAGTAATATTACAGCATGGGAGAATGTGCACAGTCAATGGGCTTTGATGCTCTAATCACACGTACCTCACTCTCGTATTTCTTGGCCAGTGCTTTGTAGTCTGCACTGAGGTCCACGAAACGGTCTCCTACATTCTGCCTTTCACGATCCATCTCGTCAAAGTGATCCCTGACATGTCGGAAGTCCCTCAGTAGCCTGTCTCGTTCAGACTCCGTCTGTATCAGTCGGTTCTCCAGCGCCAATACCTACAGTATAGTATGAATGCCAGTATTCATTAATAAAGTAGAAATCTGCCTTAAAGGAAAATAATATGTAATTAGGCAGCATTTAAGAAATGAGCAAGAGTATACATGCAAGTAATATATATTTCATTATGTTATCTCTTCTACGCAGTTCTCAACATAAAACCTTGCATTTCTAATCTATTTCCAAACTGAAAATGGCATTGTCTTGAAATGTTATTTCCTTGGGCCTGTTCTAGTGACATTATTTCTCCTACTGCTGTAGCCTGCCTTCCTTGTTTAATCTGCATTCACATCTATTAAACAATATCAGCCACAGTGAAACAGTACCCTAACCTTACATTAGAAAAGTGTCGATACTTTACAAGCTCATGCATTTCAATTCAGTAAAAGGAATGAGATTTAAAAAAAAACTCAGATGAAACCATATCACATTGTAAATGATGACTGTACGCTATTCCACAATGCCCTCTTTCCTCTCAAGGTCATGCACTATTAACTACTGTAGCAAAATATGTGCATCAGCCCAGATATTTACTCTGCAAAGATATATGCTTACTAAACACAGGAATGGATTCTGATATATTTCCTTTTTCATCCATCTATTGATTTCCAGTTGATGCTATCTGCAATGTATGTCCCTCCAATATATTTTGCAGCAACCAAGCAAGCAGAGTGGAATGGGAATCTTAAAATATGATAATGAACCACATTTCCACAGCACATATCACCACAGATGTAGCCCACAGGCATTTTGTAAATGAAATACGAGAATGGAGCAAAATGAATAAACAGAAGAGGATCAAGAGATAACCTGCAAATCATTTCAATTTTGGCAAACTGCCAAAGTTTTCAGAATCATTATGTGAATAGTTTCATAATTACACAAATTGTGGAATAGTGATGGATTTGCATCTCATACCTTATTCTTCAGCTCAAAGTTTTCCTGGGCTCCTCTTTCCTTCAGCTTGTTGTTTTCAATCCTAAGATCAACCAGCAATTTTGACAGCTGTGGTGCGAAATATGAAGAAAATTTTGAGTGTTTTCCGCATCAGAATTGTACAGTTGTACTGTATACACAGCAAATGACCAAGAAAGGAGGTGATTGAAAACAACAGCACTAATTGCAACTGATTGACAAATTGGCCTACATTGACACAAATTTGAATAACAAAAGCAGTACCCGCTACATGCTATAAGGATTAGAACCAACACTTGCTGTCGGGCGGAAGCTCGGTGGTCTAGTGGAGATGACGCCTGTCCGGAGATCAGGAGGTCGTAGGTTCGAATCCTGCTCGAGTATGTACGCCCATGATTTTTTATCATGGCTACTACTAAAACACTGATCAATTCAGTGCTTATTTATGTTGATGTAGGGCAATTTGTCAATCAGTTGCAATGAAAACATCTCAACGGAAGAATTTCACTAATGTGAATAACAGCACTAATATTTACCACTAAGAAATTAATCCCATATCTATAAGTAAAGTGAAAGATTCCTTGCATACTACAAGCATGAATTTTCATGTTGCTGGACACTTTTAATATTATATTCATATTTTTGCTGACTGGAATTTGTACAAAGCAACATGCACATGTAATGGATGTATCCACAGACATGGCGATGGATATACCTTTTTGAAAATACATATATGGTTTCCATCTCACATTACTACAACTGGCGGACGAACAGGCTATGACCACAACAAAACAAGTAGAAATTGAGGAGTTTGTTAAAAATCTTATACTGGTACTCAAAATCTTGCTTTTTCAATATGACCAGCGAGAAAAAAAAATACAGTGGAATTACACAGAATTGTTGTTTAGAGAAATAAAATGATCTATCATGGCAGCATCAAAAACTTTATATCAATCCACCAAACCCTAACTTCCTCCAAACAACAACAACAACAACAACAACAACAACAACAACAACAACAACAACAACAACAACAACAACAACAACGACGACGACGACGACGACAACAACAACAACAACAACAACAACAACAACAACAACAACAACGACAACAGACATCCTGCCCTTCAGGTCATCTGGAAATTAGCAAAGACTGTGACAGACTTTACTACCAAAGTCACTTACCTTGAGTTTCTCCTCCTCACTGCCAATAAGTCTGGAGGAAAGGTCCGTCTTGGCCGACGCCACGTCTCCAAAGCGACTCTGAATCTGGTCCAGCCTCCGCCTCAGGTAATCATTTTCTTCTTTCATCTTCAGCTGTGTTTCACATGGCCAACATTTACATTTGATAACCTGTACGTTTCTTGTTCTCAGACATTTTGCTTATCACATCAAAATTGTAATCTCACACGAGCATTCAATTCATCTGATTTCAGGCTAAAAAAAAAATATAAAAAAATTCTAGTCGCCATCAGGAGAACTTACTGTGTTTCCCATGCTAATATTACCTTTTTGCTCAGCACAATTCACTTCACTAGATAAGATAACATGCTACTGAGGTTGCAAGAATTTTTAATTAGCAGGAACAGTCTTTGTATGCTAAATACTTCGGAAGGAGAAAGTGCAGAAAAAAGATGATACAGAAAGAGAGCAGGAGGAAGAAGAAGATGAAGGATGAAGAAAAATAAGAAATGAAAGAAGAAAAAGAATAGCAGAGTAAAATGAAACAACGGCTAAGAGATAGTGTTGTAACATGAAGAGAAATTTAATTATGCCTATGGAAGAGATTACAAGCACTACAATGAATGCTTTTAATTTGTTCCCACAGTGACATAAGGCTTATCCAAAGGTGTAATATTGCATGGACATTTGACACAAAACGGACCAATAACTACTACATGGCATTGTGGCTTTCCATCAATCTTGCAAAGATTTCTGCAATACTTACATTTTCTCTGGCTAGCTTGGCCTGGTCGTCTGATGCTTCATCCCTTGTTGTAGCAGCTGCTACTGCATTGACCCCAAGTTGACCTTGTAGACTGAGAAGTCTGGCTTGGTATTGGATGATCAAGGCCTATCATATACACAATTGAACACACATAGAAACATATATAGATAAAATGTGAAATGTTTACATTCATAATTTACCATTTGCAGATGATAAAAAACCGAGCATCAGTGCTTTAGAATACTTCTACAATGTGAGTTAGGGATAGAAACAACCACCATAAAAAATTGAATTGGTAAAATCAATGTTAAGTATTGTTAAATATACAAAATGAGAACAATGGTTATAATAAACATGTTTCCACACTAAACTGTCTACAGTTATGGTTTATTGAGAAGATATCTCCTTATATTTTAGGCTTTATCACAAACAATTTATATGATGGAATATTTTGTGGTACAACAGACCTACACATATGCATTAAATGCCATATCTTGAAAATGTCCTATCACTTTTCCCAAAGGTAAACAAGACCTTTAAAATCGTTCAATGCTATGTTTCATTTCTGCTGGACATTAAACACATGCACAAAGACATTCAACATCTTAGTATGGGAAGATATATGACATGATATACTGTTACACGGAATAATATTTCTTCAATAAACAGATGTACAATTCTATAAAGGACAATAGTAATGTCCTCATATGTACTCAATATGCAATATGATCACAGTGCTTTGACATTACTATCAAGTACTGCAAAGTCACACATTCATGTAGCACAGTCTACCTGGTGTGCTGATCATTGCCAACCACTTGGGGTGGACTGTAATGGGTCAGCAGTGTTAATCACTTTTCCTGGGTGTGCATGGGATTGACCGTGTCACCAGGTTTACACCCGCTCTTCACAAGGGAAAGTGAGGCAGGTTCTTTCATTTGCATGAATTGTGACTATCCCACACACAGGACCTTCATTTTATACCTTATTCAATGGAAGAGTCAAGCAGTGCTCCCACGGGTACACTTCCTACCTGATACGATCAAACAAATGAACTTCCCTCCACCCATTCATCCATTCACTAACTAGAAATGTCGCTATGGCGACTGATGCCTCCGCCATAATGCATGATCCTCCCAATAGGTGTATTGTACAATGTCTTCACAATGTGTGATGACAGTTTCACATAACTGGCAAAATATCGAAATTACAGGTTTGTCAGAAATATCTTGAATGTTCACTTTCCACGAATTGGGTTTGCTATAATTGTCTATTAAAGAGTGCAGGTACACATATTTGGGGAATTGAAAATTTTTACTAGACTTCTGACCGACCTTATTATAAGTTTATGCATTGAGTATAATTTTCAAGGTATGAAGAAAGAGTGTAATTACAGAACAAAATATATCTTTTTTTTTTTTCCATTTAAACCTGACCTTTGACCCTTAACCTTTGACCTTCTGGCTGGAAATTTCCAAGAGAATCTCCATTAAGTAATACATGTACATATATTAAATTTTAAAACTAATAATGCAATCATTGCATATACTAGTATATGAGGGAAATAGTAACATTTTGAGGAGTTGACCTTGACCTTTGACCCCCTGACTATTGACCCATGACCCCTAAATTCCCTAGATAATCCCTGCCAGTCAGTACATGCATATGTACCAAGTTCCATGCAGATACATTGAACTATTTGCGAGAAAAGTGATATTGCAACATTTTCACCTAACCTTTGACCTTTTGACCTTTGACCTTATGACATGAAACTCTCTGAATAATCTTTACGCAGTAGTACATGTCTACACTAAGTTTCAAGAAAATAACAGTAGGCATTGCATAGATATGGGGGAAATAGCAACATTTTTAGCATTTGACCTTGACCTTTTGACCTTTGACCTCTTGCCAATGTCACTAAAATCTACTCAACTAATTGCCCCATCATACATCATCCTTGGACCAAGTTTGGTGAAAGCTGCTTCATCCAGTTTTGAGTTATCACGTAAACAGATAAATTTAGGATTTGACCTTGATCTTTGACCTTTGACCTCTGTCCGATTTCACTGAAAAACTAATCAAGTAATTGTTCCATCATACATCATCCTCAAAGAAAGTTTGGTGAAATTTGCTCCATCCAGTCTTGAGTTATCGCGTAAATGGATGCAATTTCATGATTTGACCTTGACCTTTGACCTTTAGCCGACTTCACCCAAAATCTAATCAAATCATTGCCCCATCATACTTCATACTTGGACCAAGTTTGGTAAATTCCAGTAAATATTACTCAAGTTATCGCGTAAACGAAAGTGGACGGACGTACGGACGTACGGACGGACGGACAACCCGAAAACATAATGCCTCCGGCACCACTTCGTGGCGGAGGCATAAAAAGACTGTGTCAGGCTTCCAGGATCATGAAGTTGATGATGTATGCATTGTTTTTGTATGCTGGCGTAGATCAACCCTTCTCCATCATCAACAATTAGACTGGTTCTCAGTGTATTTGAACCTTAAAGACCCAGTAATGTAGGTACACCATGGAGTGGGTCGGCTAGTCCTGCTAGGATATATTAGAGAATTCCTGCTACAAATTATGTACATAGAATTTTGACTGGACTCAACGCCTACTTATGAGTATAGACATTGATGCATATATGTTTCCTGATCAGTGCTACTTGTAGTTTTGAAAGTACCTTTGTGGGGATTGAATAAATCAAGCCATCGATGAATCCCCATGCTACTAAATGTTAAAAGAGCAGAATCGAGTCTACAGGTAGGTAGCCGACTTTTAAGAATCATGCATGTCGAGGTCTGGCCTTCTTACCCGAGCAGCAGCATCATTCAGGATAAAGAAGTTCTTGATACGCGAGAGTTGATCCGAGACCCTGAGAGACATCTTGAGGGTGGCTGGTCCGGGGTTAGGGCTGAGGTGCATGATGGCCTTTGTCTTGGAATTGCCTCCTATGGTCACATCAAGGAGCTGGGTTGCCTTGGACTCCCTGAGAGAATTTCATTGCAAAATCAAACCATGCAAAATGACACAACACACACACACACAAACAAACACAAATCTACACAGATTAGAAACTCTCCTGGAGGTATAGCAAATCATGCAAAATAAAACTCCAATGTCAATGATACTTGACTTACATAAATTTACATTTACCTGAGAGATTGACAGAATTACAATTCTTTTTGAACTGGTTAATTACAGCATAATGTGGATGTGAATAAAAATGCAATCAAGAAACACTTCAACTTTTTGACACACCACTATTACCCTTCACACATATATTGATAGAACTGTAACATGAAAATTCTCAATAGCACTTCATGTGACACTGACCCATAATTTATAACACGATCAGGTTTCTGTCTGGTGGACAACTCGCTGACCAGGTGGCCAAACGAAACGATGGACTTGTTTTGGACAGCGCCCTCTCTCTTGCGCAACTCTTGCTGGTTCTCTGCCAGTTTCTCGATGCCAGGGAGCTCGGCAAAGAGGAACCTTGATTGGTGAGGGTAACCAAATTCATCCCTGTCCTGTACGCAATCAAGGGATTAATCTCATTAACACATGGGAATGATTTCAAACTCAGATTTGATTAGCTATTTCAATTGATGAATAATATTTCAATGGTATTCTACATACTTCTTTGGAAGAAAACTGCTATACAAAAGATGTAAATGTTAAAAAAGTGTAAAGCAAATTGCAACGCAATGCCAGAAAAATCATTCCCTGACCCAACTGAATCTTCAGGGAAATGTGCTGCAGAAGTTATCAGCTTGTCATTTTCAATTTGACACCTATGAATTTCAATGCATATCTTGCACTGGGGACAGATTTGATGAACTGGCTGAATTCATTCAACACACACAAGGTCAGAAAAACATTTGCAAATAACTACGAAAAAGGGATCTTCAATCTTCTATTAAAATTGTTTTTGTGCATTTGAGATTCAGGTGTACAATTAGTAATAAGGTTTTTGTAAATTCTGCACCTGTAATGAACTACATAGAAAACAAGGTTCAAATGAAAGAGAATATTATTTACTCTACCTTATCAAATACTAACACTGAATAATGAATATCATACAGTACAAAACTACAGAAAGGTGGTCTAAAGGACTTGATGGGTCAAAAAACATATTTCATGGGTACGCTGCGTGTGAAAAACATCAGTGATGAAGAGTCCATGCTAGCAGGTATAAATTGATAATACATGTACATATGGCTTTTTAGAAATGTTACTTCAAACGACACGGGAGATTCAACGATCATTATGTTAATTTCAATATCCAAGTCAAACACACTTTTGTCAGCTAATCTGTATCTCTAATCCTTCCAGAATTTCACTGGATACCAGTTAGACAAAAGGATTAAATTCAAAATTTTGCTTCATCATATCTTAATACCAGAGACTCCAACTCTCCCGTTTTCGATGGGAGATCTCTCGCCGAAAGCCCATTTTTGCAAAATCTCCTGTTCTCCCGTTTGAGATTTAATTTCTCCCACCCTGGCTCTGTGTCTCCCGCTTGAAATGATATTTTTTTACTTATATAGTATCATCGTATGTTGAAAAATAAGCCCTAGATAGCACGAGAGAGCATCTAAAACCCTAGAGCTTCCAGGGCCCGCTTAAGGGCGCCCTGGACCCCAGCTGCAAGGAATTTGGCGTTTCGCACTTTATATGCGCAAAGCGCATATAAGTTGAGTCTCCCATTTGCTAGGGGTTTTAGGCGGAAGAATCTCCAGATCAGAAGGTGCTTGGGGTTGGAGTCTCTGTAACACATATAGTCAGGTTTATATGCCAGTAAGAAACATAGGATCAATCTCAATTGAAAGTTGTTTCTGTGGTTGTCCCTCTTTTCATCAGGCAGCAGCTCACTTGTGGAATAATCTGCCCTGACGTATTGGGTCAATCCCAGTGAGCAATGCAAATGTGCCGTTTGAACAGGGTGCACAACCCAGTGAAGTGATCTGCCGCAATGCTGCATTATCGACGATTAAAATGAGCTGGATTGCATTTTACCATCAACTACTGACATATAAACAGTGGAATGGTCTGTCCAAAGTACACTGTACACACAACTGAAACCCATGGAAAACCATCTTGTACAGCTGAATATGGCTATCCAGCCTTATTGTCAGATGGAAAATAAAAGCAAACAAACAAATAAACAAACAAAACTCATTTGTGTACATTCCAGTAGCCACACTTACAATGTCATAAGTTTAACTTCATTTTTTCTTTTATTCTTTTTCCTTTCCTCTGAGATGTCAAAGTACATCAGGACTCTCACAGAGATATTCCTTGGCAGGTAATTTGCCCTAGCTGTACCATCACCATAAGATATCTACCCATGGATTTAAAGGACAGTAAAAGCGATGTTCTGTGAAAGGTCAATTTTTAATTGCTCGTTCCTGAATGGCATAAAAAAAAAAAAAAGGCATAGCATCAAGTATATCCATCAGTTCTCACCGTGACAAGCTTGATCTCAATGAAGAGTGTTGCTCTGGCCTGCGTCCTTCCATAGTCTGTGGATGACTGTGTCCTCTCGTTCCAGCCCCTCCACAGCTCCGGCATCGCGTCACTGTCTGACTTCAGAGGGAGCCAGGTCAGGTCCTGCCAACCCAGTCAATCAAAAAAGACAGACACGATTCGGTCAGTGATTGCTGATATGGCCCTATTTTGGATTAAATTGGAGCTGACAGCCCTTTTTTGTGGCGTGAAACTTTCCAAATTGCCACTGGCATTTAAATGCACTTTTTAGACAAACACTTTTCAATAGCATGCAATTTAATGAATTATGCTCCTTGCAACATTTGCCAATGTTTTTCGCACAGTGCACACAAAATTTTATGGTTTTAGAGTATGTGGATTGGTTAAATGCAGCAATATCAGCAGAACACATCTCTGAAGTTTGAGGAAAACCGGGAAATCCATTCAAAAGTAAGGATTTTAAAGTTTTGGTATTGCCACCACTGGACTGGGGGACTACAATAGTTTGTGATGTCATTGCAATATAATGTTATAAAGAAAATAAACAGAGAATTCCATAAAAGTAATTTTTAAAATAAAAAGTACACATTTCTCTGTACTTGTAAATGTTACTGACATATAAGGATAATATTGCTTCCTTACTTTCTAACAGAGGTAAGTCAAGTGCTCTTTCACTATGCCAGAAAAAATGAAGATAAGTAAAGCTATCCATGAGAACATATTTGTAGTGTGAGTCTTGAATTTCATGCCATCTTCTTGAATTATGAAAAACTTTGTTGGTCTCTGTTATCAAAAGAGAAAATCTTTTTATTTGTTTAAAAGCACCCCATACTAAAGACAGTTTATAGCATCACTGTCTTGCTGGACCAACGTGATTCTGTCACTCGCACATTGTACACATTGTACAACACAATCTCTGCATATTTGCATATTTGCATATTTGCATCTCTGCATATTTGCACAATCACTTGCATAAGACCCAGAGAGATATTAGTCATTATGATGTTCATAACTGGTGAACAGAATATATTTTAACGATTATGTAAGTCCATCACCTCTCACGGTTTTTTTTGTATTTGTTTTAGATTAAATCTTTATTCAGACTGGTGACTGAATCATGTCAAATGTGTACAATTTATGAACTGTATGTTTTATCTATATTTTGCACACAACCTTTTGTTGTCCGTTAAACAGTGTATTATAGTTATATTTTGTGTCATTACAATGTAACAATTTCATTTGACTGGTCTGAATAAAGGCTATAAAAAGCGTGAAAAAAAATATTGCACAGACATCTAGGGCTTGGTAATGATGAAAACATATTGACGAAGAAATACGACCCCTGCTGCCCCATCAACTTGTGGGTACCTTGACATGGGCCCACTGCTGTGCTGTGACGGTGATGTCACTGGGTTCCCTGGCCACAGGGGAACCCCCACCTTTCAGTAGGTCTCTCACAACTTCGTTGTAAACCTCATACATGCTGAGGCTGATCTCAGAACTCAGGAGGTTGTCAGCCCGGCTCGCTTTGAACAAATGAAGATGACGCACATATTGAGACAATTGAACAATCAACACGTTTAGCAAACATAAAACAAAATAAGAAAAAAAGAATATTTGTTCTTATATCTGCAAATGCATATTCCTGAACTCACTGTGACTATCAATTAGAAACAAGCATATCATACAATCAATGGAAGCTTCATGACATTTTAACATTCCTGAGTGAGTCCATAAGCATATTTATGACAATGTTTCTTTTGCAGTAGCTGTGGCTGGGATTGAAACAAGTTCATACATGTGGTTAATTTTCCTTTAAAAATAAATGAAATACAATTGTATCTTTTCAGGGTGTAGCTTTGCAAAATAATATCAGGAGGAGACTTGCAATGGCAACACGCTCTTCCCATTATTACCCCCCCCCCCATCAATTTGTTTTACTCTATTGAGCTTTTTTGTTTCATTAATGCCTGCCTTCATTGCTCAAATTTGACAATACCCAAAAGAAGGTAACAAGTAAAAAATGATAATGAATAAATAAAATGAATACACCCAATATTTGACAATGACCTTCTATTTCAACCTCATCTAATCTAATCCAAAATGCACTCCACTAAATTGCAGGAACAATATCAACGACTTAACAGAGTTTGATTGCACTTAGTCATCAAAAACCAAAACACACACACACTCACACACACAAAAAACCTACCCAGAAAATTAAATATTTTAAAACAGACCTCGTGTACAAGGTACTTTGCTGATCTTGACACATTGAATAAGTCTACCACAAGTTTACAATGTAAATATACTAAATTGCTGTAACATGGCTGTTAGGAAACAAAATCTGAATCCTGACTATTTACATACTATTGTAGTCCAATATACCTCTCTCTCTTGAGTCACTGATACGGTCAAACAAGCCCCTGAGAGCCAGGTGGACCACACCAAGCCTCGTCTCGCCATCTCCCAGCAGGGTGTGGCTCTTTCCCGCCCCACTCTCCCCCAGGCTCAAAAGGCTGCAGTTAAATCCTGACACCACAAGGTCAACCAGGGAGGACACCGAGTCCTGGTAGATGGTCTCATTACTCACGTCATCATCATACACTGCACTGAACCTGAGAAAGAAACATTCGATACACATTATACAAGTGGAATACGTCTTTATTATCATCAATATCTTAATCTTCATCTTTTACCAGTGAATGAATTGATATCATGGTATAGTTTGATGATTTGATTTAACGTAGAACTGGGGATAGTTCACAAAGAATTTACTGTAAACCAATCTTAAAAGTTTAAGATTAACTCAAAATCATGGTACGTAGTGTCTTCAATGCTACATTGTAACTTCCTAAATATAAATTTTTGCATGAAAAAAAAAAGTGGAAAAGGAATTTATTATCTGTAAATTTAAAGCGGATTCTGAAAACATGAAATAAAGCTGAACAAGGAAACAAGTGGCAAACCATATGATTTTACTGTAAGTTGAAATTACCTTTTCAGGAACACCCCCATGATTTTACTACCACTGTGTATTATGAGTTACACATACGACACAGGACTAGCAGTGAAATTTTATCACACAGTGAAACCTCTTGATATGAACACCATATTTTTAATCTATTTTTTATTTTTGCATTCATTGTTCTAACATTTTGAAGCCCTAGGTCTTCATCTGGTTGTCCAAATCAGACATGAAGGGAGTCTGCCAGATTTAAACCGACTGGACAATCTACCCTTAAGTTCAAATATTGTTTATTGGGTATGGATAAATTCCACATCATTGAACAGGTGTGCCAGGCTGGGCATTCTCTTAGTACTATAATGATCTTCTCTGAACGTCCTGTCAGTAGCAAGCAACTTACGTGTGAGCTGTGTTGGTCTCATCTTGTCTGATCTTTGTCCCCTGAACATTGAGATTGTGTGCTCCTTCTCCTCTAAGTGGTGGCCGTATTCTGGCGATGACATCAATATTCATCTTCGTTGCTGCTGACAAGGGTGCATAGAAATGTACTCACATTTTCTGAAAGAGAAGAACACAATTTGACGTACAAACGTGTAGCTTTAAGTCCTACTTAGTCGTTGATATTATTAATATTTAGTAGGTTTCTGAAGTAACATTATGGTGACCGTTAGATGCTACAATTCACAATAACACCGGCAAAATAGGCTATCCACACTAAAATCTGATAGGAGAGTGTACTGGGATCTATCTAGATGCATCTAGTTCTAGATCTAGACTATTAGTATTATTGACATGTGGATGCTTATTTTTCTTTATTTTTTTCAATATCAATCTAACAATATAGGGTGTCTGGATCTAGGTCCCATAGACCGTCAACATGTTAAGTTTATACTTAAAACAAGTGTTCGATGTATGAATTTAGACATCTAGAGAAACAACCTATGTCTTTTTTACTACTGAATTGAAACAATTTATGATGTTTTGATATGCAATAAAATCTTGTGAATTGTGTTGTGATAAAGTGACATCTTCTTCTATTCTACTGTTTAGAATCCAAACAACTGTGACTGCTCGAACAGCAACAGTTAGAAAGATCAGATGAATTTCTTAGCATATTAATTTACATTTTTGCGTCACATTTTTGGCGATTTTGGTGTTTAACCCAAGGCGCTGTAACCCGCAAATGTATTGGCATTGCCGGTGCAGCTCTAACGTTAGCTTGAATTGGGGGGCATTTCATGCAGCGTTTTGCCTGGTCGGATATTTGGGGAAATTACAGAATACCGGTTCTGCGTCATATGAATTAGCATATTGGTGCGTATAAGAGCCGCCTCCGAAGATGAATTTCAGCCCGGAGAGCTGAAATTCGTCTTTCCCGTCGTCTGGGGCCCCCAAAAAGCCCAGGAACGGAACGGCCGTCAAAAAGTAGGTTGACCACACAAATTTTATGAAAATTGAGTGGTTTCGGCGGAAAACTGCTCTAAATCAAGATAACCCGAGTAAATCGTCGATAAAGAAAATCGAGCCGATTTTGATGGAACTATTTTAAAGGTGATGACGTCATCACAGCTAGCAGCTCTTCTTCCTTTTACTCTTTTCGACACAAGTCATTCACGATCAATCACACTACACACTAATTTGGCAAGGCAGCGCGTATACGCGTATTGTCAAGAAACATGTGCGCACTCAACTGCTACACGTATTGTACACTGTACTAGTAAACATGCGCGCGTTCTGCAGACTCAATACGCGCTACCACTGCTTACGTACGCATCATAAGCTGTTATGTGTAGGGAATTATTGTACGACTGCATAGAGTCAACACGGTGGGCTGTCAAGCGCACCCACACAGTGCGTAGACTGTCTAAGCAGCTACTGTAAGCTACCACCAGCAATTAGATAAGTGATTGTTTTCCTGTCTCACCTAAATTGCTATCGATTTCTAGGATGAATGGACTATCCTTGACTCCTAAAAACGTGAGTATACATCGTAAATTCGGGTAAATTTTAACTGCTAGTCTAGACTAGCATCGTCAGGATCTAGAACTACATTATTCGGGGGACACCCCCGAAACCCCCGAGAACAACGTAAGATACCACACTTCTCACCGCACAGACCAAAGAAAACACACGTAAACAAATGCAATCGTCGACAGCCGAATCACGGACCGTATTGCAGATCGGATTAATATTTCAGATGGTTGCTATCGGCAAGCATAATTGCGCTCTTTTCAGAGCGATTTGCGCTCTCCGTGATTGGCTGCCGGTATTCTGTAATTTACCCGGATATTTTTCTGACAAAAAGTATTAGTATTGAATGTCAAGTGTTACAAGCTACGGAAATCCTTGCATCCGATTGGCTGAGAGCAAATTTGGGAAAGACTTCCTTTTGAGACAGCCACCCCAGTCACACTAGACCTATTACTAAATCAATGCAGATCTATAAATTCAACCTACCGTATCGGTCCGTAGGTCCTAGCCTAACCAGTTATGGGGGGCGTTTCATCAATGAGTTCGTCGCAGGTTTTCACCGACAAATTTGGGCTTTGCTATCAGCCAATCAGACGCAAGGATTTCAGTAGCTTTTAACAGTCGTCAGTGTAAATCACCGACAAAAAGTTTCATGAAACACCCCCCTGGCCTTCCTTGCGGTACGCACGGATGCACGCACTCACTTTTGGGTGGATGTCTCATAAGAAACTCTTGCCCAAATTTGTCCGACAACTTTGTCGGACAAAATACTTCATGAAATGCCCCCAGCAGGTTATGCTTGGCCTTGGCTTTTAGGGGAGGACAAAGTACACCCCTAACCGTGACACTTTTACAGCCTATATACAGCTAGCTATATGCAGGAAATATGCAGTATTATCAGTCGCATTGTGAGAAACAACCCAACATCGGCCATCTGGATCTCGGGTGATCTCAACCTACCAGATATAAACTGGCAGACAGAAACTATGACTGGCCACCAGTATAATCTTGGTATTAACTCAACATTTCTTTCCATTTTTCAAGACTTATGTTTCAGCCAAGTGGTAGACTTCCCAACTAGAGGTCAAGCAATTTTAGATGTTTTTCTCTCAAATCGTCCATCTCTGATCAGGAAATGCATTCCCCTGCCTGGCATCAGTGACCATGATATGGTCCTCACAGTCGCAGATATTAGAGCAAAGCTACAGAGACCAAGCAGAAGGAAAATATATCTCTGAAAAAGGCAAATATGGTTGCCATTAGAGAAACAATGGGAAGCTTTGCAGATACCTTCCTCGCTGAAACATCATTAGACACCCCTATCGAAAACCAGTGGATGGAGATCAAAAACAAGATCCTGTCTGTTCTTGAGAAAGATGTCCCATCCAAGATGACCTCATGCAGGTTTAGCCAACCTTGGATCACAGCAGAATTGAAACGTCTCTCCAGGAAGAAGAAAAGGGCATTCTGGAGATCAAGAGCTGCTGGGAATAAGAATAACCCAGACTACACCACATACAAGGGACTAAAGAAAACCATGCAAACGGAATGCCGCAGAGCCCACCAGACATATATCTCGGATCTGATCTGTGGAGAAGGTTCCAACGGAGGCAAGAGATTTTGTGCGTACATAAAGAACAAGCGATGTGACAACACTGGAGTATCTCCACTTCTGAAAGATGGTATCCTTCGCTGTGACAGCAAAACAAAGGCAGCTGTTTTAAATGATCAGTTCTCCTCTGTTTTTACAAAGGAAGACATGAGCAACATCCCTGACCTCGAAGCCAGCCCACACCCAACGATCTTCAATATTGACATCAGATCTGCAGGTGTTGAAAAACTGCTATCTAAGATCAACCCGCACAAAGCATCAGGACCTGACAACCTTCCTGGACGTATCCTAAAGGAGTGTTCGACAGAACTTGCACCTGTCCTTACACTACTATTCCAGTCTACTCTGCATCAGGGAGCGATTCCAGTGGACTGGAAATCTGCATTCATCACACCGATCTTTAAGAAAGGCAACCGCCATGAGGCATGCAATTATAGACCAATCTCTTTGACCTCACTTGTGTGCAAAACACTTGAGCACATAATATTCTCAGAGATTATCAACCACCTGGAATCTAACAATATCCTATCCAAGAAGCAGCATGGATTTCGAAAGCACCACTCATGTGAATCCCAGCTACTGTTGACCATCCATGACCTCGCCAAGGGACTTGACAATAAACAGCAGATAGATGCAGTGTTATTAGACTTCTCCAAGGCGTTTGACAAAGTACCACATGAAAGACTCCGGAGGAAATTAGCCTTGTATGGTATCCAGGGGAACCTTCTTCGTTGGATCAGAGCTTTCCTTCAAGATCGTAAACAAGAGGTTGTGCTTGAAGGAACCAACTCACACCCAGCTACTGTCATCTCTGGTGTGCCCCAGGGGACAGTACTTGGCCCACTCCTCTTCTTGACCTACATAAACGATCTACCAAGTTTTGTCCAGTCTGAATTTCGAATGTTTGCAGATGATTGTCTCCTTTACCGACACATTAGCTCACAGACGGATGCAGACAGACTCCAAGAAGACCTTACCAACATCCAAGGGTGGGAAACCAAGTGGCAGATGTCCCTCAATCCATCCAAGTGTGAAGTCCTGAGAGTGACCAACAAGGTGAAAAATGTCATCCATTCTTCTTATTCTCTTCATGGAGTCAAGCTTCCAGTTGTGGACAATGCTAAGTACCTTGGAGTACATATCAACTCAAAGCTAAGCTGGAAGACACATACAGACAACACATGTAAAAAGGCCAACAGCACACGAGGATTCCTCCAGAGAAACCTACATGGCTGCCCCAAGAAAATAAAAGAACAAGCCTATGTGACATATGTCCGCCCTATTCTTGAATATGCATCAACAGCCTGGGATCCTCACTGCCAAGACCAAATCAGGAAGCTTGAAATGGTTCAAAGACGTGCCGCTAGGTTTACTCTGGGAGACTTTCACCCTCGACACAGTGTCAGTGAAATGCTACACTCCTTGAAATGGCAATCTCTTGCAGAAAGAAGGGCCCAGCTGAAAGTCATCATGCTGTTCCGCATCTTACATCAACTGATTGCTATTCCACCTGAACCACCTTACATCTACCCGGTAACACGATCATCTGGACGAAGACCTACTCAATATCGACAACAATTCTGCAGGACCTCTGGCTTTCAAAACTCCTTCTTCCCAAGTGTCATACTCTTCTGGAACCAGCTCCCCACCAGTGTGACAGCTGCTTCTTCCCTCGAACAGTTTAGGAGGCAGCTGGTCGGGGTGACACTGCGTCAAATCTAGTTGGAAGAGGAGCTAATTTTACTTGCACAAAGAGCACTTTCTACTTTTTATAGTGTATATTACATCAATTGCAACAACAACAACAAAGCATCAAACAATGCAGCGTGGCACACTAGTTTCAGCACTGCACAAAGTACGAAAATACTCTTTCCAGAGGTCAGTACTTCACCCGGAAGAAGAAGAAGAAGAAGCTACCTACGGCCACAAACGTTTCACTTAGTCTAACGTTAGTTTCCACATATGGGACTAACACAAGTTTGTGTCTCAACTACGCTACGTTTACACGTAAAATGTACGTTTATTCCATTATACGATCAAAAGAACCGAAGACACAATATGCCCAAATGCCGACATAGTCACAGACATGCTGTCAGCAATTAGGAAAATAGTTAGTTTACTCACTCATAGTAAAATATTGCCGTAAAAGAGAATACCTCGCAAGAAATCAGTGTCAGTGCAGTAGGATTACAAATCAGTGCAATTAAGCAAGTGAACGGCTATCTATTGCATGCGATCGATCGGAGAGATCGGCTTTGCTTGCGGCTCAGCTCATCCACCGAACTACAGCGCGTTTCGTTGTCAAAGGAACGATCGATAATTACCCTGGTAGTCGCCAAAAGAGGGCGATTATCACGGTACAATGTACTCTTGACCAAGTTGAACAGGTCCTGAACCCCGATGGTGTTGAACAAACCAATGTGATACATTGTAGATCTACGACATCATGCAGAATAAAGTGAAATGGGTTCGGGCACTAAAATACGCTGTATTTCGCGTATTCCTACATAACATATTTTCACGAATGGGGAAGTTATAGACATTTTTGCGAGATGTTGTTTTCACCAAAACTTCCAAAACTTCAAAAGTTCATAACTTTTGAACGGATTGTCCATTTTCCTCAAACTTTCACTGATGTATTCAACTCCACTCACTCGTAAGCACTGAACCATTCGGTTACCATGATCGGAAGGCCTCAATTGTTGCTTCTTATGATTTTGATTTAATATTTTCTTAGTTTCTGCCAAAAATATGCTCCAGATCGTTGATTTTTCAGTTCTAACTACATGCAAAAGCTCCATCGTGTGCACAGGGAGGCCTGGAGTCCTCATACGCCACACCCTCCCATTTCTGTCCATCTCAAAAGACTTAGTAAACATTAACAGAAGTACTCGCCGAAAAGCGATTAAAGATACCACAAATTTGCCATTTACCCTCATTGAAAATTCTTTTATTTTCTTTTTATTTTGGATCGAACACTTTCCATTTACTCACATAATGGACCAGTGGAAAAGCTCCACGTCTTCCCTTTGGTTCATCTTCGCGCACACACACAGAAAAATAAACGAGGTCACAGATAACCATGTAGGCCTACCACAATTTAGCGATTCGCGATGTCCTTTAATATTCGTTTTTTCTTCTTCTTAATTGAACATTTTTCAAATATTCCTTCGAAAGTGTTCACCAGATCATTGAATTTCAGTTCTAAATCTGCAAAAACTCCCTCGTGTGGGAGGGGACACCCCAATTGAAACCTCCTTCCACACCCTTCATAATCAGTTCCATGATTTCAGCGAAGTCGCAGATAATGCAGAAAGGATTACGATTAGCAACTCGTACGTTGCCTTGAATTTTTTTCTTACACCTCGATTGGCAATATTTAAACCTGACCCTAAAAAATGTGCACCAAATCGTTGAATTTCAGTTCTAAAAATGCAAAAGCTCCACACCATCCTCTTTGTGAAATTCTCATACATCTGTACTTAAAACTCAATGAAGACACATACCATGCAAGCAAGCGCGGATGACAGGTATTTCACAATATGCCATTCGAAATGTCCTTGTATACAGTCATGTACCAATATTTTCTACATTTTGATAGAAAAAAATAATCGAATATTTCCCCAAAATGTGCACCACATCGTTAAATTTCAGTGAGAAAAATGAAAAAAATTCTTTGTGTTGCAGTGGGATACCCCCTCCCCTTATTATACCCAGGGAGGTGGCACCTCCCTGAGTGATATACCGTTCTGTCTTTTTCGCTTCCTATACAGCTTGGGTGTCCCCTACAAAATTGTTGATTTTTTCTATGTATAAATATATAACACAGGCTTATATTTGATAGCATTATATAAGTATGTATAAATGTATGCATTAAATCTTATATAATACATGTATATGATTATATATATTATGTCCTTTTTGGAATGTTTCTTTTGTATAACTATAACATTACTAATAGTAGGTGGGTCACTATTTTTACGTTGATTTGTACTTTGCATTACTTATTGGTCATGTTGGTTGGCTCTCATTTTCATTCCATAAATTCTTCTTCGACTCACATTTTTATTTAATTTCCACACTGCAGGGGTCCGTTTCATGAAGTCATCACATTAAAAACACATAAAAGTCTTTACATTAATCTCAGAATTTCCAAAGTGGCTCATAACTAGCTATGAGAGGCTTCCAATGAGAAGTAAGTTCCTAAAATCCATTTTGTGAAGGCTCTCATATAAGCGCAAAAAGCATCTGATAAAACTTTCATGAAACGGACACATGGGCTACGACTCTACGAGGGCTCGCTGCTTGTTCAGCCCCACCCCCTTCACTCATGCTGCTGCTATTTCTCTCTTTTCCTATATGCCTTATCATCTTTATTCTTCTATTGTTCATTACTGTAGTATATCTTGGTTGATGTTGCCTCAGACTCTAAGTCTATTCTAGCAGAGATGCCAAGTTCAAGAAATTTTTATGAGTGAGATTTTCATGACTCGGCGTCTCGGCGCTCGCGCTAACGAGGGGGGTGTCCCCCCTCCCATGGTAGGGAGCTTTTTTAATTACACTGTATTAACGTTAATTCTTAATGATGCGATCTGGTGCCTACTTAAGTAACTATAATTTACTTATTTTGAAAGACAATATACCTTCAATTGCAACTATCACTTTAATCCTTTGAGCTATGCTCCTTATTCTTGGCCCAAATTGCAGACTTCACCCGATGCGTGAGAAAAATGGGTGCCATGCGTGAGATCGTGAGACAGACCCTAAATGCTCGAGTCTCACGCAGAATGCGTGAGACTTGGTAGCTCTATCTTTCATGGGTCGCCTCCTATAATATGATCCTGGGGATTTGTCCCCCTCTATACTGTCTTAAAATTGTCTCAGGGTTCTGCACCTTCCTGGTTCACCCCACCTGTTGCCCCCCCCCCCCCCAGCATTTGACTTGCAATCTATACGCCTGTGTTTTTATTGTTTTGTGTTCCTATAGCCATCTTCAGCCTGTCAGGATTTGTTGTCACGAGGATTGTTTTCCATTATACAGGCTCATCATTGCTTGGGCTATCTATGACGAAGATTCTGCATATAGGATATCGAAAACTCAGGCGGATCCCTTACAGCTTTGACGCCATTTTACTCCATTGGCTCGCCACTCTCGGATTCGCAGTTTTCAGCACTTTTGTTTGTTTGTTTGTTTGTTTGCTTTTTCGCTACAAATATTCCAACTATATATGCAACTACAATGCTATCCTAGTATTCACCGGTACTCAAATTGCCAGAACAATTTTCGCATAAGGTGCTACAGCTAAAAATTTCCGACTTCCAACCACCATAACTTCTGTGGACTGTCGTAGCTCCAAGGACATGAGGAGCAGGGCTCACGCCTGTAAATATTGAATGTCTCTTTCAATGCCCCTTCACAAAATCATATCGATGATATACCAAATGAATGAAGAAAAAATATATTTATTAAACATCAGATGTCATGAAGGGCAATTTATTTTTCAATCAGTTGCAATGAAAACATCTCGACGGAAGAATTTCATGAATTTGAATAATAAAGCAGTACCCGCTGCATGCTATAAGGATAAGAACCAAGACTAAAGTGCTGTCGGGCGAAAGCTCGGTGATCTAGACGCCTGTCCGGTGATCAGGAGGTCGTAGGTTCGAATTCTGCTCGAGTATGTACGCCCATGATTTTTTATCATGGCTACTATACTAAAACACTGATCAATTCAGTGCTTATTAACGTCGATGTAGGGCAATTTGTCAATCAGTTGCAATCACACACCAGTTTGGCAGAAAACTGAATAGCTGCAGATATTGAGCATGAATTCCTCTACAAACTGCATTTTGGTTGGAGGTTGAAAGCTTTTTTTCATGGAATTTGAAGGGACTAGGCATATATTTCATTGGGTGCATTTTTTTTTTCTTTTGAGTGAAAAGTTCTCGTAATCTGACTTTGCGGACCCTTGGACGGAGTTTGAGCTGAAGAACCCGCCTTGGGAATTTGATGGATGATAGGCACAAAACTAAGAGTTCTGTGATGATAGGTATTGTTTGACGCGTGTATACTATGGGCCGCCAAGTTTGACACAATAATTAATGCTTCGGAATTAGTTCATAATGACAACGATACTTTTAAGTCAATTAAATCAAATTCACATTGGTATATCGATTTAAACGTTTTTTTTGTCTTTCTTTTCTTTTCAGTTGGTTAGGCTCTTGTTTTCAAAGCGGCATTAAGGGTTGCCTGATGTAACAAATTCATTGTCAAATAAAGAATAAATTTCACCAGGCGTCCACTATGGTTCATTAATTTGTACTTTAGCAGGCACCCATTTCATTGGTTTAGCAGGCTTGCTATCACGCAAGGGGATACACTGGCAATCACTATTCACAAGAATTTCTCGAATAATCAATAAATTGCGGATGCTCATCTCAGTGAATTTAAAAAACAACATGCCTGATCATATAAATTATATATAATTTCTATATGTATATATATATATATACACTCAGCAAAAAAGAGAGAAAGTAAACGCTTTTTCAAGTTCAGATTTCTCATAGAATATTTGGCTGAAAGCTATGTATCATATACCATATTAAAGGTAATTTAATTGGCTATCAACCTGGTAGGTCAACAAAAAGGGAAACTTTACGCATGAGTGAACACCATTGTTTCTCTCTTCCAGGGCACAAAAGTAAAAATTGCAAAACTGAACAAGTTGTCATTCATGCGTATGTGCTCTTCCATGGAACTATAAGAATAAACAACAAATTTCACACAAAAAGAAACATGAATTAAGTTGCAAAATAAACCTTTGATCTCTATGATATATATATTTAAAGCCCAAAAGATCAATGAAGGCTAAAAAATAATGGAGGAAAATTAAGCATGTTTTATGTCAAATCTAAATTCAAATGAAATGAAATAATGATTAACAAAAATGGTAGAAATTTGAGGGTTTTTTTCAAATTAGGAAATTGTAAATAACGTTTGGTTCTTGAAATTGTCACATGGATTTTAGGTAACCAAATTAAAAGAATTAAATAAAGAAATTCTGCTCATTTAGTCATCTTTATGCTTATTATTCCCTATGTCATTTGAAGTTTGACTAGACGAAAAATTCTTATTTTCCCCTTTAGTTTCCCACTTTGTTTTTCCTAGAGGTTATAAAGAGATAAAGAGAACAAAAACCTATTTTTCCTCTTTCATTCATATCTCTCATTGTGTTAAACTTGTCTTTTGTTGCCAATGTTATCGTAAAGGGCATTTGCAATTTTTGATTTCATGCCTTGGAGGACAAAAATAAATGTGCTCACTCACACGTAAAGTTATCTTTCTAATTGCCCTATTAGCTTAATAGCCAATCAAATTACCTTTAATTTGGTATACAAAACATTGATTTTTATGAAAACCTTCTATGAAAAATATGACCTCGAAAAAGTGTTTACTTTCTTTTTTTGCTGAGTGTATATATATATTTTTTTTTTCTGCTCAAGCGAAAAGTGTGGAACAGTTAAGTGGCTTATTTAGTATTACAAATACTGTGTTTCGGTCGCTTCATGCTTCATTCCTAGTTTGATTTCAAATATACTATAGCTCTTAATACAGTCTGTCTATAACATGATAAAACAAACTTGAGTAAAAAACTGCTTTACTAGTCACCGCCTTGTTTTACCAGCTAATTTGTTTATCGGCCCGTACCGTTAAACTCTTGTCTGAGCAACCACTCTCTGGTAGCATGGTAGTATTTAACATTGTGCTTGTGAACAAGACTTATACAGGCCTACTATGTAAATTACTGACCACTCCAGAAGCCATATTTCACTATTACTACCCCTTCCATCACCTCTTCTCTCGAAATTCCAATATCCCACAACCCGAAGTCATCTGGAGCAGCCACCTAGATACAAACGACCTATGATGTGAACACAATCACGTCGTGTCACTTTTTTTAACCCACAATCCGTTATCTTGTACACCACTCTTTTGGTTGGCTGCTTGTTCAACTGCCCCTTCACTTGTGCTGTCGCTACGTCACTCTTTCCTATTCGTGTCGCTGTATTGTTCATTATCTTGTTTGAAGTTGCGGGATTATCATTGGACCATTGGACCTTTTGTCTGTTCACCTCTTTGCTCTACGGTAATTCCCCTACCTAAATGAAGCATGACTATTGTACAACGTAAATACTGGCACAATTAGTCAATAAAATCCGCATAGAAGCTGCACGAGCCAGTCGCACTCGGTATTTTGTCTAAATTACTAAATCTTTAAGAAAAATATATAGCAAAGAATGCTACTTCTAATAACTTGCACGACGTTCTCGTACAGCAGATATCGGTACTGTAGTTAGTAACCTCGTATTGTACATTTGGCGGCCCATACTCATGCGGACCTTGTTTACAATGATGAGCTCGAGCTGAGCCTGGTGGCAAGTACACATGTACATCCAGGGGCCAGCTGTGCAGCTCCCCAGCTGCTATCGCTAGCACGCGGTACCCCAACGCTACACACTGCATGCTGGCTGCATGTGCGCCACCCGGCGCACATACATGATAGATTTTCAGTCCCGACATTTTTTAGTTGCGGTGAAGTGCGGGTGATTCAACCTCAGCTTAGCGAAGATTCCCAGACGTAGACGACATCGTCAACAATTTTATCTTTTAATACACACATATCACCGTTTTGATGTGATGTGCCTGACCACAAGGGCAGTATCATCAGTAAAGTTGCTTTAAGTATTGTCGAATTCGAACTTTTTTTTTCGATGTGCACATTCTTCGAACTGCGTCAGGACTGCAGCTGCATGCACCGTCCGTGCATGTGCTAGCTTTGCTTTGTAACTCATAAGACTTACTCCATTCGGATTCGGTATCACACACTGCACACACGTGTATGATGATGCAGTTATTCCATGGTATGATGGATTGGGAAAGACGACCGTGAACTGCTAACTAGAACTTAGACAAGTAAAACTCCGAAAAACTCATTTAATATTAGGCCGGTGTCAGACTAGACTGTGCTTTGCCGTTGGCTATGCTTTTAGCGCACTAGCGCCACGATTTGGTGTAAATTACATGTAATAATGTGGTCTTTATTTTATGCCCCTCCTGCGCCATTGTCCATCACGAGGTGATCGATAAAGATCGTAACCACGCGTACAGTGATTCTACACATCACTTGACATGGAGCTCCATCTGCATCAAATCTCCAACCTGATCCTGCTCCAGGACTCTTTGACGTTGGACCCTGGCTTGTCGTCAGTCGGACGTTTCGCCTCGCCAAACTGAAAAGTGCTGAGCTACCTGGACACGGGCAGCGATGCCGATGCATGGGAAGCCTGGCAAGTGACAACAGCACCTTGATTCTTTTCTAGTGATCTTGACCATGCTTCAACTTCACTGAAGTTCGGAAGAATTTCAGGGGGTGTTACCCCTCCCCCTCCCTGGCCGATTACCAAGGCAACAAGGCAAGCAAGAGGGCAGGTCTCGTGGTATGTATCCCTATCAGTATCACTGAACCTAGTATGATGACTCTGAAAGATCAGTGCCCAGCCAAACAGGTAAAATACAAATTTCTTATCTCTTGAATGAATGAAGTGTGGACCTCTGAGTAAATTTAAATTATTTATTTATTTATTTTGTGTGTGTGTGTGTGTGTGTGCGCACTGTTGAAAAGTAGAGTAGCAAAGCCGAATTATTGTTCAATTTTTATTGAAAGTAGACTTAAATTTATATGGCTTGTTTGTACTCATTTTAAAGGATATGATGTGCTCTAGCTAGACTCGAGTATTAAGAGTAGTTTACGGTTTTTAGTTCGCCGCCCATACGCCATAGCCTGCCACACATTATTAGCGTGTGTGTTATACACACACTTTAATATAGGATGCATTTTCCATCACCGCGTTAAAACCTCCCTTTCTGCCACCTGAAATCCAGTCTAAATCAAAACCATCCTTGCATTAAAAATTGTTTTGTCACCTTTTACATATAGAAAAATATATTTTGATTACAATTATTTGTGTTTTTACGGAGGAAAAATGTGAATTACGAATGCATTTTGAGAGTGAAGGCAATCCGTCTCGCGAGCTGATTTCCGATTGCGGTGCAATCTACATGAGATGTGAATGTCTGGCAACTTTACGGCTGTTTTCTTTTGACTTTCACCATCCTGATCTATTTTCTACTTTCCTGTAAATCATTAGACCATAGTTTAGTTGCGCGATAACAATGAACAATAATGAATTGAACCTACCTCTTTCCGAATTTTCCTCGGAAATTCGAAGAACGGTACTGCATCACTTCGAAGTCGTCTCCGCTTTGACTTCCTACCCTTCTGCCACGATAGTGCATCGCAGTAGTCCAGCGGGCTGAAGTGCTTCTCGCACAGTCGAGGGCTAGCCCGCCGAAGCACTGTTGCTGGTAGACTGGATCCGGCGTTCGCATAAGCTGCAACCAACCGCTCTGTCCATTCTTGATAAAGATCAGGACGTCGGATTTTATTGGGGAAATTATGGAAGGAACACAAAGATAAGGGATTGCTGCTGCAGCCTGGTGCCACACAGTTTCCAGGCATCGTGAACTGAAAGTCGATGGCACCGGCAGATCTGTAGAATATTTTCTTTTACTCTTGACAAAAATCTTGAAATAGCTACCGGCGTTCGAGAAAAAAAGATGGCATCGAGCGATCTGCTAGCTAGCTAGCTAGCTAGCTAGCTAGCTGCACTATAGCTTGCTCGATCGGGGCCGGGGCCAATGCGCGCATACGGATGCACTGTGGACCGATTTCAGCAAACTCTCGATCGCGATCACTTTCCAATCGCTGTTTGGGGGGAAACCTGACGTGCACGCAAGAAAAATGCACACGCTTTCAAAAAGCCTCGTGCGGAACTTATCTCAGGGGTTAAGTTCCGCGCGTCAGTCGTGGACGTTACCGTTTATTTACTTCTAACTACTTAACTAGTAATCCATAGCATGTCAGATAAGTTATTTAGGGTTCATTTTATGCACTTTAGCAGTACACAAATTATTTTTTTTTACCACGGAGACCCTTTAATGAAAAAAAAATCTTTTCCCCGCTCTCTCAAATTTGAATTCTTTCTTCACTGTTTCTACATTTTCATCAACTGAAGTTGCTCCTCTTATATCTCCCAGTTCTGTCGTGATATTTCTTTTTAAAAAAAGATCAATACATGAAAACCTAAAGGCTTCCTCTCCAGTCTCTCTCGATCCTATCAAATGTCTTCCTCCATTTTCCCATTTTTTTCCCCATATCTGTCTCAAAAGAATAATTAAAATATGCATTAAAACACATGTATCCCCTACACTGTATATCCCCCTTTCATTCCCTTATCTTTCTCTCCACTGTCTCTCTCCCCCTCTATTCATGAAACCGTGCCAACCTGAGGATACAATCCAATATGTTATGCAACAATGCAAGTTCCAGCTGTTAAAGGCCCCGTCACACTACAGCGAATGCTCAACAAATGCCAAGCAAAAGGCCAACGACTTCGAAAATGTGAAGACAGTTTGCATGTCTGACGTTCTTTGAATTCATTAGCTATTTGTAGGGATTCGCAGAGATACGCTTGAGATTTTGGACATGTTTGAAAAAATAAAATTGGCTCCAGCGTATCTCTGCGAATCCTGATGAATAGCTGATGAATACAAAGAAAGCCAAGCATGTTACGAACTATTCTAGGTCAATTCCACGGAAAGGTTGCATTTTATGAAAATCAAACTATCGAGTATAGATGATTAATGAAGCTTAATTAGATGATCTGGTATAATTCACTCAAAGCAGCCTTTCACAACGGACATTTTGATACCTCATTTGTGAACATCGGTGAACATGGAGTGGAGTTATATCCGAAAAACCTTCATTTTTCATGAAAATTGCCAATTTTTGCAGAATTTACGTATCATTTCTGATACACTATTATGACCATAATACAGCATGTGTAATTCTCAGATGGCTTATTTTCTGAATGTTCTTTGGTCATAGATTGGTTTTACGATGTTCTAGAACTTGTTCCGGTATCAGTAAATATTATTCTCTCAATTTCGAAATGTGGTAGTTGATAGCGTCCCATAAGTCACGTTTTTGTGTCCCATCAGTCATACTGGTTTTCCCTATCCTGCTACTGTACCAATGAGTAGATATTCATACCACTTGGCTCAGGGTCAGCACCAACCCTTTGCTACATTCAGGAAAGAAAATATCTTTCCAGAGACTCTGTGTGTAAGAATATTTCAGAACTTACTTTCCCATGTGAAAAACGGTGATCCTCAAATGTCCCATAAGTCACGACAGCAATTTTTTGTGCTGTACGTAATGCAATGATACTTTTCAAACTAAGTATGGTGTTTTCATAAACTGTGATATGATGGATCTAACCATGAACTGAGAAAAATGCATTTGATGCAACTATTTTCTCAAAATACTGGTTTGAAATTGCCGAAAATTGTCACTTTGTCCCATAAGTCACAATGGAATTGACCTCTAGTATTACCAATGGATGTTAACATATCTTCAGATTTTCAAATTTATTGGACATACGTTGGGCATTCGTTGGGCATTCGCTGTAGTGTGACGGGTCCTTAACAGCTGGGGTCAGGCGGTCAAAATCAGAGTTATATTGAGGCAGAGATGGGCAATAACAATTATCGACAGGTTATGAATTGTTGATTTGTTTTCTAAACGTTATCGAGCGTAAGTTTATTTATCTTAAGCACTGCGGCTTTTAATCAGCTGCCAGAAAGCTGCAACTTCCGGAGTTTTCGGATGGGAGCAAGACCTTGAAACTGCTATAACTCCCACTGCATGACATATAAGGCAAAGCCTGGCCTTCATTTTCATAGATGGCATCATGGCAGCTGCCCAGTATGACGACTTTGATTTTATTCCAAAAAAAGCAGTGAAGGACACCAAAAAAAGAGGTAACGAGAAAGAGGCACCATCTTGAGATGAGAGACGTATAGATCCACCAGAAGGCCACTGTTCTCTGCTTCAATCAAAACAGGGAAATCGCTGCCGCATCCTCACAATAGAATTTTCACAAACAGAATTTATCATGAATGCAGATGACGAGGATGTTTCATTCGCATCAATCGAGATTTGTAAAATGAAAGGTAAGACTTATCGTTATAAAACAAGTTTCACCTCTCACAATTAATTTTCAAACTAAATCCTGTAGTATGGGGAGGATGAGAAAAGGATGCGTAAGACACACCTGATTTAAATTACAGCAGGGGTGTCGATCTTGGGGGGAGTAGTCACCAACTAGGGCGGAAGTAGTCACCACTTTGGGGGGAAGCAAACGTTTGCCAGTCCCCAAAAATTTTTAAAAAGCTGATAAAATCCATAAAACGCAAAATTATGTTTGAAAGTCAGTGATGCGCGTGACGTGTGTGGGCTAATCCAAAACTTTATACCTTTACATAGAATTCCGAATTAACATAGGCAATTTTCTATTTGCGCGCCAAAATTGTAAGTTGTTTGCACGCATTGTCCACCGAAAAAAATCCAAATATAGATTGCATGTGTCCGCCCCCGTTGACTGACTTCTGAAATAAGCCTTCCTTTTTGGAAGGTGATTTGTCACCTCATTAATTATCCAACTCCTGCTATTATACCGTATTTTGTACCAACTCCCTGCCCCCAAAAATATGCGCTAAAGACAGCGGACCACAAATGTAACATGATTTGAAACAAAGCCAATTTCTGTTGTTTTTGGTTTGTCCTCCAGCCTGTTTTATTGTCTGTAATAAAAACATACAGTCATCAAATGGAACTACACATATAAATGGAGCTCGACATTACAACTAGCCAGCTTGCCTGTGGCAAGTATAAGCTCATGTTGGGCAAGAGAAATTTAGTGCCAATTGAAAATATGACCTGTCATTCTGTAATTAACGTAGTAATTAGCCGAAATGAGACATGCAAAGGGCCCATGGCCTTTGACTTCTAAAATTTAATCAGTTCATCGTTGCCCCATGGTGTTTGCCTTGTACCGGTACTAGTTACATCAAAACCTGCACACACATTGTACTTATTGTACATAGTTTTTCGTCTAATTTGTGTAGTTCAAAACATTATGTCCAAGTTGCCCACATTTTGAACATGTGTACTTGGGGGTGCGTACCTGTCCTATTTATCGAAGTTTGGGGCTTGTATTCAAATGGTGGAACCAAATTACATCTCTCAGAGATTGTGTCGTATTGTGTTTGCGAGAGAAACGAGTGCGTAGTTCACGGAATAGCTTGTTTGCAGCTTCGCTGCCTTCTGAACTTAGGGCGCCAATATTCCTCTGGCCATTTGGATCTGTGACGATCTCTTGGACATGTTCGATGACCTTTAATTTAGATAATTTGGCCACTGAACATACCTAAAGTTCTCAATGAGAAGACATCCCATTTCTGTGGCTCTCTCCTTGTACATGTCCATTCCTTCTTTCGCCGGATGTGTAGCTCGATACACCGATCGAAGCTGGTTCAGCAGTTCCAGGACATGACGAAGTTTCTGTTTCCAGTCTGCATCCTGGATCAGTTCCAGAAGAACATGATGATTGGCCGGATCAAAAAATAACCTGGCTTGATTTCCAGTCATCATAAGTGAGGGAACAATGCCCAGTTTTGTGCAGAGATGGTCATTTAGTTTTTTCTCATTTTCGCGGAAAGCTGGGTTTACCTCCGAATCAGACTTTATGTTTCACAGCTGGACACGTCCCATCTCACAAATGACAATCTTTTTCACGAACGCGCCAAGGTTGATGTCGGCATGTGTGTCATCTATTAATCGGTGCTTTGGTTCCGACGTCAATACAGGTGTAGCTTTGGCACCTTGTGTTTCAGTGGGCAAGTCAGTTTGAGAGATCTTGTCCAGATTTACCCAAGCATACTGGGCATTAGCTGCTGTTTCCTCCCTTGAGCGGCTGATGTTGAAGGATCCCAGGTTTGATTTTGCTGTTTCTTTTGTGGCGAAACAGAGTGTACATATGTACCTCGATTGGAGCCCTCCTTCTGCCCTGTCCAACTTCTCATCGATCATGGAGTTGAACAGTCTAATTTTGTGATGCCACCTCCTTGTCTCATCGATGTAGACTCTCATCTCCCTCTTTTGTATCATTACTCTATCTTTCTCCATGAGTTCCAGCATCTGCTGGGCTGAAGCTTTGTTATTTTCATCGCCTATTGCTTCAAGCAATGGCCTTGCTGCAAATACCAAGTTTGGGTCTTGCTGTTTGTAGACCGTTCTCATCTGTCCATCTTTCTCCACCTCGCACCGCAAGACCACAAATGAAGCATGAAATGCCTTTTCAGGGAGAAGCCTGTCTGATCGTTCGTGGATCATCAATAAGTTCTGACTTTTTAGCTGACATTTGGTTTATTGTCAGCCAATGATTACAGCATCTACATGTGTACAAAAAGCAAAAGAAATTACATATTAGAAAACCATAATCCTATAGATCACAGATACATCGCCTATCCCATCGGCACCATCCTTCACGGTGGTATGGCTCAATACCTCTTGGTCCTGTGGATCAAATCCCAGTGCAGTCAGACCCTTCCCAATCTCCTGGTCCAACTCCTCCAAGGTCTTCGCAAGTGCATGGGTGTACGGCCATGAAAGTGCCTTGAAATTAGGGGAAGGAAGCTTGGAACATGACTGAAAGTCATCGGGAAGTTGGCATGGCTCATACGTCACTTCTCCATACTCGCTGACAAGTTGGCCATGTTAAACAGGAGTGTGGAAGATGACTTCCCCCTCTCCTTTTAACTGGAATCGAGCACTCCCTGGCATGTAGTTCTTTTCAAGTTCATCTACAAGATGTGGTGGACTCAAAATATCGTCACCCTTGCTCTTCAGGTAACAATACTGCTCCCGGTACTGCGACTTTGTCAGCATGGTTGTTATGTTTCCTACGCCAGGAAAACAAAACCTACATGAAAAGTGAGAAATCATACATTCTTAAGAAACAAATATCAATCATGCTGTTTTGTATCATTCTATTAAGTACAATCTCTTGCTTGATTAACTTCAACTTACATTGTCCGTGCATTATACAATCTCATTTACATCATTAAAAGACACAAAAACAAAAATATGAAATCGCAAAGAATTTGCTAACGTTAAAAAGGTTATCATCAAGTAATGCTTTTGGAAACTAGCACTTGCATCAACTTGTATACAGACATGCATAATACACTGATTCAGCGTGAAAGGGTTAAGTAGATAAAGTGACACATTTATATGGAATCAAATTCAAAGTCTGTAAGCCACTGCTTGGATCATTGAAAACAAACATCAGAAATTTCATATCACACTTTACTTTGAGTGTGAATGCTATCACATGCAAGTAGGTCAAACACATACGTATGGAATCAAATTGCCATCTGTGAATGTTCAGATCACATGTGAATGAAGGAAAACATGAAAAAAAAGAAGCAAAATACGGAAATGAAAGTCACTTTGAATACTTCAAAGGAAACATGGCACAGAGGCACTTTTAGGTGTACGACGGTTGAATGCTAACATCATTCCTCATGGCTGTTGCTGTAGTGAAGAAGGGTGTGGTAAGGCCGAAAGCATGTAGGGTGGAGTACAACTTCGCAGGGAGGGCAGAAATATCTTGTTTCTTTTTGTGCTGGTTTACACACTTCACACAGGCGTGTTGGACTCTGTTTTTTGTCAGTAGGTGGTATTTCTGTGGGCTAGTGGTCTGAGGTTGTATATTTCGAGGCGGATGGGATTATCCCTGCGAAGTATTGGTGAGGATTTCTTGCCCCTTGACATTGGTTTTGGCCTATCAGTGGCTTGCATTTTACCTTCTGCCAGGAGCTGCTCAATTACATCGAGCTCAAAGTCAATATGGGTACAGGATATCCTGGTGACTGACTTGAACACAATATAGGCATTTGTCATCACCAAGTCACTCAGATGAAATACCATTTTTTTAAACCATTTCGACGATCGGCGAAGATCAGCATACCTTCCAGTCAAAAAATCTGAAACATCCACAGAACCCATGTTTGTTGTATACATAGTCAATCACCATCTTTGGCTTTCGAATGTTTTCTCCTGTCCTGCAGTCTTGCTTGCCTGTGTCTGCAAACTGATTGTCGTGCATTGTTGACAGCATTGCAAAAACTCGTTTGTCTCTCCATATCATGCCTAAGAGCTCCTTTCCTTTCATGAACAAGCTTTCCCCAACTCGCAGTTTTGCACTGTTTTTGTTCAACTCATTAGGCATATTTCGGCGGTTTGCTCGAACAGTACCACAATCATTAGTTAAGCATCGGAAGATGGCCAGAAAGAGGGTAGGACTCGTATAGAATTTATCCATGAAGACCTTCCTGCCTTGATGCAGCAGTCCAGTACGACTACACAATATTTAACTGAAGTGAGGAAGGAATAAGGATTACTGTATAGTTTCAACAGTGTACAAGATGAGTACACATTTTCTATTTTTCTTTCTTTACACAAAAATTAGGTTTTGATAACCTTGCTTGTAGAGAAATTATTGCTCATAAATGTTACTTCATTAATCTCTCCTCAAGACTTTGATCATCATTTTCTGGACATCTGTGTAAATGTTTTTATAAAAACCAAGGTGTCGTTGAGATACAGGATGTGGACACACAGGTATCTTGCAGAGGATTTCTCCAAATGGCAGAGTTTCTTTTACTTCTGTGGACGGCAACACGAATCTGTTGGGAACTGAAGTGGAAGTGCAAGAAACGAATCGAAAGGATGTCATCTTGTATTTCCTCAATTTGTCTGGGCCACCAGATGTCATCATAGATGACAGCTACCCAATGACCAATTTTTGCTGAAGGAAAAATATAAAAGGAAACTATTGGGATTAGTTTCAATGGTCAAAGAAATTCCTGTCACACTTTGCTCTTTCTATCTCTTTTTTTCTTCCACTCTTTTGTAATACAGTGGAACATCATTATAAAGAGGTGGGATAACAAAACCCTGTTTTAACTAGGTAATTTTCCTGGTCCCAACTCTTTATAATCCTTTGTTTTTTGTACCCTGATATTAATAACAGTGTTCCACTTTACATACATACATACATATATACATAAAAATGTGTATTCTTAACATGTTGCAACTAGGATACTTCATTGATCATTTTCCTCGGCAGACGATGGCGAGCTCTCTTTGCTGAACAAAGTATTGGAATCATCACTGTTATACATGATGAATGTCCGCTTGTTCGGTCAATCAGCTCCTCAAGTAGAAACAGAAGATTCACGAGCCGTCTGGCTACGTCCTTGTGGAAGGAAGTGCCTCAACGCACTTATCCCAATTCTTCCTCCAGCTGGACAAATTGAGAAGACTCCATGTTCGATTGTTGCAATTTGTTCTGGATCCATCGCTAGATTCTTCCTGCCTCGTACGTTCCAGTCAATCAGCTCCTCAAGCAGAAACAGAAGATTCACAAGCCGTCTGGCTACGTCCATGTGGGAGGAAGCAAATGGCAGCATTTGTTCGATCACAACCTGCTTAATCTGAAGCACTTGCTTCCCATCCACAAAGCCGTACTCCAGACGACTCTGAATCTCTGCCCTGCTTGTCGCCATGGGGGTCCTCCCTCTGTTCTCCAGCTCCCGTCTCTTCCAGGCTCACAGATCTTGAACTTCGGCCTCAAGTGCCTCCAACCTTCAGACAAGTGAAGCCAAGAATGGGGCTGATGGCTGGACGACGGGGGCTGGACGGGGGAGGCCAGTTGCTGGACGTCTGGGGCCGGTGGCTGGATGGCAGGGGCTGATGGCTGTACGGCGGGGGCCGATGGCTGGACGGCGGGAGCTGGTGGCTTGGAGGTTCCTGACTATTTCTTTCGTTACATTGTGTTTGGGGACTTTGTGTTCTCACCCTAGCCAATACTCTTTCTTTCTCCGTGTCTTTTAGTTTCTGCATGTCTGTCTGGATCTCTTTCAGCATCAGTCTTTCAGAGGCTTTATCATTCTCGTCCCCAATTCCTTCGAGAAGAGGGCGGGTCACAAAAATAGAGTTGGGTGCCTCTGGCTCATACACTGACAGAACTTTACCTTCAAGCCCGCTTTGACATTGCACGATGGTAAATGCTGCCCTGAAGGCCTTGTCAGGGAGCATGCGCTCTGTTGCTTCCTTCAAGATCGAAATATCACCCATCCCATCTGCTCCATATTTGATGGTCGTCAGAATAAGATGGTCTTCCTTCGGATCAAGTCCATGCTTCACAATGCCGTCACTTATCTCTTCATCTAGTTCGTCGAGTGTTTTGGCCAGCGCATGTGGATAGGGCCAGGCAACTGCATTTGGGACTGGTATCTCAAGAGCTTCGTCAAATGAGGCACCAACATCGAGGGGCTCAAAGGCTAACTGGCCATACTCCGTCGACCGAATCCTTCTTCACAGTAGTGTGATGAAATACCTCCGCCACACCTGATAGCTAGAATCGGACACTTCCTAGCAGGTACTCCTCCAGTTCATCAAGGATGTGATCCAGAAACCAAGACGCAGCATGGGAAATGTCGCAATAACGTAGTATGGTGTATATGCGCTTGTGCTGCAATTTCATTCACAAAAATTGTCTGCTATCGGTCCTCGCCATAGCGTTCTGAGCCGAGCGCCCTCTCGAGGCTGAATTTAGGTATTGTATGTATGCGATTTGCCGTTGTGTGGCGCAATCCCTGACCGATTGGGTTCTTCCTTGCAGAATTCAAAATGGCGCCTCGACCTCTGCAAATTATGCACATATGCGTGACCGGAAGTGCTCCAAAGCGAGCGCGGCGTATGCATTGAAAAACAACATCTGCCTTGTCCATTAGTTGGCCGAAGACTACGTACGACAGACTTTTGCCGTATCCAGTCGACAGAATAGCCATGGTGTGATTCCCTCCTGCGAGGCTGTTGATGTTGTCAGCTTGTTTTGTTTTAAGAACAAAACTTGAGCCAAACATGTCAGTCACTATTTTGCAAATACTGTATGATTATCCATAATTGCACTTGAAAAGTATGTTGGAAAAGGAGGGGGACGAGGAAGAAGAAATGTATGCAGGGGTAAAGAAGTGGTGCAAGAGTGTGCCATTTGAACAAAATAATTCAGATAAAATTATAAAAATTCATACAGCGGAAAATCATAATACAAACAATGCAAACCATTCATTGCATCAATGCAAATATGGAAAATCATTTTGTAAATTAATCTGACAAACAAATCAAACCCATACATTGCATCAAGGCAATATAAAGGATCATTTCATCAAACAAATCAAAATCATACACTGCATTATCCGTACAAATTCTATGAAGGTGTTGGCCTCAGAGATAAAGAGGAAAATGCGTAGGAAAAGAAATAATTAAATATACCTGTAACAGTTGTGAGACAGACTCGGAACATTTATTACTTATCATTATCAATTGGTGTAAAAGCTTAGGCTGATAGACATGCAATTCACAATATTCGTGAATTAATTACAAATTCTTGAAAATGAATTCAAACTTTGCTATTTGGTTATAAGTTCTACCTAAATAGCGTTTTCATGGGCTAGAATCATCAAAACATAGTGTCATATTCAAAATCAGTAGATAAGAATGCCTTAGACAGTCCGAAACGTGAAAATTGGGAATTTTTTTCTTCCCTGGCCCTTCGAGATAAACTTCTAATCACAATGTCTACATCTACAATAAAACCTATCCACCAATTACTGCAGAAGATTACTACTATCCTAACATACCATTCGAACCATCTGTTGAGAAAGGAGATGGGGTGAAAAAGAAGAGATTTACATAAAAACATTTTTTCTTTTTTTACACTTTTCTGTGCATTTCAAAGGGAAAATTGTGTGTTTGATTGCAACACCAAAGAATTTAAAATATTTGTGATGTATCCTTTTCCCCTAAGAACTTTATTTGTATCTCTTGTGAATTACACTAAAAAAAAATCATATTTAAAGATAATCAGAAGTACTTGCAGTTTGATTTCATTTGACAGAAACTTCCCATAAAGCATTCTATTCTTATCTAGCTCTCAGAAAATGAAATTCTGGTATGCAGCAATGTTGTTGAGAATAGGAGAACATTCTCAAAACAAAGACATTTCAAAATAGATCACCATGCATACAAAGTACCAACACAAATAAGCATATGGGACTGTAATAAAGGAATAATATTTGCCGAGTGGCGAACACAAAAATTATGGTAATGCTGTAACCTCAAATTCTGCAAATATCTAGCACATTTGAGGTGAAATATTTTCATGGAACAATGTACACATAAGATGCTTTCAGGCAGGAAACAAACAGATGGGAACTGTATCAAAAGATTTTTCATCCATTACCAGTACTTCAGATTATCTTCAAATGCTAGAAAATGGGCATTATTCTTCTCCTCTTCTGTTAGCGTCTCCAAGTTGCTCACTATTGTAGGGAGAATGTCCTGCTTGTAGTCTTTTAGGAGCTCATGCCTCCAAGGAAGTTCTTGGATGTTTTAGTCGTATCTCAGCTCTGTTCCCACCTCAAGTTCTCGGAAGCACAAAGAGTCACAAATGTGAACTTGAATCTTTTTTTATGATTATCTTTTTCATGATGCAGTTGGGGTGCTTATGTTCATTGTTTATCCAGTGGGCAAGGCCACAACTAGGATCTGATGCAAATCTAATGAACAAAATTTGTTTTCATATTTGTTCTAATGATACATTCTTGATTTTAGTACTATTAGAGGAAAAATTGCTTCACTCAAGTGGTTATTAAAGATGTGTAGAACAAAGTGATAGGGCTTAGTTGATACTATGAGTAAGTAAATTGATGACTGTAGCTCAAGTTTGTTCATGGGGGAATCAGGGGTACCCCCCTTGGGACCCAGGGGAGGGGTGGGGAGGGGTCCTAATGGGGCCTAAATCGTACATTTTCATCTTCACTTTGAGATCACCATGTCTGATTTTTACCAAACTTGGTAGGTAGCATCCCTCGGGGGATAGGATCTCAATTTGTTCAAATGGGCACCATGGCCCACCTGGGGACTCCAGGGGGCCCAAACCCCCTAAAATCAAGGAATCTTTAAAATCTTCTCAAGAACCAGAAGTGATAGGGCTTAGATAATACTATGAGTTAGTACATTGATGGCTGTAGTTTCAAGTTTGTTCATGGGGTTGGCAGAATCAGGGGTGCCCCCCTCCCCCTTGGGACCCAGTGAGAGGGGATGGGGAGAAGTCCTACTGTTGTAATGGAGCCTGAATTGTACATGTTCATCTTCTTGAACCCCCTCACATTAAGGAATATTAAAACTCTACTCTAGAACCAGAAATGATAAAGCAAAGTTAATACCACGAGTTTGTACTTTGATGACTTTAGTTCCAAGTTTGTTCATTGCAGATCCCCCAGAGTTGGGGGGGGGGGGGGGAAATCCATATATGGATTTATGCAGACCCAAGTTTCCAATGTTCTCAGGTAAGAGTGAGCAAGAATGCATGGAAGGTGAAATTGCTATACTCAGGTGAGCGCGTGACCCCCGGGTCTCTTGTTCTTACTTCTGTTGTCTTGTCAATCTTGTGTCCTTCCTTCCGCAGTCTCTTACCAACCTTCAAGATCATTGGATCGGTACAACAGGTGTTGCAGATACAAAATCGTAGTGTTGTTCCTGAATAGAGATAACACATTTTCAACAAAGGAAACATCTTGATGTTATGCTCCATAGTTCTGCAATAGGTTTATAGGAATGTTTTATTGTCTTTGACAAGACTCCTTGACACTGTTTTTCATATATTATGTCTTGCCATGTAGCGAGAACTATAAAACCCCTGGCAAGTCCCACACATGATAAGGCGACACTTTGTTGTGGTCCTGCGTTCCTGATGAACATTTGGGCTTGATTCACCAGTTAATGCTTTGTTAGTTTGGGATATGCCTTCTTTTTTTAAATTTTTTAAACTGCTGTATTCTTTCTTTGTCTGGTAGTTGCATTGCTCTTTTGACTTCTTCTCTGTCACTGTGCATTATTCTGATGTGGTGTGAGAGCTTTTCAGCCATTTTTTTTCTTAAAAAGGACACTTCCTTTTCAACTTCTCAATTTTATGGCTTGTTTTGTAATGTGATTTCTGATCTGGTGCTGCCTTCTCACGTCCCTCATCTGGTGCCCTTTTCTCATGTCCCTGATCAATTATATCTATAGATCCATTATTAATGTCTTGCCAATTTGAGGATCTGATTAGAGTTGCTTTCAATATTCGATATGCACAAACCACATACATGTATTCCCTCATGGCAAGATTGGGCTTGACTTGTGTGTAAATCTTTGCCCTTTCATGCATTGCACACATTCGACTCTCCTTTCAAATGCTATTGAGCACTTCAAACATCAACAATGCGGTGGCTTGTCCTTGATGGGTTTACTGGATGTAATATTTTCATTATTCCATCAATTGACCTATTCAATTATTGTTGAGTACTGAAATGGCAATATAAAAGTGACAGACACATGCTCCATAAAGCCTAAGAATGCCCAAAGAATTAAATTGATATGCCTGACAATGAATGCCTGAAACAAAAGGATAACCCCCCCCCCCTGAAAACTCCAGATCACTTCTGTAAAGCTTCTTTACTTCAATTGCCACACTACCACATTTGATGGTACGCGCACATTATAAGAGTGTTCCCATGTCAGACAAAAACTTTGTCTCTGGTACTTGGAAGCAGAGCACCTTGATTTACTTTTCCTCTTCCCATACTTAGGTAGCTTCCTACAGTGGGGGCAATACCACTTCCCTTTGGGCGGTACTCGAATGAGCAGACAGTCCATGTGGAACCACTGAATTTGGCAAGCTTTGCCATCACATGCAATCATTTGTCCGAATGATGGCTTTTCACACCACATAACTTCTGTTCATCGCCGTCATTGTCTTGGATATCTCTGTCACCATCAGCGGCCTCTGGAGCAAGAACACTACCGCTTGATGATTCCACTGGCTTCCCTACTAGCTCTAGAAGAACTCTTGTTACGAAGAAGTGCAGCACCATGTCAGGCTATTCTTGAAAGAAAATCTTATCTCACTGGATGTGTTCTGTCACAATCTCCTTTTTTGTCCACAGTACAAAAACGCTTTCCTCCAGGCCCCACACATTCAGCTGCACTTGCACTTGATACTGATAGTAGTAGGCATGGTCCTTCTTCAAGCTACACGGTAGGTCTAGGGTCATACAGAAGTCTCGTCTATCCATCTCTTCTGCAATAGGAAGACCATCCCTCACACAGTATGGACATTTTATCTCTAAAGCTCTTTGGCCACAGCAATTGCACACCAAGAGAGCATCTGGTGATGCTCCAACAAAAGGATATTTTGAACTAATCAGCAGTCCACAATCTCTCGTCCTGAAGGTCTCGTGGTGTGGACTCTCTTGCTTCAGGTATGCCTCCAGTGCTATCTTCTCCATAGCGGTGCTGTGATAAGTTTACTGATCAATCCCAGGGCATGACAACCTGCACTATGTAAAGGGGTTCACCTAAATCAGCTTGGCCACATCTGAGAAGCTTGTTGCTTGCTCAAAAGCTGTCAAGGAATTCTATCATCTTGTTCCTTTAGTAAGTATATGAAGCCAGCATTAAAGAAAAATTTGGTGTTTGGTTTGCTGTGTTGTTGCTCTGTATGACCGGGGTTGTGACTGGGGATGTATGCTTGTTTTTGATCGCATGTAAAGTACTTGTTGCACTTTTTTCTCTGCATATTTTTGACGTGTGCATTCATTTAATCGCCGTCTTTTTTGAGCAGTCATGAGGGCTCGTTGTTCTCTTTCAAGTTTTGTCTTTAGGCCACTTCTCCCTGAGTTTCTCGGAGGTTGCTCTCGTCAATTTCTGTGTTTTCTTTGAACTTTCTATTCCTTCTTCCTTTCTCCTTTGTCTGTATTTCTGCATACGAAGTCTGCTGAGCTCCCTGTCCTTGGCCTTTTTTTCTTCATCTCTTTTAAGTCGATAAAGGGGCATACGAGTTGCTTCACTCGCTCGAAAATCTGGGTTTTCTCGCATCCTTTCCCTGTAATGTTTCTGATAGTCAGCATTCTTTTCCTTTCTGCTCTTGTGAACAGCTTCCTTTCCTCCATCTTCCACAGACTCTTTGTTATGCGGCTGCCGCTGTCGCAGCTTCATCTTCCTAGAAAAAAAAAGGACAAAAAAAACTAATAAAGTACATGTAATTAAAAATGTGCTAAAACAATTTAACCGAAGTTTTATTGTCCTTTCACTCGAATTAGATATTTGCCTACAGCCTACAATTCCACAGTACAATTCAAATGATGTGTCATTCAGCACGTATAACACTAGATGAGGCAAAATGAGGTAAAAACCGAATTCAATTGAAAGAACGATAAAATTTCAGTTAAATTGCTTCAGCACATTTTTTATTACTTGTACTGTTGATACGATTAAATTTTGGAAACCAAGTTTGTGCCAAAAGAAACAAGTACCGGTACAAATTGATATTTGTCATCGTTCAGCTCTAATAAGTAAATGCATGTTAAAACAAAGCCCTGCCTGACCTCACAATTGGAGTGGCGCCCAGGTTTTGGTAGAGGGGGAAAATGGAATGTGGTGGTCAAACATACTGTTTTGTAACTTTTTATGCCTCCGCCAACGAAGTGGCCGGAGGCATTATGTTTTCGGATCGTCCGTCCGTCCGTCCGTACGTACGTCCGTCCGTTCCGTTTTGTTTTTGTCGATATCTTGAGAACCGTGTGGTGGTTTTACATCAAACTTGGTATGAGGGTATAACCTAGGGGGATAATACTTTGTTTGGATTTTAGGGTCACAGGTTATTTTGTGAAAAAAAAAAGAACTTTTGGTCCAGTATTTAGCATACTGTGAGACATGAACGTTTAACTTGGTGTGAGGGTAGAGTATGACAAGACAAATATTCACTAATATTTTGGGGTCAAAGGTCACAAGTGTCCTTATGATATAACAAAAATAAAATATGTTTTTAATATTACAGATGTAAGACCCATAAACTTCAGTTTAAAGGCACTGATTAACATTGTGTTTGATCAATTAAAAAAATTCTAAAACTAAGCTACCTGACCAGTTTAATTATGTTCAGATAGATGACAAAACAAACAAGGGATAATACTTTGTTTAGATTTTAGGGTCAAGGGGTCAAAACTGAACATAATGTTAGCCAATGCCTTTAAGTGTATGGTTATTGGTTAGAGTATATCAAGCCAAATATTTACCATTAAAGGTCAGCCAGAATCCAGATGATGTCATGGTCACTGTAGTGCACTGCACTCTGCCAGATGGTGGCAGGTAAGTTTGAGTAGACATGGTCTAGCAGGGATCCACTGATGTGTGTGGGTTTCTTCATGTCTTGGTGGAATCCACATTCCTCCATTTTCTTCTGGACATCCTGGCTGAGACTTCTGGTCAGAATATTGACATTGAAGTCCCCAAGGATAAGGGTTGGCAGCTTTGTTGCTATCAGTGAATCAAGAAGCTTGATGAAAGCCTTGTTGAACTGTTGGAGGGGTAATGGGTGGGGGGGGGGGGGGGGGCCTGTAGAGGGTCATCAGGAGTAATGGCTTGTTGTGCAGATGGATGATAACACTATAGATCTCTAGTGATGGGATAATTACTTCTGTCTCCTTTCTTGAGTATTCTAAAGAGGAGTCGCTGTATATCCCTCCTCCTTGTCTTCCTGTGGATCTGTCCTTTCTTAGCTGCTCATACATTGGTAGGGAGTACATGTGCATGGTGCATTTCTCATTAAGCCAAGTTTCCGTAAGGCAGATGACATTGCATTTTCCCATGCCTGGTACTTTAAGCAGCTCCTCATAATGAGCAGGTAGTGATCTGACATTGTGCAGTGCAATTAGAACTGGCTCAGATTTGTCTGCAAGGGCATCAGCTATTTCATCTTGTAGGGTTCTCATTGGCATGTCATTTATCATTCTTCTAACTTCAGCTTTCACTGTAGCACTTGCTCTTATTTTTGGGGGGGGGTCAAGATCCAAGAGATGAAGTCCAGCAAGTGTTGGAACTCTACTGAGAGCTACGTAGCACTGACCATCTGAGAATCTTCCTTTCATTGAGACAACAATGTTAGGCACTGTCAGCCCCTGTACTTTGTGAATTGTTGTTGCCCAGCACAGCCTGAGAGGGAATTGGCATCTGTTCACCTCAAGATTTGCTTTCTTTCCTGAGATTGAGAACCGTACTTCAATTTGAACTATCGGTACTGCTCCTTCTGGGTTCACATTGCATGATTCTCTCAATGCAGACCCAACTGATGGATTACCAAACTTGACAAGAATGGCCTTTGGATTTGTTGATTGTGGTGTATGTTCAACATGACCGATTACTGTTCCTAGTGCTCCATTAACTAGACCATCATTCACGTCAATGTTTCTGGTAAGCATAACTCAAGCCCCTTCTTTCAGTTCTAGGATTTCAGGTAATCCACCAGTGAAGCATACCTCTTTAGGCAGTGTGGCTTCCTGTTGACTGCTCTGCACTTCCTTACTGGGGACTGAAGTGTTGCTAGCTTTCTAGCATTGTGTTCGTTGACTTGGCATTAGTTGAGAACATATGTAGTGCATCAGATGGATATGCAGGGTCACTTGAAGCTACTATTCATTCATTGAGGATGGCTATGTCTGCGTCTGTGGGCTCACCTACTCTGATCCTGTTGAGAAGTTCGTAAAACTTTTGTCTTCTTTTTGGCGCATGATTTCCTCCAGCTCTATGATCAGAAAGTTATCCTTCCATAGTGAACCTGCCAGCCTTGTGAATAAATCTGTTGTTTCTTCAAATAAGAATCTTTGACACACTGGTGCAAGCTGGTAGAGGTCCCCAAATGTCAGAACTGATGTACCCCCAAAGAGCTTGTTTACACCCTTGATTTCTCGTAGACGCTGGTCAATAGTCATGAAGAGATCACATCCCACCATGGAGATTTCATCAATAATCAAGATGTCAAGGTCCGCGAGTTTGCTGCGTAGAGTGTTTCTTTTCTCATCGCTTAGTTTCTTGTACACCTTGGTCTGTCCCAGGGGTAGAAGGAACATTGAGTGTAAGGTGCTTGCCTGTATGTTGAATGCAGCTGTACCTGTTGGTGCTGTGAGTAAAACTCAGATTGCATCAGGGTTGGTTCTCTCATCTGTCAGTAATCTTGATGCCATCTGATATATAGCAGAAATTAAGTGTGATTTGCCTGTTCCTGCTCCACCAGTAATACACAAATGTACTGGCTCCCATTGGCAAGGAGATTTCTTACTCTTCACTATGTCAGCACACAAGTTGTAGACATATGTGAAAATCTGGTACTAGATTGTGTTCAGGGAGAATACCTTTTTTCTGTATTGTTCATCAGAAATGTACTGGGGTCTGTGTTCAATGGTAAGAGGTGATGAGGAGGCTTGATTCCTGCATCACCTCTGATTGCTCTGGGTGTGGTTGCAGAAAGCTGTGGTCAGGGTGTTCCTCCAATGGTTCAACGTGTGTGTCATCGTCCTCTTGCTGTGCTGCTGTGTCGAGTGTATCCCATGCATGTACTGGTGGCTCAGATTCTTCCATCTCTTGGATAGCATGCTCTATTATGTCACCATGTGACTCCAGCTGTGATCTTTTATCCAGAATTTGTTGAGAAATACTGGAGTAGTGGTCACCATATGTCTCATGTCCATTCTTGAGATCACCCTCTTCATTTCACCAGGGTAGGTACATCATCAGCATGTGATGGCAGTATTTCTCATACCGTACTCTTGTGTTTCATTGAACTTGTGGTACCTGATGATACATGGCTTGCACAAAGTTTTTAGCTTGCCGCAAGCTTGCTGGCTAGCTCGCTGCAAGCTTGCGGGCCAGTCTGTGGCAAGCTTGCGGCAAGCTTGCAGGGTTCCAAATATTCAAATGAGCAGCTGCAACCTAACATGCTAGCTTGCTGCAACCTTGCAGGGCTAGCTGACCTGCAAGCTGGCACAAAGTTTGAAACATTGCATATTAGCTTGCTGCAACCTTGCAGGGCTACTGGTAGCTGACCTGCAAATTTGCAGCCTTGTGTATTGACTTCTGGCAACCTTGCAGGGCTAGCTGACCTGCAAGCTTGCAGGGAGTTTGCAACCTTGTGTGCTATGCCACCAGTTCGCGGAATGCTTGCTGCTAAGCTTGTCGCAAGCCTTTGCAAGCTTAGTTTTTAAAAGAAATTAAGAAATTTGATTACTATAAAGCACTCGCACAGGAGACCCGTTTGAGCACTTGAAGAGTTTGTTCGCAAAAACCAATAAGTCCATTTTTGAAAATTTTGAAGTACGGTTTCTGTTATAAAGTACAAATAATACCTTTAAAATGATATATTGGTCCTTACATAGGTACATTTTTGAAGTTACGGTCAAAAGAAGCAAAAATTTTCTTATTATTCTCTTTGTTTTTCTTGACCTTTAATCGCAAATATCTCCATTTGGTAAATATGGACTTATCGGTTTTTGCGAACAAACTCTTCACATATCCCCTGAACCAATCTCCCATCCCCCATCTGGATTACTTTAGGCCAGAATGTTGTATAATATGGCAACTGTCGCAGGATACAATAAAATCTGACGAGAAATGAGGCTGGTATAGCACATACAAGGAATATGACATGTCATCCTATAAAAGTTTGAACAATGAGAGCACTGGCAATGAAAATTTTTGTTACCTAGAATAACTCCCCATAAACCTCAATAGTAAGTTTGAACAAAATTCAACAAGAAATGTGGCTGATAGAGCATGCACAAGAAATGTGACTGGCATCTAAGTTGGAGCACTGAGGGCACCACCACCACAAGCTGTTGTGTCCTACATGTACATGTAGAATGACCATTCGTTCACCGATCCTTAGCAAGTCTGAATAATTAAATCCCATAAGAATTGAGGTTAACATGTAGTACCATACAGCACATACAAGAAATATGACATATCCTTAAAAGTCGGAACAATGAGGACGCTGTCAATGAAAACTTTTGTTACCGGTACCTAGAATAACCCCCACAAAACCTCCATAGCAAGCCTGAATAAAATCTGACAAGAAATGTCGCTTCTTAATAGCTTACGAATAGAGCATATATACAAGATATGTGACATGGCCTCCAAGTCGGAACACTGAAGGCGCTGTCACCACAAACTGTTATGTGTCCTTCATGTACAATGTAGATTGACCACCCGCACCTCCTTTAAAATAGCAAGTATGAGTAACATCCAGTGAGTAACGATCAAGTCATTGCATAAATATAAAGCATTTTTGCAAATTTTGACATGGTCAGGGTGACCTTTGAACCTGTAAAAGCTAGAACAGTGAGGGCAGCATTATCAATACACTGTAGGTATAGGTGTATAGATTTGACTATGATACCTTTACATACCAAATTTGAAAAAAAATCGGTCGAGAAACAAGGCCAGCAGCACACACACAAGCAGACCCTGTTGAATTTACCTTTTCATGTATAAAGACGGGACAAGCGAGGGCACCACCACCAAAAACAATAGGCACCTTGATTTCACTATGATGCACCTTTTTGCCAAATTTGAAGAAAATCTAATAAGAAATGTGGCTGATAGAGCACACACAAGAAATGTGACGTGGCATCCAAGTCGGAACACTGAGGGCGCCATCACCACAAACTGTTGTGTCCTTCACGTAGAATGACCACCCATACACCTCCTTAGCAAGTCTGAATAAAATCCGTTGAGTAACAATCAAGTTATTGCATATATAAGCACATTTCCAAATTTTGACATGATCAGGGTGACCTTTGACCCTGTAAAAGGTGGAACAGTGAGGGCAGCATTATCAATAGGTATACATGTAGGTGTATAGATTTGACTATGATACATTAATACATAGGCCTACCAAATTTGAAAAAAAAAAAATTGGTCAAGAAACATGAAGGCCAGCGTACGTTGCACACACAAGCAGACCCTGTTAAATTGACCTTATTTTCATGTATAAAGACAGAACAAGCGAGGGCGCCATCACCAGAAACAACAGACATCTTCGTTGTACCATAATACACCTTCATGCCAAATTTGAAGATGATCTACGAAGAACTGCAGCCATTAGAGCGCTCTCACAAGAAAATCTCTGTGGCGGACGCGGATGCAGCGGACGCAGTGGTGCAACGAGGCCAAATCCATAGTATCCTCCGAACTCTGTTCGGGGGATACAATTAGGAAATTTAATTGAAATTTGCACAAAAGTGAAACATAAAAAAAAAGGATGAAGTATAAATAATACATTCAAATCTGTTATACATTCATTTATTTTACTATTAAAAAAAAAAAAGAGGTATGCAGAATGTACCGGTATTGAGTTAGTAACAATAAAAATACCTGTTTATACACACACAAATTACAATGGGTGGGACTGTATTGCACATTTAGGGGAAGTTACAATGATTAATTTGTTAAAATGTGTAGATTATTGAGGTTTATGGGGAATGAAAATATGGTGAAGTTATTCAGCATGTTAATGCATGCAGTTAGTTATAATAGTATTAATCAATTTCATACCTTGAACAGAATTATTGTCCTTAAATCTAAAGCTGCACACAGAAACAGTCAAACCGCCATTTTGAATTTCAGAGTGAACAAAGTAACTTTCTTTTTTGTAACTGAGAGGGCACTAGGCAATTTTCTCTAGCAATTAACCTATAAGTTTGCGACAAGCTTGCGACAAGCTTGCGACAAGCTTGCAAAGATTTTGATTGTGGCCATACAGTTGCAGTAAGCTTGCGGTAAGCTTGCAGAATTTGCTCTAACAATTTACCCACAAGCTTTAGCTTGGGACAAGCTCACAAAGATTTTGACTGCATTTTGCATGCTTGCGAAGTTCTAACCCGCAAGCTTGCAGCAAGCATGCAAAGATTTTGATCACAGTTCACAAGCTTAAGTAAGCTTGAGGAGTTTTCTTTAACAACCTGCAAGCTTGCGACAAGCTCACAGAAATTCTGATAATGGCCTGCAAGCTTGTGGTAAGCTTGCGGAGATTTCTGCATTACTTGCAAGCTTACGGCCAGCTTGCAGAGCTGTTAGTTGTCTCATCGCAAGCTTGTCATAAGCTTGCACAGCTTTCATATGGTCTTGCAAACTTATCTGCAAGCTTGCGACACAATCTGCAAGCTTGCGATTATTTTTGCAATCATATCTGCGACCTTGCAATCGTCCACAAGCTAATGGTAAGTTGCTCCAAGCTTACCGCAAGCTTGCAGCAAGCTTACCGCAAGCTTGCAGCAAGCTTACCAGGGGATGCCAAGTTTGTATCATGCTTGCAGTAAGATGGCAATAAGCATACGCAAGCTTGCACTCTTTAATACAAGCTAATTAAGGTTGCCGCAAGCTTACCGCAAGCTTGCTGCAAGCTTGCCGCAACCTAAGATTTTTATAAGGGCAGACCATTTCAATAGGGTTGAGGTCTGGGGACTCTGGAGGCGTCTTCCACCAGAAGATGTTGTTCCTGGCCATGCATTCCTGCGCCGCCCGCGACGTGTGCTTCGGGTCGTTGTCTTGCCTAAAGCGGTGATGCAGAGGATACTTGGCGTCCAGGAACGGTTTTAGGGTCCCCTCTAGGATCTCCTTGCAGTAAAACTCTGCATTCATGTTGCCTGTGAAGGTAAGGAAATCTGACGCCCCTTGACGGGAGATGGCCCCCCACACATGGACTTTGCCGGGATGCTTGGGCCGGTGGGAGAACTTCTGTGGCTGCCGACTTTTCAGAACGTGTTACTCTCCTGTTCCGATACAGTTGGGCTGAGCATTCATCAGTGAACACCACGTCGCTGAAGTTGTCAGTCACCCTGGTCATAGACTCGTCCAATAGGCCCTTGCAGTGGTTGACCCTTTTTTTCGCGGTTCACATCGCGCACCATCTGGACGAGTTTAGGGCCACAGGTAACCCATCCCAGCCGATGCCTGTACGCCTTTAATGTTGCGACGGACACCCTCACTCCATACAGGTTGATCAGAATCCTCCGCAGCTTTGATGCACTCAACTCGTTATCGTTCTCATATGCAGTGTTTATAACTCCTGCATACGGGTCGAGCACACTCCGACGTGTCCTTGCCTTGGTGCGCCACTGCGGGTCTCCCTGTAACGTCAAAGAATCTGGAGATCGACTCTCGCGTTATCAGGATACCTTCTTCTTTCAACTGTCGGGCGATGGCTGTTGGCCCAAGCTTTTCAATGATGTGCATCTGCACGACCCGTTGCCTCGTTTCGTTTGACATATGCCCCATGATGAATATCTGTTTAGTCGGTTTTTTTTTTTACTTTAAAAAACTGTAAGATTAATGTAAAATATACAGAAACCTAACATCAAATATGAGTGTACTAGCTGTGTTACTAAAAGCTACATGTACCTACAAAAGTCCAATAAAATTTGTTGCTGTTGTTTTTTGTTTTTTATTTTTGTCTTTCACAACAATTTCATATCCTCTCTCCCTTTAAGTATATTCCTTTTTGAGACTTTTAAAGACAATTAGGTTTGAAGTAAATGTAAACTATGCAGAAACCTATTTAAGATTTGTGAGTACTAGCTTTGTTATTAGAACTACCTGCTAAGGTCCATTTGTGTCGTTTGGTAATTTCACAATAGTTCAAGGAGCACCATATAAATAATCCTTAATATCTAAATTATTAAATTCCTTATACTCAATCATTACAAACATCTCTTTAAAAAATTAAAAAGATTACATCACTGGGGTCTAGAATAACAGATGAGCTCAATTTAAAAGCCCACTTCTAAGCATTGAAGTATTTCACCCACTTAATGCATCAAATAAATATATGCATTTCTCTTAAAGAATATATTCAACACAAAATATACACATGGTCATGTGTCACATGGTGGGACCTCCAAATACCTGGTGGTGTTACATTTTTCAGTCCTCTTCTAATTTGTTGGTTTCTAACAAGTTCTTTTTGAGTTATATTGGTTCAAATGGAGAAGGTGAGTAAATTAGGAATTTTAGTGCATGTAACGCAAAGGGGCCCCACCATATGACACACGACCACGTGTGAAACACGGTTTTAACATGATTGGATCTATATCACTTTAAACACGAATACGATTAAATTACCGTTAACTTAAAAACATTTTAAAGAATGCATTTCCCTGTAGTGCATGGGATTAATGAGCATAACTCTTAATAAAAGTTCAAGTCCTGATAATGTGCACACAAAAAATCTTTGTGTATCCTTTGTTCTAATCTAGTTTATATATGTTAGATAAACACCTCAATGCAAGGAAATTCCTCAGCTTCTTGGTATTCTATATGAGTCCTGGTTTAGTGTGACAGATGCTATTTTCAACTGACAATGTGAAGTTTTCCTTAAGAGTCTCTGATTGCCAACCTTGCCGGGTAGAGAAAAAAGGGTTTTTCCCCTCCTTTTTCAGTTCTAGATCGTCTAGTTTGGACTCCAACGCTTCCTTTTCCTGTTTCAGTTTCTTTACCTCATCCACTACCTCATCGACTTGGATAGAACATGCAGAAATTGATTCTTCATTTGCTTTCACTTGCAGGCTGATCTTCTCAAATTTTTCCACCACAAGAGCCTCCATATGTTGTTCCAGACTAGTAAAACATGATTCTAGCCTGCTGGTAAATTTACTAAACCACCGTAGTGGGAGGTCATCTTCTTCGGGCTCTTCGACTTCGGAACTGAGCGAAAGTTCACGTCTAACGCTGGGGGCGCTGCTACTACTAATGGCGGTAGCAGCACTCCTGCTTGTAGTGGCCGACTGCTCGTCTGCCTCCTTCATCGGGACTGACTCGGGATGCTCGCCCAAAAGTTCGGGCACCGTACCAGGGGTATCAGCCTCATCTCGCAGAATGTCAAACCTGTTCTTTTTGGTATCCGGAATCAACTTTTCTGGCGTATCCAATGGTCTCTTAAGACTCATGTTGTGATGAATTTTGTCTTCAGATTCAAAGTTAACAAATCAACAATCTTTTTAACCACCAGTAGTATGTCTTCCCTTGGTTTTTGGCGAAATTTTAGTACTAAATCTCAATAGCGACTTCCATTCGGATCGGTGAAGGGTGCCCTCCGAGTAAAAACATCTTCCAGATGTACTTCGAAAAACATACATTCACTCAGTACCACAGATAATGCTCTGCATAAAATTATTTCAAAAAACAAAATATTTCAACAGCACCTTCAGCATGGCAAGTGTAAAAATGTCTACTCGATTCGCAAACAAAATGAAGTAAATAATGTTGAGCACTGCATGTATAAATATGCCCCTGGAATATGTGTATATTGTGAAGCACCTTTAGAAAATTGATCAAAATTGAAAGCCAAAGTGGGATACAATGGTGACATACAACTTGAAATCTGAATAGGTCTGCGCGGGAATCAGCAATTTGCATGGACTTCTCACTTGGAGCTGGCTGAAAAACAAATGCAAATCATAATCTTTGGTTTCAAGTATCATTTTCATACCATATGGAAAAAAGAATCTGAGCTTGACATCAGTCCTAATCAATGTTCATCTAGTTCTGAAGACAAAAAAAAAAAACATCTGAGCTTTGCATCAGTCCATATATTCATTGTTCATCTAGTTCAGCATTCAATTTGAATCCTCGTCATCATTGGCCCTACGCTTAGTATCACGGCGAGCTCCTCTCTTGGAGTGGTCAAAGCGTTCTCCACACTTTTCGTGAAATCCTACCCCGCAGGCTTGACACCAGTGACGCGACCTTCGCCTCTTGTCCCCCTTGCGGTCACTGCAGACGATGCACTCCATTTCTTTCTTTGCTGGCAGCAGGACAAGATGATGCTCTGCACCTTGTGCACCACATAGAACTATTGGGTGATCATCAGCGGCATTGCACAACGTTTCCACGATTGACACAATGAAATCATGTCGGCTGATCTTTCTGCCATCAGTGTTGAACAGGTAGAGTTCGAAGGCATTGAGAAGAGATGTGTCTATGAGGTTTCGGAAAACCTTTACCCGGTATCTGTGGGTAGCACACTCGGTAGCCACATGGTACACCTTCTTGTCGCTAACATCAACCCCGCCCATGTACTTATTGTAATGGGTGACTAGGGAAGGCTTTGTTACCTCCTTCCCCCTCTTTTCAGTGGTGACATCTTCTGTGTGAAACTTGGTGCTTAGGAGGATCACCGGCTTCTTCTGCGATTGCTTCTCTCTGAACGACACTGCTAGAACATCTCCTTTGCAAGAATATTTCGTTTCTCCTACTTTCAGCTTGGTTTTGATGACTTCTTCCGGCATCCCCCTAGAGTTAGCACGTACAGTACCTGTAAACATTCAACACAGTCAAAACACACACAAATTATTATTTTTTATAATTATAGAAATATAACATTATATGAATCCTGTTTACTATAAAACTGAAGGAAAAAAAAACATAAAAGAGAATGTACCAGATGGTAAATGGTAAATTACACTGGAATGTATTCCTTTGAAGCATGAGGGGGGGGGGGGGGGGAATCAGAGCTAAAAATATAGCATTCCCCATTTTTTATGAAACACTGGTTAGCTTGATTACCTTAGATTACAGAAAATCTCATCCAAATATTTTTTCTAAAAAAATAGTAGTTTGAGGTTATGCTAAACATGAAATATTTTAGGCTGTGCTCAACATTATAAGGGATAAAATTATTATGCCCACCTGTGAGGTATGTATTGTAGTCATAGAGGACTTCTGCAAGGTGCGGCTTTGTGTAGAAATTATCTGTGTAGAGGTGGTAGCCTTTATCGAGCAGATTGCTCTTGGTCAGGAGCGACATGACAACTCTGTGTGCTTGACCCTGCTCGTGTCTGATGTCAAAGTCTTTCCCAGCATATAATTCTACATGGAAGACATACCCTGTAGAGTCACATAACTCTAATTTCTTGATGCCAAACCTCGCATGGCGCTTGTTTGGTATGTACTGTATGTACACAATACGGTTCTTCATTCCGATCATTGATTCATCAATGCTCACATTCTCAGAGGGCACATAGTGCCTTTTGACGGCATCGTTCAACTTGTCAAGGACTGGGCGGACTTTATGCCATGGGTCAAATCCATCTTCACCTCGCGCCACCTCCGTGGCGTTGTCGTTAACGTGTATCATTCTGTTCACAAGAGCGTATTGCCAAAATGGCATTACTGTGTTGAAGAACGGTGTTGCCTGGCTGGCTCGTGTTGACCAAAAATCTGTCAAACGCTTCTTTCTGACAAGTCCCATGTTGAGAGTTAGGCCCAGGTACTTTTTCAGAAGAGCCACCGTCACTCCATTATCAGGCCATCTTTTGAACCGAGAATGGGGATGTTCCCTAATCCATTCAACCACAGAGTCATCTGCCAAGAAGGCGTCAGCATAACGGTTTGTCTCTCTTTTGATGTGAAGCATCATGTCTTGGTCAAAGAAGAGCTCAAAGTATTCAATCGGCTGGCTATTCCGTGGTGGTGCATGCCGTGGCCCAACATTCCTTGGCAAAAATGCTTTCATCGTCGCTGGGTCACGCTCAGGCTCAGGGGGCTGTACAGGTACCCATACGGAACCTCCGTCAGACTTCCCCGGCGCTGCCCGGATGTGCTCCGTGCTGGTCAACACGTCGCCGTTTCGCGATCGCTGCAGGTGCACTGCCACCATCGCCATCGTCAGAGCTAGAACTTCGATATGGATCTGATGGAATTCCATAACTTGATGTTTCTGAATCTATGTCCATGTCAGATCCTGCAGTACTTTCCTCATCAATTCTGAAACTTTCAAACAATCCCGGCCGATTTCGACCACGAGAAGTTGAGGGAACATCGTTGCTCATGACTCGATTTTCACACTTGCTTCTTCACGATCATTCACAATAACAACACTTCGCACGTGCGGAAATGTACACAACAACGATGCCACGTCTCAGCAGATCGTTCGAAAACAACCCTTCTTTTTCTCATGAAATAAAACACGTTTTTTTATTACGAACTCTGTGTTTGTCTCTAGTTGACTCACATGATTTTTTAACTTTAATTATACAATATTGACTTATGCGAGGTTGACTGTATAAGCTAATTTCTTTCAATGATCAAAAGACAAAAGTTCTCTAGCTCAGCTCAGTTTGTACCTCTGGGTTCTGCTCAGTGTGCTGGTTACTGGATGATTGCCTTTCCTTCTTCTCCTCTTCTTCCTCTTGTAGGGTAGATATTTCTGCCATTTTGACGTAGAGGTTAAATTCAAACAACATGTATTACTCATAATGCAACATAATCACAGATTTTAAGCAGTTGCTTGTTATTTAAGCAGTTGCTAGCTGACAAGTATTTGCTTGTGCTCACTAGTAAAAGCTTTTGCTTGCAAGCAATTACTTATTTTTATGCATATGGATTCAAGCAAAAGGCTAGCAAAAGGATAGAAAAAGCAATTGCTACTTTTTATGCAAACCGCCCATTGACAAAAACAAAACGGGACAGACGGACGACCAAGAATCATAATTTGCCTTCAGCCACTTCGTTGATGGAGGCATGATAAAATGATAAGCCTACATACCCGTAATGTCTGGCATTCAATTTGTGATACATCATCCGAATCACTCTCAGAGGAACTGTACTCATCATCTGTTGACCCAGGAGTCCAAGTTGGATCGATCCGACTATGAGGCTAAAAAGAACAATATCAATTTTGAAAAAAGTTAGAGGCCTATTGCTTATCAATATTTGCATTTAAGACGTATCATTGGGTCGCTTCCCCCATAGAACTTACTATACTTGTAGGCAATCAAGATATGACAGAGTCATTCTGTATGAAGCTGTCAGACATTACGATTCTGACAATGATGAGAAGTATCTTGCTATGCCACGAGTGACTAGCATGACAAAATGACAGTGCCTTTGAAAAATTGCTACAGAATTAAGGATCTTTCACTAAAATTTTAAATTGTCTACACAAATATGTACTTAACATGATATTGTTTGCATCTTACTCTTTTAAAAGTTTGGTGGGTTTACTTCTCGAATATGAAAGGGATTACAAACCTCTAAGTACTCTCGTTTTAGTTTAGATAATCTTGGCAATGGGTCATCATTTCCACTGTCAGATGATGTCTCCCTATCAAATGAGCTTGACGCTGATGATTGCTCATAGGACTGTAGGAGAAAAGATGTGAATAAAATCAGCAAAATGAACAGGCCTTCAAGACAAGGTCCATATAGTCATAATGAAATAAAGTAGCCTTAGCTTATTGTACAACAGACCCACGTAGAAGTACACATTTGCAAGTGATTACCAATTTGCACAATTTATCTTTATAAAGTGTTTGACTTGCTGCTGAAGTCATTCTCTTAAATAATTGAACAGCAGATATGTAGGTCTAACATATATTATATATTTATCTTGTATTTACTTTCTGTATTCTCTACAGACATCATCTAGAAGCCTTTTCACTTGCAATATCGCAGGAAATTTGGAAACAGAAGTTTTATATCATGACTAGTCATTTGACATTCAAACAATACTTCAAATTCAGATTTTTTTTTTTGCAAATGTAGGATACAAATTGCGAAACACTAAATTATTGCCTAATGGTTAAATTTATGATAGAATCAAATTTCTACTACAACCGTCTTTCATTTATACCCTCAGTACACTAAGTCACAAATATATTTCATCGTCATCATCTCATACACATCTCTCTACATATTACCTACAGTACACAATGTCATCAATATAACTGCACATAATCATCATCTCATTGTTACGACCAAAATCACTCCGAGAATGATCGCACAAAAGAAACAATCAACTGATGTTCAGGCGGTTTATTAACAGTGATATTGTGGGTACAGACTCGTAATCGGTTTTCACATCAGTACAATAATGATCACTAGAAACAAATATAAGTCAGTAATGGAATCACTTACTCACTAAATCACGAAATCCCTACAGTTTCCTGGTAGTGTCCAAATACGATGCTTGATGCACAAATGAATGATCCGTGATGCACCGATGAATGATTCCTTCGACGTAAATCCAGAGGCACAGGTTACAATAGTCCGCGTTATAAATCCAGGGTATATGTCCACAATAGATCCACCGTATAATGTTCCCAGCGAAATGTGCAGAATCCAACGACCACGTCCAGTCGATGCGTTGAATGATGATTCACTTTATATTGTCCAGCTAGGAATCCAGCCCGTCACAGCTTTGCCGTAGCAATGTCCGTTGACATTAAAATATGGAGTCCAATAAAGGCACATTAATTCTCTGCAGGCAAAATGTCTCCCAGGCCAAGTATCTCCACAAACATAACAGGTCAGCAGGTAACACAGGACTGACTATAACAAGTCGCTTCAGAGCCAGAAGTGACGTAACTCTCAGAGCAGAGGTGTTGGGTACTCTGCCTACTGCAGAATTCCTCTGGCTTATATACTATCCATTCACCCCCTTCTAGCACATTCTATAACTCTCTCCAACCTACTAGCCAGTCCAAGTTCCAGGAAACCTGGATGACTCACTGCCTAACTATGTACAAAACATCATTACCAAGAATAACTACCAATCACATTGGGCTACAGGGACAGTGCCTCACTCAGCCAAATATGTAAGCACTTCCCAGAAAATTCTGGAAAGGGTGAAATCATTCTAGATTGAGTGAGTTATAATGTATTTCCTCTTACATGCATGTACTGTGTAGTTACATTGTATACCACCTAGAAAATTCTCCACTGATCTGGTCAGCCTGTATGTACTATATCTATACCACATAGAATGTTCTCCATTAATCTGGTCCACCTGTGTACATACACATTAAAACAGCCAGGCATACAGTACATCATACATGTATGTGTACATAACTACTAGTGTGTACATTTGTGACACCATCCCCCATGGGAAAAAGAAAGCCTTGCTGTAGCAAGGGTTTCTTTTACCTTCACAATTTCTCATTGTTATTTGCAACGAATGTGAGGTAAAGTCCAAGTCAAGCAACAATAATCACATACTATCACATGCCTTTTGGATAGCTGTATTAATTCCATGTTCTCTTTTCATGGATACTATTTACAATGATATTGCTTGGATTCTCGGAGCTTATATAATCATATCAAACTGTTTTGCACACATTAATGAATATGCTAAACACATACACTGGAAATAATATGCGGTGAAAACTTTTCACCTTTGATCCTCTCTTCATGTTACACTCTTGACAGAGCGTCGGCAATTACATTGTTTTTGCCTGCCACATGTTTGATTTTGAGTGCATATGGCTGCGTCATCATGCTCCATCTGAACAACCTGTTGTTCTTCATTTTGAACCGGTCTAAAAAGACCAAGGGGTTGTGGTCAGTATAGACCGTGATCTCCCCTTTGCTATTTGTCAAGTACACTTCGTATTGCTGGAGGGCAAGGATGAGACTGAGAGCCTCCTTCTCAATTGTGGAGTACTTCTTCTGGTATGTGTTCAATTTTTTGGAGAAGTAGCTAACTGGTCGTTCAGTGCCTTCTTCATCTTCTTGGAGCAAAACCGCACCCACTCCTACATCGCTAGCATCTATTGCCACCTTGAATGGCTTTGCGAAGTCAGGAGCTGCCAAAACATGCTCATTAGCAAGGACTGCCTTTAGTTTCTCGAAGGCTCTTTGACACTCATCAGTCCAGGTGTACTTTGCCTTGCCCTTCAGCAGGTTTGTTAGGGGGGTGACTACAGTGCTGAAATTCGGTACAAATTTCCTGTAGAAACCAGCCATGCCCAGAAATCTGAGCAACTCCTTCTTGGATTGGGGGATGGGAAAGCCTAGTATAGCCTCTACCTTGGCTTCTCTTGGCAATACTTGTCCCTGACCGACTACATGGCCGAAATACACCACTTTGGCCTTTGCAAATTCACTCTTTGCCAGATTAATCACCAATCCGGCCTCCTTGAGTCGATCAAAAAGTTGCCGCAAGTGTGTAATGTGCTCCTCCCACGTGTCACTATACACTAGGATGTCATCAATGTATACTACACAGTTGTCAAGTCCGGCAATGATTTGGTTTGTCAGCCGTTGGAAGGTGGCTGGAGCATTTTTCATGCCGAATGGCATTACTTTGCATTGGAACAAGCCATCTGGTGTAGCAAAGGCAGAAATCTCTCTGGCTTTGTCGGTCAAGGGCACTTGCCAGTATCCCTTTAGAAGGTCTATTTTACTGACATATGCAGAATTTCCGACCCTGTCAATGCAATCTTCTAGTCTGGGAATGGGGAAAGAGTCTGTTTTCGTCACGGCATTCACCTTTCTGTAATCTATACAGAATCTTTGAGACCCATCCGGTTTGGGCACCATGACGATTGGAGAGCTCCAACTGCTTTTACTCGGTTCTATTATGTCATTGTCTAGCATGTATTGAACCTCTTCCCTTACTTTTTGCAGTTTGCTCGGGTTTAGTCTGTAAGGGTTTTGCTTGATAGGGTCAGCATCTCCTACATCAACATCATGTACAGCCAGAGGGGTGCAGCCTGGTTTGTCTTTACACAGTTCTTTGTACTCATGTAACAGACTAGTCACATCTTTCCTCTGATTTTCAGGTAGGTAGTTCAGTGCCTCATCTACTTTCCCTAACATCTCTGAGTTAGACAACCTGGCACTAGAGGGCTCACTTCCATGCTCATCTTGAGCTTCTCCCTCTTCCTCTACTTCCTCTTCTACCACCTGAGCTACGCCTACCGGCTGACCAGCCTTTCTCTCATAGTACTCTTTCAGCATGTTTACATGACACACCCTCTGATCTTTGCGTCTGTCTGACGTACTGATCACATAGTTCACATCATTGAGTTTCTTTTTGACATAGTACGGGCCACTGAACTTGGCTTTCAGTGGTTCACCTTGTATGGGCAGCAGTACAAGAACTTTGTCACCTGGGTTGAAAGTTCGGGCTTTGGCATTTTTGTCTGCCTTTCTCTTCATAGAGTCTTGTGACACTTTCAAGTGTTCCCTAGCTACCTCACAAGCCGTTGAAAGCCTTTCACGAAACTTTGACACATAGTCAAGTAGGTGGACCTCATCATCCTCAGTCATGAATTTCTCTTTGATGAGCTTCAGTGGGCCCCTAACTTCATGACCGTACACCAACTCAAATGGGCTGAAACCCGTCGACTCATTTGGGGAGTCCCTCGTTGCGAACAGCAGGAAAGGGATGCCTTTATCCCAATCCTCGGGATACTCCTCACAGAACGCCCTAATCATTGTCTTTAGGGTCTGGTGGTAGCGTTCCAACGCACCTTGGGATTGGGGATGATAAGCTGACAACTTCAGCTGCTTCACACCCAAACGATACATCACCTCTTGAAATATGCCTGACATGAAATTTGACCCTTGGTCAGACTGCACTTCCTTGGGCAACCCATACCTAGTGAAAAACTGCACTAGAGCATCTACCACAGTCTTAGCAGTGATATTTCGCAATGGGATAGCCTCTGGAAACCGTGTGGACATATCCATGATTGTCAAGAGGTACTTATGACCCGACCTAGTCCTAGGCAAAGGTCCAACACAGTCGACTAGAACCCGACTGAATGGTTCTTCAAACGCAGGAATCGGAATCAATGGCGCCGGTTTCACTGAATGCTGTGGTTTACCAGCCACCTGACATGTGTGACAAGTCTTACAAAACTCAGCCACATCCACATTCAACCCCGGCCAATAAAAATGCCTCATGATCCGATCCGTTGTCTTTCTGACGCCTAAATGGCCGCCAACAGGTAACTCGTGAGCAATCCTCAAGATCTCACCGCGGTAACTAGGAGGGACAACAACTTGACGGACCACCGTCCAATCCTCATCAGCTGGCCTATGGGGAGGTCTCCACTTCCTCATCAAAATGCCATCTTTGACATAATAGCACTCAGGGACCTTTTCAGCCTCAGCCTCAGAACACGCCGTCTGAGACAAGCCTTTCAACTCAGAGTCTGCCTGCTGTGCTTCAACCAAGGAAGACTTGCTAAACAGCCCATCACTGTTAGCCTCGGAGCCTAATACAGCAACCCCATCATTCAAATCCTTGAAAAAGGTTTCTGCCAACCAAACACCGGAATTCTCCTCCACATCAACAGAATCCGCATCATCTTGAACAGCTCTACGAGCCTGGGACCTAGTCACAACGCAATCTGGGAAAATCCCAGGAAACTCCTCCTGCAACTGCTCAGTTTCAGCAACCACCACTGGTTTATCCGAAACAACTGGAGACGCAACCACCTTGTCCCCAGCCAAGTCATTCCCCAACAAAAAATCAATGCCTGCCATAGGCAACTCAGGAACAACTCCAATAGTAACAGGACCAGAAACTAGGTCACACTTCAAATCCACTCTATACAGTGGCACTGACATATAACTGCCATCAACAGTCTGAATCAAGACTTTTGCATTCACTGCACTATCTGGTGGAAAAGTCATACCACCATCCACCATCAACGACTGAGAGGCCCCCGTATCCCGTAGGATGACTACTGGCTTACCTGCCTCACCAGAAGTGCATGGGGTCACCTCACCATCAAACAAAAAGCTACGATAGCTCTCATCTACCTGCTTCATCCTATCTTTGAATTTGGGAGATTGACTTTCAATGGCCTGTGTTTCACTGAACGGGACACTGTTTTCGGGTAGGACACTTTTTGACATGACAAATCCCAAGTCCTTCTTTGTTTTGTTTTGCAACTTCCAACACTGTGACTTTACATGCCCTGTCTTGTTACAGTGAAAACATTTGATGACATTTGCACTTGTCCTGGACCCTTTGTCAGATTGAGGCTTTGGTGCCGATGAAGTTTCAGAACTCGTGCCTTTTTCAGGACCAGCATTCTTTGGATTGCTCGACTGATTTTTGTCTCTCTTGTTTCCAGAGAAATTCCTGAAAGGTGGTCTGTTGTCATTTCTGTGGGTCAGCTCATACTCATCAGCCATCAAGGCTGCTTTATGCAAACTTGTCACTTTGTGATCATCCAAATGTGACCTCACACTGAAAGCAACACTCTTTTTGAATTCTTCCAAGAGAACAACCTCACATAGGTTATCAAAGTCCTGATCCACTTTCAAGGATCTGTACCACCTATCAAACATCATTTCTTTTTCAGGAGCAAACTCAACATGTGTCTGGCCTGGTTTGCGGTACGAATTTCTGAACTTATGTCTATACGCCTCTGGCACCAATTCATAAGCATTCAACACTGCTTTCTTGACTGTAGCATAATCACGTGATTGCTCTTCAGAGAGAGATGAGTACACATCGGCTGCTTTGCCGACAAACACACTTTGAAGGAGCAAGGGCCAAAATTCCTGTGGCCAGTTCAAACTATTAGCCACCTTCTCAAATGACACAAAATATGCATCAACTCTGTTTTCTTCAAACTTTGGCACCAATCGAATGTTCTTGGCCAAATCAAATTCAGATGGAGCCCTTTCCTGAGTTCTTACAGTCTGTGCATGAGTCAATTCCATCTCACGCAATTTCAATTGTTGCTCAAGTTTCTTCATTTCAATTTCTCTTTCAATTTCTAATCTCATCTTCTCTTTCTCCATTTCCAATTCCCTTGCTCTTTCTCTCTCCTTCATTTCCAATTTAGCAAGCTCAAGCCTCGTTTGATCTGAAATTTGAGCTCGATCTTGAGTGTCAATTTCTTCTTTGAGCTCCATGTGACCAGCTACTAAGTCAAGGATCTCTGCCTTTCTTACACCTTGTGGAACATCAACATTTAAATGCTGTGCAACAGCGGTCAAATCACATTTGCGTAACCTTTGCAAATCTTTGAGGGACAAATCTGTCCTCTGAACAAATGCCTGAACATCCATTGTACTGATTGACATTGTCACACTGTATTACACACAATATACAATTGAACAATCAACTCAACTGGTATTTTGTCTGTACCAATGTTCTGGATTCCGGAACGTTCCAAATTCTATATTTTGGCTTTAAATTCAATTCTCGGACACAAGCCCCCAATTTTGTTACGACCAAAATCACTCCGAGAATGATCGCACAAAAGAAACAATCAACTGATGTTCAGGCGGTTTATTAACAGTGATATTGTGGGTACAGACTCGTAATCGGTTTTCACATCAGTACAATAATGATCACTAGAAACAAATATAAGTCAGTAATGGAATCACTTACTCACTAAATCACGAAATCCCTACAGTTTCCTGGTAGTGTCCAAATACGATGCTTGATGCACAAATGAATGATCCGTGATGCACCGATGAATGATTCCTTCGACGTAAATCCAGAGGCACTGGTTACAATAGTCCGCGTTATAAATCCAGGGTATATGTCCACAATAGATCCACCGTATAATGTTCCCAGGCCTTCAAGACAAGGTCCATATAGTCATAATGAAATAAAGTAGCCTTAGCTTATTGTACAACAGACCCACGTAGAAGTACACATTTGCAAGTGATTACCAATTTGCACAATTTATCTTTATAAAGTGTTTGACTTGCTGCTGAAGTCATTCTCTTAAATAATTGAACAGCAGATATGTAGGTCTAACATATATTATATATTTATCTTGTATTTACTTTCTGTATTCTCTACAGACATCATCTAGAAGCCTTTTCACTTGCAATATCGCAGGAAATTTGGAAACAGAAGTTTTATATCATGACTAGTCATTTGACATTCAAACAATACTTCAAATTCAGATTTTTTTTTTTGCAAATGTAGGATACAAATTGCGAAACACTAAATTATTGCCTAATGGTTAAATTTATGATAGAATCAAATTTCTACTACAACCTTCTTTCATTTATACCCTCAGTACACTAAGTCACAAATATATTTCATCGTCATCATCTCATACACATCTCTCTACATATTACCTACAGTACACAATGTCATCAATATAACTGCACATAATCATCATCTCATTGTTACGACCAAAATCACTCCGAGAATGATCGCACAAAAGAAACAATCAACTGATGTTCAGGCGGTTTATTAACAGTGATATTGTGGGTACAGACTCGTAATCGGTTTTCACATCAGTACAATAATGATCACTAGAAACAAATATAAGTCAGTAATGGAATCACTTACTCACTAAATCACGAAATCCCTACAGTTTCCTGGTAGTGTCCAAATACGATGCTTGATGCACAAATGAATGATCCGTGATGCACCGATGAATGATTCCTTCGACGTAAATCCAGAGGCACAGGTTACAATAGTCCGCGTTATAAATCCAGGGTATATGTCCACAATAGATCCACCGTATAATGTTCCCAGCGAAATGTGCAGAATCCAACGACCACGTCCAGTCGATGCGTTGAATGATGATTCACTTTATATTGTCCAGCTAGGAATCCAGCCCGTCACAGCTTTGCCGTAGCAATGTCCGTTGACATTAAAATATGGAGTCCAATAAAGGCACATTAATTCTCTGCAGGCAAAATGTCTCCCAGGCCAAGTATCTCCACAAACATAACAGGTCAGCAGGTAACACAGGACTGACTATAACAAGTCGCTTCAGAGCCAGAAGTGACGTAACTCTCAGAGCAGAGGTGTTGGGTACTCTGCCTACTGCAGAATTCCTCTGGCTTATATACTATCCATTCACCCCCTTCTAGCACATTCTATAACTCTCTCCAACCTACTAGCCAGTCCAAGTTCCAGGAAACCTGGATGACTCACTGCCTAACTATGTACAAAACATCATTACCAAGAATAACTACCAATCACATTGGGCTACAGGGACAGTGCCTCACTCAGCCAAATATGTAAGCACTTCCCAGAAAATTCTGGAAAGGGTGAAATCATTCTAGATTGAGTGAGTTATAATGTATTTCCTCTTACATGCATGTACTGTGTAGTTACATTGTATACCACCTAGAAAATTCTCCACTGATCTGGTCAGCCTGTATGTACTATATCTATACCACATAGAATGTTCTCCATTAATCTGGTCCACCTGTGTACATACACATTAAAACAGCCAGGCATACAGTACATCATACATGTATGTGTACATAACTACTAGTGTGTACATTTGTGACATCATATACACATCTCTCTACATATTACCTACAGTACACAATGACACCAGTATAACGGTTCACAATCAAACTAACCATCATGAACATTGAAATAAAACTGAAATACTCTTAATTCAGTCATGAATAGAATGGGGATGCTATTATGCCCGCCCCCTTTTCAGTACTTGTCCCTAAATAGCACAATTTGCCCTTTGTAGAGTGTGATGTAATCTAAAACTGAAAGATCATTTGTTTGGGGGAATTATTTTCCTTAATTAGTTATGCTAATTTATGCATACATTCATAGTTTTTGTTTTAAATCACCCTGTGTCCTACAATGCCAATTGTTGTATTTCATAAATTTCTTATATATTTATCTGTTATTTAAAGGTCCTGTTGAGTTTTGATAAATTTTCAAAGTGCCCTGGTAAAATTTTTGAGATGGATTTAGTTGATTTCAATTTCATATGAAAAAGCATCGAAAATGACATGGGAAATATTTAATAATTATCATTCAAATGCTCTAATTGTTGAGAAAAACAAATTTTTTCCCACCCGAGTATAACTTTTCATTTCCAAATTTTATTTTTCGAATTTATGGTGTTTAGCGCCCTCTATGCTTCCTCTTTTCAAAAATATTTCAAAAGAAGTTATTTAAAAGTTGTTGATTATCCCTCTATCCAAACACTATACACGCATATTTTATTTAAAATGGTTTAGAGGAATGAGTGGTTAGAGAGCACCCTCTTATGTTTTAATAGCTCCCTTTTCAATGATAACATGGTTTTTACTAGGTTATTATGAACTCTGTGTTTGTCTCTAGTTGACTCACACGATTTTTGAACTTTAATTATGCAATATCGACTTATGCGAGGTTGACTGTATAAGCTAATTTCTTTCAATGATCAAAAGACAAAAGTTCTCTAGCTCAGCGCAGTTTGTACCTCTGGGTTCTGCTCAGTCTGCTGGTTACTGGATGATTGCCTTGTCATGTCATGTTTGTGCGGTTATCATAGAAATATAGTGTTAAAATGAGGTTTAGAGAAAAACTTCATTTCAGAACCACTACTGAACTATCCCTTTAAGTCACAATAAAGTGATAATATGAAACATACACATGAGGTTGTGTTTACAGTTCTAATAAAATTTCTTCTTATAATGCTGGTGCCGGCAACGATCCATAAATTGCTTGCGGGTGACGTTTCCCACAAATTTCATTGATTTGAAGACCAAAAGCATCTGTTAAGATAAAAACACAATAATTGGGTTACAAAGGTATTTAATTATGTGCTGCCTCTTCTGTCCCTGTTTTATATGGCACAAGTGCCATTTTTGTAAAATTTTCAAAGTCTAGGGGTGCAGAATTACCCAACAATAATTGTTGATTAATACCACATTGGTGAGGAAATGTGGAATATCAGCAAGTTGGTCTAATGACTATTACAACGTAGCACAACTGGACTGAGTGGATAAGTATAGGTTAGGGTATAGGTTTGGTGTTAACCCTATTAGGCATAGATTAGCATAATTTATTCATGTGGAAAATCTTAGGGGAAAACTAGTAATACAAACTTTAAGATTACATTCCATTCTATCAGCGTGCAAATTTTTGCAGCTATTGTGTGATCCACTGCCAAGATCAGATTGACCCCCCCCCCCCCCAGTAAAAACGGGGTCAAATAGCCCAGTTGGAATAGGGTTAACGCTAATAATTAGTGTCGGGATCGATATATAGTGAGAATCAGGGGTGGATCCAGGATTTTGGAAAAGAGGGGGCACAATTTTCAGCTTGCCTGACACACTTTTTTCTACTGAGCGCCAGCTATTTCACCATCAAGTAAGTCTCGTACAAGCAGTTAGGTATTTGCAGTTTAAACTTCAAGACCTTTTTTCTTTTCTTTTTTTTTGCAAAAGAGGGGGCACAATGACAAAAATCGTACAAAAAGGGTACTTTTTTTTTAAAGATAGCGTTTCAAAAGGGGGGCACGGGCCAGAAATGCACCCATGTAAATCCACCAGTGTTAAGAATTGGGATTGTCTAGGGAAGTTGGAATTTGGGGCGTCACATGCTAGATGAAACGGATTGTATACAAAATGGGTGAAGACCAAGTGGCAATAAAGCATTTCAATGTTTAGTGAGAAGGGCTTGTGATGAAAATTAGTAATGATATGTTGGAAAAAAAAAAACAACTTACAAGTTCTGGGTAGGATTTTCTTTCCTCCAGCTTCTTTGTCTTATTATTGGCACAAATGTTCTTAGTCCGAGAAAGGACTAAATCCTCTTCAGAAGCCTTCATCACATCGAGAATAACATGGGAAATATTTAATAATTCTCATTCAAATGCTCTAATTGTTGAGAAATTTAATTTGAAAATATACTTAAAAAATGTTTCCCACCCGGGTATCACTTTTCATTTCCAAATGTTATTTTTCAAATTTACGGTGTTTAGCGCCCTCTACGCTTCCTCTTTTCAAAATATTTCAAAAGAAGTTATTTAAAAGTTGTTGATTATCCCTCTACCTAAACACTATACATGCATATTTTATTTAAAATGGTTTAGAGCAATGAGTGGTTAGAGAACGCCCTCTTATGTTTTAATAGCTCCCTTTTCAATGATAACATGGTTTTTAATAGGATATTACAAACTCTGTGTTTGTCTTTAGTTGACTTGCACGATTTTTGAACTTTAATTATGCAATATTGACTTATGCGAGGTTGACTGTATAAGCTAATTTCTTTCAATGATCAAAAGACAAAAGTTCTCTAGCTCAGCGCAGTTTGTACCTAATGACAGTTAGCTAATCCTTTAATGTGCCCCACTTTCTGCCCCCCTTTTAATGTTCCAGCCAATTTCCAGATCAATGTTCGGAAAGATCAAATGATACCGATAATGAGTGTGTCCACCACAAAAACTGCCCTTCAGACAACAAAAATCATTGTAGAGAAGCGCATTGGTTATTTTGTAAATCACCCACACAAACATTTTAGTGTACATACATTTATGCACACCTACCCTCACATAATGTTATTAAAACACACCCACGTTTACACACATAAAAGCCTCAAAATTTGTCAATTTTCACTCCCATTGCAACATTGATTATACAATGTAAAAAAGCACTCATAAGAGTGAAGACCTCCACCAAGCGACTCATTTCTACAGCTACACACGCATCCTGAAAATCGCCCAGGTATTTTCCCAACAAGGAAGCCTTTCTGTTGTCTCATTTGCAGAGTCTACCTCATCAGCAGCTTTACAGTTCACCTCAGGTTCACGCTCAGTGAGCATAAATGTTGTATGTAAACAATGAACACTTCAAATACATGCAGCTTGAACTCCCTCGTTTGTTGCAGTATTTGCCTATGATAATCCTCAAAAGCATTTTAAAAAGATATCCTGGATCTACATGTAATAGATGATTATCCAGATGACTACCAAAATCAGGGCTGCCAACTCTCACGCATTGAGTGTGAGACTCACGCAATTCAACCAATTTTGACTGTCTCACTCTGATAAACGAAATCTCACACTAAACCCCCAAAATGGAATGTACAATGTACATGACTACCCTCTAAATTCTCTGATATTCCGAATATCGATATGCCCAAGCCCAAAATTTCGAGATTTTCCCGCGCGCGTGTAAAGCTTAACCAATAATAATCGTTTTCGGTTCGCGCGCAAAGACAAGCTATTGGATTACGATTGGTTTCTACCTATGCCACGTGAGCGTAGCTTGTACTTTTGGCAAATAACAGCACATGTATGGCTATGACGTGTGCTTTACATCGCTTTACATACACTGACTGTGTACGTAGTACGTACGTACGTACGTACGGCCGCACAGCAGGCCGCCAGGCGCTAGCCAGGAGGTCGCTCCGCTCCCTCGCAGTGTCTCACACCAAACTCTCACTCAAGGTTGGCAGCCCTGCCAAAATTTGATCATCTTTTCCTTGTGTCATCATCAACTTTTCCTGCAAGTTTCTCCCAAATCCATTCACAACCTTCTGAGTTACAACATACTTTGCAAACAGACAGACAAACAAACCAATGCCGACCAAAACATAACCTTCATGGAGGAGGTAAAAAGAATTCACAAAGTATCAAGGTTTATACCGTAACTCACAGGAAAAATGCCAACTGATGTGTGGACTTTACATTCACAATACACAGTTTTCCCTTTATGGGAAAATATCTGATTTTTAATCCTGTTATTCTATCCAAAATTGTGTTTCTTTGTTAATATTCATAGTAATTTCTTTGAGGCATTTTGTTTACATATAGAGTAGAAAAGATGATATAAATCTTCCCGATTTTTTTTATTTTCATTTTAAAAGCAATTATGAATTTACACCCTGTATTCGAAAGGTGGAGAAATACAGTTGCAACATCAGAAATGGATTTGGGATACAAATGTACACTGTAGTACAGGTCTACGACTACACACTGTAAAAGTGTAATGTTTGAGGTGACAAAATCCTTGTTGGCATGATATTATACAATGATTGTGAAAGAAGTCACTGAATTGTGAAAATGTGTGAAACTCTGAAATACAAAGCTTATTCTCAAACCTTTTCACTGCACAGTGCATCAAGCATTTTACATTGCTTCGACATACATGTAAACCGAATTAGAGTAAACTTGGCCTAAAAAAGATAAAATGGTAGGCCTATGTCATCTCCTTGATAATGAGAAGTACAAGTAGGCCTACAAACACTTGTACCCTGGTTATGATATCTACGTACTGGTATGCCTTGCTCCTTTGAAGTTAGTAGCACCACTACTACTACCACACATTGAAGGTAATTATTATACATTTAAATGCTCTGCCACTAACAAATTATACCACTGTCCAGGTGTCACATCTTTTCACAACCTCAGCTGTCACATTAATATATGACACGTGTAATATGCACACGTTGTACATCACAGTTCAAATTATATAGGCCTTGCAATGTAGCTGACAATGGCAATGTAAGAATTGCGCAGTGCAGAATTATTAAACTTGTTCTTTATATCACTTCAGACCTTCTTCGTTTGCAAACTGCGAATCAGTAGTACCTTCCACTTTGTAATGACTTTTGCATAGGATATGTAAACAAAACATCATTAAGATAAGTTTTACATCTTTAAAATCAAGGTGATTTTATCCCAATAACTCAAAGTGAGGTTACACAATAGGCCTACGTAGGTTTGTCTTACATTTGCCCAGTCACTTGGACTGAAGAGATTGCAAAACATCTACCATAAAATCAAATCTGTGTAAATAAATGTTGGATCATCATCACTCTCTCCCCTCCTTTATTGCTCAGTTATCCCCACATAGTTGTACTATTATAGGGCATAGGGATGAGCTATCCACCATTTGTCATCCATTGGACACAAGCACTCTTAAAACTATAATGATGGCAAGCATGCATTAGTCACCCCCATGACTCATGCACTGCATCTGCTCCGACACTGCATGTATGATTGATCCCATGTTGTACTTAACATTTAGAACATAGGTTGCCATGCCACTTACACTTACATGTATTTACAGTGCAAGTGGTTTAAATTTAGAGTCTAACGTACTTGTAAGTAGAGAAATGGTAAACAGTCAAACTCAGACTCAGAGGATTATATTACACTCAGTACATTCCATATCACTAGAGATAGAGATTTTACACTCACATCATCCACAATCCACACACTGACTTACAAATTTCTCACCTTCGTGTATCTTCCCAAAATACTACACTCGTGCAGAACCTACTGATATCCAACAACAATGCACAAAACATAAAATGGGTCACATGGAATTCTACTTGCTGGAACCGACAAAGCCCCTTTAAAGGGAAAAGAACGAGAGGTTTAGGCATCTCGCCTCCTCGAAATTCAAATCACAAATATACATACGAACAGTCGAAAAGGAGGGAGACATCGCCAGTTTATGAATCACGCCCACAGAATTCATGAATGAAATTGGTGCACGTGGTGGAAGCAGCAAGCAGTTCGCGTGTACACAGCTACCGCAGAACAAAGCGATGAGAGCTCGCGAGGAGCGGAAACCGCCCAGTTTTATGCCGGCAACTTCGGCGTAAGGAATCGCACTTCCCATCCCCCGACAAAGCCAGCTTCTCTCACTACGCTGCTGGTTTTAAAAGGAGGAACGTTACGTTACAACCAAAGTACAAATGTACGGTACCAGACGTTACATCGGGTTGTACTTACTTATGAAGTGATGTTTTTGGTATATCCAAGGTATAATAAATATCCAAAGAGAAAATGTCGAATTGATAGTACACTTCCGTATCTCCTGCCCTGGCGGTCCTCTCGTATTAGTCACCACCAGTATATTTCCACCCACGACGCGGCGTCGGTCGGTCGTGGTTGTGTGTGTGCTGTCGATATCCAAACCTCGCTACACCGCCGCGCGCCGGCGGGATTTGATTCGAAGAGGCGCTAGTGGAGGCCCACGGGAGCTGGTAATGGTACGAGCATGAGGTATGTGGCCGTGTTTGCACCGCAATCCGCCCGCCGCCCGCACTATTCAGTCTAACGTCACACCTGCTGTTTCGTGGACCAAGACGTGAGCTGTATCTACTGAAGCAGAACCTGTCTGCTGCATGATACACCAGCGCACCGTACGGCCGGGGCTCTTGGTTGTTTTCTCCATGCATGCACTGACAAAGCATGTGGCTTGTCGTCGCGCGCAAACGACAAACATTGGCGCGAAAAGACTAGTCGATTATTATTTCAAAGAGTGAGCACTATTGTCAATCTTTAATCAATTTTAATGATTCAATCACTAAATCTTATAATCGTCAATATTTTTCTTTGTAAAATGTTTTATCAAATTAAGATCTAAAGGGACGTAAACTAAGATGCTGAGATGTTGTAACAAAAATGCTGTCCCTGTCGTCAATGTTCACGCTGTAATAATGGAACACTCCAAAACTTCTTTCGGCCAACCAACTCTCCTCGTCCTCAGCTCAGACACCGCGCACTCTACAGGTACACGAGTACTAAGTACTACTGAGCTCGTCCTTCGTCGTTCTAAAACGACTGAACTGTATCGAGCTATATCACATACATCTCAATAGAGATGTTTACCATCTATGATCTAACTGTAATAATTACCGTCAACCTCCATGGTAGCTCATTACTGGAGGTTTAAGGGCGTAGGTATTGCAGGCAAAATATCAGGATTTCAATAAGTTTATATAAACGCTTATTAGTACGTTAATTTAGTGAGTTCAGCTAGTATAAAAAGTTAATGAAACTTTTAAATGAAATTGTCACAAATGGAAGAAAGAAGAATAATCTGAACTTGAGGAAAAGGGATAAAGAAAAAAAACACTCATTGAAAATCAGTTCAAATTCGGTGCTCCAAACATTCAACGAGCACTTGACGTAGCTCCGTCATGAGATATAGAGAATCTATTGTACAATTACTGTATTTCCTTCATTTAGCTCAGTAACGTGTCACGTGAACTTTTCATATAAATTTAGGATTTGTAATGTTACTTACATTCTTTTATATACTATATATGCAAGCATAACACGATATACATAATATATTCAAATGGCAACTATCAGTGACATGTGTGTGTGCTTTTTTTTTTTTCAAGTGCTACAGATGAGTGAAATTTCTTTCACACATACTTATCCATTCTACGGTGCCTCACGATTTGTTGTACCGTCCCCGTCTAGAGAGGGCGGCACATTCCGTGATGGAACAGACGGCTCTGTGATGGAATACACTATGACAGTTCACAGTAGGCCTCCATGATGAGTTGCGCTTGTCTGCAGCAGCGACCTCTGGAACTACCAGTCATACTATACGAGTATACGAAAATATGGAATACTCTTTTAGAGGAGCAGTTGGAAACCAGCTAAGCAAGAAGAAGCAATTTACATAAAAGTGCTGCTTGAAAGTCTTCTGTGAATATAGATAGTTGTAAAGACTTCACATTCACCTGCACATTCCAATATGCACCTGGTTCATACATGAATATATTTTTTTATACCATAGTTTTTTAATGAAGACCTTTCCAGTTTTAAAAACACAAGTTACTGGTAAAATTCAACACGGTTCGACATTGACCTTGATCTGCTTAATTATGCACAGAGTGTAACTATGAAGTGGCTTTTTAGCCAAAACCTTACAAAGTTTTAGCTTGTCCAGTCTACTTTTTCCAAACTTTCATTGACCATCTCATTAAACTTTAAAGGGACATTTCAGACGATTTTCATAAGTTCACATCCTGTAGTACATAAATCGACAACTCCATGTATAGATTTGTGGAATTTATTGTGGTTCTTGAGCAGAGAAACAATACTTTGAACAACCTTAAACTAATTACACTGAACAAGGATGATGACATAGGAGGTTCACATATTTCAGATATGTAGCAGTGTAATTCCATTACAATACCGCTTGCTTGCGAATTATTCACTTGTGTATAATCTATGCATGCCTTCTTCTTTTGTTCTGCTTCCTTGAGCCCCAACTCATGCATTCTTATGGTGACTCTGCCATGTCATCATCCTTGTTCATTAGCATAAACAAGAAAACTTAGGGAAGAATCCCCTATGTCTAAAGCTTTAAAAAAAAATGTATTTGCAACTAGGAGGATACTGTAAACCAGATCTGTGTTCAGCTCAGTAATTTTACTGGAACCATTTTAACTATTTCCATGCCACATTAATTACTTGTTCAGAGGTTTGTGTGAAAAAATTTGTGTACAGTGAACTCATTGGCACTGAAAGGGTTGAATGCTCTTGGTAAGCACTATTTGGGCACCCGTCCCGCTTCATCATGAATATTCATCAGGCAGTAAGATATACTGTACTAGTAAATGGCAGAACGCTGGATATGTGCTATATGAATGTAAAAACGTATCGCCGGGAAATGTAAAATTCTCGAAAATTGCATCAACGAGGAACGTAAAAACGTCTCGCCGGGAGATGGAAAAACGTTCAGTTTTGCCGAGAAACTTGAAAACGCTGCCGAGAAACTAAAAAATTATGTATTTCCACGGTATTACGGCTACCTGTTTATAGATGATGAATATTCATGATGAAGCGGGACGGGTGCCCAAATAGTGCTTACCAATGCTCTTACAAAGGGGAGTTGAAAAACAACGATTCAATATGTGTATTGAGTGAATGCAACTATCTAGTAGAACACGTTTGGGTTTCATTCTCCTCTAAAATGGTACAATTCTCAACAGTATAAAGTTCCAATTGTGCAAAATTTTCCCGAATCTTTAGTAATTGTAAAAAAAATGCAAACATCATTAAATAATGGGGAATTTTCTGACCTTGGAAAAGAAAATCTGTAAAATGTAGCTCAGATGTTCAGGGGCAAACAATTATGATACTGGATTCATGAAAATAAACAGGAAAACATTATGTCGAATGTCACTTATATATTGGGTATACATGTACATGTACTAGTATACTAGTATACTAGCTGACTCAATTGCCAACTTAAAAAAAACAAAAAACAAAACTTGCAGTTTAGATCTATACCTCCCTGAGAAATCCATTCTCCATTTTAAGGCCTGTAGATTTACGCGAAAACAAGATTTTGCAGTGAATTTCAAGTTTCCCTCATATACTTTTCCAACTGCGAGTAACACGAAAACGTCGCGTGTAGATGTCCATTTTGACAAGATCCCGTTATCAAAATACTGCCAGCTACGTCAGCGGGAAGAACAGTCATGTTTCTGAACAAACAGTTTTTCTTGTTCTTCTTTTATTTGATGGGCTGTTCATACCATTTCTTACGAGTGATGACATAAACCATTGGCAGAATGTAATACCTTTTTTTTTCAATTATTTCATCAGTATGCCATAATCGATACTGATAGAATTAATATGTGTAAAACTTCGCATGAGAGAGTCATTAGGTCATACATGTACTAAAAAAAGTCAGCATCAGGTTTAAAAAGAGGAAAAACACGATATACAAGCAGCCTAATATACACATAATAGCGAAAAGGGGTCAAATAAAAGACTATGGGAAGGTAGTATCAGTAATGAGATCACCACGCATAACACACCAAATTCCGCTCTCAGAATCTACACTATGTTACCACGTAGAATTAAAATCTATCTTCCGTTTAATTATGGGCTATGTTCACTCAAGTTGCCCTTCTGCCTTGTCTGCGCTGGTGGGAAAAACGCCCTCTATGTACATCCGTCTTTTTAACAAGAACTGGCATGGCCAAAGCAACGGATTGCTTAGTATTTGGGATGTTTGTGAATTTGATCACTTTTTCTTTCCTTTTCTCTGTGATATTTCTACCATTCTCTTTGGGTTCTTTTTTTTTTACATTCCATTTTTTTTTAAATCACATAAAATGGTTGGCATTACACTGTATATGGATACACTATACAGATAAGTAAACAGAGCAGACCAAGAAAAGCAAAAGAACAAACAGAGGACATAAGTGTGATAAATAATGTAATGGATCCGACATTTAAATCCCTATCCTGAAAGATACGTCGGTTATTACCCAAAACGTCTCAATTCATGGTTTATCTGGTTCCCAATGTATAGGTAAACGGTGTTGATGACCGCGGCAGCGCTAACTTCAGTTTAAAAATATTTTAGAATTTGTGCACAAGATTCTTCTAGACTTTTGTAGTTATAGTTGTTGTTGTTGTTGTTGTTTGTTATTGTTGTGTTACATTATTTACCCCTGCTTTATAATCATTAAGAAATGCATGTTTTTCACTCATTTGGTGTTAATTTTGTATTCCTTTCTCTAAAAGTCCCTCTGTGGGTTTTCCCCTTTAATTCCCTCTTTTGTCTTTGCAAGCATTATACAGCGCTATGATTGTACAGAATCAGTCAAGCTTAATAACAAAATTTAATTAGGCTGTTTATGTGCTTGCATTTTGAGGAAGTGTCTGGTAGAAAGATAGGAGATTTTGATAAAGCTTACTGGACATGCAACAATTCCTTTACGCTTCGATGTATAGATGACCCTTGATGACACCGCTCTCTCAAAAGGCATGCATACAATGTGGTGTATATATCAGATCACATATCCTACCAGGATTTCCCTTCCTCATTCAGGGTAAATATACCCTCCTCAAGATGTGCTTCTTTCACTTTCCCTTTCACATTTAGAGAACCATGCACAGAGTATAGGAAAAGTGCGGGACCAACTTTTTTGCGCTCTAAAAAACATTCAATGTGTATACATCTGTGTGGAATCGGTGAAAACGTCATAATACAAGAAGAAAACGGTGAAAACGCGCTTACTTCTTTTTCCAACTGGATGGCATCAAAAGAATGCTATATTTTATCATGAACGCGAGAAGGGCACGCCATCTTTCCACCCTGACCTTGACTTACCAAGTTATCATCCTGGTTGGTTTGGTCACTCTTTCTTCTGGTTCGGGAAATGTCGGTAGGTAAAAGTTGCTTAAAAACTTTGTAATGTATATGAGACGTTATTCAAACAGTATGCTCATATAAAGAGTGATTTAATGTCTTGGTGTATTTCATAATTATCTTTCATGTCTTGGTGTATATTATATCGCGTCAATACATATCTTTAGGAAACTTCTGGATTTTATGCATTGGTTTTAATCATGGATTACTTTCAAAGCCCAGAGACAGAATACTATTCAAAACCAGTATCGCTTTACACGCAGCATGGTTGTTGACCAGATCCACAATGAACATGAACAGAGAAAAAACATAAGCAAAAAGAATAAATAAAGAATTGAATGAGTAAATGAACGAATAAATGAATGAATGAATGAATGAATGAATGAATGAATGAATGAAGGAATGAAGGAATGAATGAATGAACGATTTTTTTTTTTGCCGTACGGCTGGGTAGTAAGGTTGAGTCTCTAGCATTTTCTCCCATAAATAACATTGTGTACTGATGCATAATAGTTTCACAATTGCGGCGTATAACGTTTTCATCTTGTGCCAAAAATGAAGTTCACCCGATTTCAGTATGTACTTATTTGCATATTACACGCAAAGAGTGATTACTGACAGAAACCCAGTACATAAGTATACGATCTGATGGAAAATATTTCGTATATTGATCTTTTCGAATTTTCTGTTAGTCTGGGAAATGTTTTGATGTAGAAATTGTAATACAGTGTACTAGTTTGTATAATCCTTGCAAACTCGAAGAAGTTATGGTCAGTTTTAAAGGTGATTGTCTCTCCAACGAGCATATTATAGACGTTTGTGATGAACATAATATATCGGTTACTCTATTACACATTTTCTTCTCATTTCCCAAGCTGTTAGACTGGGCGGAATAGAAGGAGCATCCGAGGGCCAAGTGGAAATAATGCTTGACGGCAGCCAGTGGAGACCGATATGTATCGCCGAGGATACAGTCTCCTGTCCAGACTTCGGCCCCACCGAATTGACCGTCGTTTGTAGACAACTGGGATTTCCCGGGGCTAACCGTGTAAATCGGGCTCCGCTGTTAAATGAGCAAGCATATTTTCCGAGAGATTTCACTTTCTCATGCCAAAAAAATGGTGAGGACCAAACTAATGTACTACAACATTTGTGCTTATCATCGACTACAGTGATACTACTATTACTACTACTACTACTATTACTACTACAATTACTATTGTTATTGTTGTTGTAGTTGTATACAAATAGTGAATGGTCACGAGTGCAATGCGCCTCATCTTTCACCGAGTGCGAAATCTCGTTCCATTGCACGAGTAAAGACCATACACTATTTGATTTATACAACGTCCAAGAAGATCTTTTTGGTCTAAGTAGGCCTAGAAGTCTATATATGTATGAAAAATATAGCCATACTTACATGTGGATCCAGTGCGATTCTCTTTCTGGCTTGTGCAATCACAGGTCACATTATACCAAAGAGATTATACCACAAGAGGGCGTAGTCCAGTGGGGAGGCAGCCGCGCGAGGGAGCTGCCATTTCGCGTTGTGGGAGCCGCCATTGCACGGATCCTGTACAGTTATTAATCAGTAGATGGCAGCGCACTGTTTGATGCGCTCGACTTCAATATTCGGCGCAGTGACCTTGCGTTGTTTTATTGTGACGTCACAATGGTCATGTTTAAGCGTCATAATGGTGCTGATGTTGTTTGATTTTATGGCGTGAGTGGGAATGTACGCGAAACAAACGTCATAATGCTCAAGTACTGTCTAGTCTGCACCCAAGTTCCCACTGTTTATTTTGCGAACAACAAAAAGGTCTGGACTCTACCAAATGGTTCAAATGATATGATATCATCGTAGAAACTAATATTTAAACAATTAACCACATTGTGATTCTGAAAATGAAAATGTGTAATGAAGAATAACATATCATTCCAGATATGATATGAGAAGATATGACTTGAACGTAGACTTAGATCCAGTGCCAGGAGCTGAGTGTGCGCCACCGAACTAAAACATAGTGGAATGCGTGTTCACCCAGGAAATACGCAGCCACCAAAACTTGCTACCACCGCCATTTTGATAGGTCAATTTTTCCTTATATGGAATGCACGCTATGTGGATCCAACCACTCTCTCATTTTCGATTGTTCATGCACGCGTCATATCGCGCACCCCACCCCAACTTCCTAATCAATCGCGCACACACTGGTAACACGGGAGGTATATGGTATGATCAAGGAGGTATGTTCAATTCGGTGTAACAATGGAATAGATAAAAATGGCAGTGGTAAAAATGGCAGAGGTAAAAATGGCAGAGGTGAAAATGTCAGAGGTAATAATGGCAGAGGTAAATAATTAAGACAGTGGTACAAATGTCAGAGGTAAAGTTGTCAGTGGTCGAAATGTCAGTGGTCAAAATGCCAGAGATAAAAATGTCATTGATAAAAATTTAGTCGTATAAATGCAAGATGACGAGGTAAAAGTGACAGAGATTTTATTTTCCTTCATGTTTATGACCCCTTTCTAGCAATACGCGTTTTTCGTGCCTTCTCCTGAAATAATTAAAGCACGGGGGAGACCGAGGAGAAATGGGACACGGGGAGAAATATAAACTCATGTATATAAGTTGAAAAATGGTCGGCAAGTCAACAATCCAATTATATCTGTATGAGCCTCGGTACACCCGAGAAAGGACATATTGACTACCATACAGCTCTACAGGTATCTTGTCAGTAAAATATCAAACTTAGATCTCGTAGGTCCTATACTATGTTAATAGGTATTTTAATAAGTGTGCAAACTTCTGAAAATAAAATTGCTTGATAACAGACATGCAGGTATGACAAATTGGCAGGGATCTTTTACTGTTTTTGTTATCACTGGGAGAAATTTAATAGGGCATAGTGTTACATTTCTCCCCGCAGCACATGTAAATCCTACTTTGGTCATGATGGTTATCTAATTTCTCTCCAGGTTGTCTCATTTCTCAGCGCTTGATGTCCCATTTCCCCCCAAATTAGGGGTTAAACAAATCATTAATTACACGAAAATGTTATATATATATATATATATATATATATATATATATATATATATAAACATATATATATAACGAAGAATAAACCGGTAATGCAATATTTCGCCAATATAGAGTTTATTGAGCAACTCAAATTTTCGGTGGCTTCCATCCGCCTTCTTCAGGAGTCTCGACGCGGAGACTCCTGAAGAAGGTGGATGGAAGCCACCGAAAACGATGTATGGTTCAAATTTAGATCTTTGATAATGTCATTGTGCTATTCTCACTTTTTCAATTTCCCAGTTTCTAGCTAAAAGTTGGACATAAAGAGATTTCTTCCTCTTTTCTATCTCACTTTTTCCTCCACAAACACTCACACACGTAAACACAGATCTTGAACATTTCAAGGGGTGAGGGAGGGCAACTGACGGGGTAACACCCTAGCAACTCTCCTTTTCCATCTCTCATATCTTCCTTTTGCCATTATCTGGACACCCTAAATAATAATTGGTCTATAGGTGGCGTTGTACATCCTGTCCGCCTTGTGGGCCGTCTTTGCCTATTATCAGTGTTGGTCTCATGAGCCTCTTTCGCTGAGTGTCAGTCTCGTGAGCTTTGTTTGCGTAGTGTCAGTCTCGTGAGCCTTTTAAGCGTACTGTCGGTCTCGACATGGCTTTGGTTGCGAAGTGTCGATCTCGTGAGCCTTTTATAGTGTCGAACTCATGGGCTATTCAACTCGTGGGCATATTTTATTTGATGTCGAACTCGTGGGCTGTATAACTAGTGGGCTGCATGACTTGTGAGCTGTATGACTCGTGGGCTGTATGAGTTGTGGGCTGTATGACTCGTGTGTGTCGGTCTCGTGACCTGCACTAACATGTTTCCTATTTTTGAGTGATGTCATGATAATGGTCTTATATAATTATGAATCATCTTCACCATCTTCGCTGCGGATATCGGTGACTCGTTTAAAAGATAGACCGTATTTATAGTATTGTACGTCAAATTAATACGGCATTATGACTGATTAGAATATAATTATTTTTCTCTATACTGTAAATGTACGAATATGAAATATTGAGTGCGATTTGCCTTTACTCGCAGACTCTCAACTGGACCAATGTCAACTTGAGCAAAACCAATGTGACTGCGAAAACACAGTAAGCGCCAAATGCTTCAGTAGAGGTAAGCTTGGTTTATCAAATAAAAAAAAATATAATGTTGGGCCACCAAATTTCCAAAAAGGCTATCATTGGGTAGCCAAAATTCAAAGTGATTTTTTTGTGCGTTCTTTTATTTCGGGATATTACTCTTTTTCGGGCCAACAAAATTTTAATTGCAAAGATGGTTAGCGGCAGGACTTTATTTACCAAGTGTTGAACTTATGGACTATGACTCGTGGGCCCATTTAACTTGGTGTCGAACTCGTGAGCCTTGTTCAACTCGTGGGCTGTGTGACTATAGTGGTCTATAATATGACTTGTGGGTTGTATGACTTGTGGGCTGTATAACTCGTGGGCCGTTTATGACTCGTGGTTGTCGGTCTAAATGACGTGCACCCATATTGTTGTTCCCCTTGCATTCTGAAAGAGGTGAATCAAAGCTCCTTTATTCATTTGTTATAGAGATATGAAAACATGTAGATTTTTATTTTTATTTTCTTTTAACATACAGCAGGACATACATGACGTCACAAGTGAGAAACGGCGTTTGATGGCCTTTTATATTCACGCGTAGTAATTGGAACATAATGACATCCGTGACAAAGCAGAATTCATTATTTGAATGACGGGGAGATAGTGATATAGTGATAGTGATAGTGATAGTGATATATAACTACAGAAAGGATTATATATCTCTTGTCTCGATATTCATCGTTTCCCTTTTAAACAACAACTGCATGCAAACATGCCAGTTTTTTCTCTTCTTTTTTGTTTTTGTTTTCAGGTATAGCACCTGTTTGTTCATGTTTTCAATAATATCTTCCTTTTTATCTCAAGAGAGTGGCTTCGTAGGCTGTTTCTCCCTGAACGTCACAGGTGTCAGCCCGTTGGCAGCCAGAAGGGTTGGTAGTGGTAGCATGACATACGATGGCTGCAAATACTTTTGTGAGAGGAATGGATACAGATACTATGGATTGGAAGCTGGATTCGTGTGCCGCTTTCTAAATGTAATCGAAGGGCTTACAAAATTCACTGACGAGGGTCTCTGCCAGTCGGTCGCATGTAGTGGTGATCGGTCTTCGAGCTGTGGAGGCCAATACAGTCTGTTAATCTTTGAAGGTAGTTGTTTTTGTGTTTAAAAAAAGAAGAAAGAGAGAAAAAAATGGGGCCCTATACAACAGATAATTTTCCCCAGACAATACCGACACAAATCAAACATGATAAATCTTACAAATATCAAACCAGAATATCAGATATATCATTAAAGGTATTCTTACTCTAGAATGCTTGATATCCTTCAAGTTGTCGATCCATTGCATCACATATTATAAATGCTCAATCTCTATTCTCTATCAAAACAAATATGCAATGCATATTCATTCACAATGTATTAAGCTCATAATTTATAATGATTATGGCCAAAAGAATATCTCAATGATTATATTTAGATATGCCATATGCGTTGAGTTAATTTTCCTTTTTTTCAGATTACCTGGATACACCCACTTTAACCTTCCAAGACAATATTATTTGCTAAAGCGCAGATACAAACGCACGTGCAAAATCAAACACTCACCAAACCACACGCACCAACTGACAAACTCACACACGCACACACATTGACACAATCGCACGACACGCAATCTTACAAGCTATAGCATGTCATGATATGCACATTCTCTTTCTTGCCATATTTTCCAATTCAGTTTCAAGTTTATTTGACCAAGTTGGTCAAGCCGTGCATATATATATATATATATATATATATATATATATACAAAGATATGAACAAAAATAATAATGGTAATAATAAGCAGCTGTATTCTTCTCTCTTTTGCTGCTAATCATTTTTTCCAACATACAGTACAATATATTTTGGGTTTTTTTGTTCAAATCATACCATGTTTATATACGAGAAAGGACATGAAATTCTGCATAACTCACAGAAAAAAAAAAGGTATCTTGATTAACCTAATCAAGCCAATCCATATATAATTGCTCATGCATAATGGCAGTCTCCTATGTTTTCCTATTTTGTTTTATTTTGTTTTGTTTTGTTTTGTTTTGTGCTGTATTTGGCAAGATGCAAGGAGTCTGTCATGATGTGTAATAAAGTACCTTAGAATTAGACCGATGGAGCCGCAAGTCGTACAAGTACATGTTGCATCATGACTATTGTCATTCACATCAATTTGTATGTGTAAGTTAATCGTTATGTTTCCTTCATGTTAATGTTTTTCGAGGAAGAAAAGCAGAAATAAGGCAAAGCAAACAAAGAAACATTGAAACTCTAACTCTTTTCCACCTATGGTATATAAACACATCCCAAACACGCTATACATACATACAAATATGATATATATTATGCAGTGTGACGCTACAATAGAAAACTTTTTTGTAAGATTTTTCATCTTGATAATATTTGGCCATGTTTAATCGCTTATCTAAACTTTCATTCCTTTTCGTTTTTCATTTTCTGTATAAGTTTCTTTTCCAAATTCTTTTCAAATAGTGCAACCAGCAAGTAGTACGCAGGAAACCCCATATTCCCATCGAACCCAATTTCCGACTGTGACAACCTTGCAGCCGTCCAATTCTACTTCTACAACACCAGCAACCATGACCACAGCAGCAGCATTAGCATCGACACCTGAAGGTATAGGACCAGAGTGTTTATGATTGTACTGTAAGTACCCCCCCCCCCCCCTTCCCGGCCTCACATACACACAAACACACACCCACACGCACGCGCACATACTTCTTTTATTATGATATTCTTTATTTGAATTTCATTCAATATCAGGTCCATGTTAACAACGAAATTGATATGAACAAAAACAATGATAATAATAATAATAACAATAATAATAATAAGCAGTATGTGTATTCTTCTCTCTTTGGCTGCTAATTATTATTTTTTAAACATAACAATACAATATATCTTTGAGGGTTTTTCTTTTGTTCAAACCGTTCCATGTTTATGTAAGAAATATGACATGAAATTCTGCATAACTCTCAGAAAAAAAAAACTAGCTTGATTGACCTAGTCAAGCCAATCCATATCTGCCACACACACACACACACACACGCTCGCGCGCGCGCACACGCACCCACACAAACAGACAAACAAATGGAGGCAATGACGAGGAATCTATGCACCATAGGAAGAATATTTGAGTGTCACTTTCACTCATTTACTTATTCGTGTGGACTCTTCAAGAACTTCTCTCCACGGAAATGTATAATTCATTCAGAAAAAAAGAAAATATTATAGCTTATATTGCATGTTAAATACTAGTACAAGAGCAACTATCAGTGAGAATCGGCTACTCGACAATTTAGAACTCAATTCAAATTAATTCAGTTATGCTTTATATCCGCCCCAGCGTTATACATCACATACTGTACATGTACCCCCCCCCCCAAAAAAAAAAAAATGCATTTGAGAATTGATATTGTTTAACAATGAGAAAGAAGCACAAGTCACAAGGTAAAATACAATATGTATGTACGAATGAATATATTATTTATTATTTGTATGTAATGAAATGTAAATAATGTATACTTTGCAATGGTGGCAAAAGTAATATAATACATGACAGAGATGGAAAAGAGTGTTCTACTTAAAAATGGATCTTGCAGATCGTGGATCACTCGAAAAACAATAATTTATGCCAATAACATATTTCAAAAATGTATCCATTATTGTGCAATTAGACCATTAAAATGACTGATTTACACAATGCAATTAAACATTATAAAACAAAAAACATGTTGCAAACAGTACTTGTGGTGCAGTACAGAGGAAGTAGGTACAAAGTTTTTAAATAAGATATCAATTTTACGGCCGAGACACTATTTACTAGGTCGTGTGTATACGCTGTACCAGGAAAACACTCTGTTTTTAAACTATTGCAGTAGGCATGGATATAAGTACACTCTTAGGAATCCAAAGCCCATATGTGGATCAATGCAGTAATATTAATAGAACACATCAGTGAAAGTTTGAGGAAAATCGGATAATTGATTAAAAAGCTGTGAATTTTTAAAGCTTCGGTGCCGTAATTGCTGGTTAAGGAGACTATACTTCGTACATTTCATTACGTCATTTTGGATGGAATACACAGGAAATATATAGACTATTCTATGTATTTTAATTTTGTAGCATTATGAACGAGCACTTGACTTACCTCTTCCTGAAAACAGAGGCAATAATATCACCTTTGATTTGTGTCATGGTATGTGTGCTTTTCAAGAAAATAAAATCTTAAGGAACTCTCCTTATATTTTCCTTCTATTGTTGCCCGAATGACGTCACAATCTGTAGCAGTCTTCTTATCTACTAGTGACGGCACGGATATGCTCTACAATATTTCATATCTTTTTGAATTTGTTCGATCTTCCTCAAACCGTCACCAAGTGATTACTAATGTTTCTGCTTATCTGCTAGCATTGTTGATTTCACTCAATCCACATTATCATACTTGAGATTTGGTTTCTAACGTCTTTCCTTTCCTATTCCAATTCGTAGCATGCACTCGGATTGGGGTTAATACTGGAGCAGCTATAACCGGGGCCGTGATGATTGTCTGCTTTGCGCTCATATTGATCGTGATCATTCTCGTATACAAGAAGTAAGTGATTCCTTGGCAATAGACGGCGCTCATATTGATCGCGATCATTCTCGTATACAAGAAGTAAGTGATTCCTTGGCTATAAACGGTGCTCAGTGAGATAAGATGTACTCAAGACAGTCACTGGTTTTCTTTTTATTTCCTAGAAAAAAAAAACAACTTTCAAACATACATGAACACCTACTGCCCTTAGCTTCCTTAGGAACAATAGAAGAGTTTGTTCGCAAAAACCGATAGGTCCATTTTTGAAGATTTTGAAGTACGGTCTCTGTCAAAAAGTACAAAATAATACCTTTTAAATGATATATTGGTCACTACATAATAAATAAAGGTACATTTTTGAAGTTATGGTAAAAAGAAGCAAAAATTGTCTTATTATTCGTTTTATTTTTCTTGACCTTTAATGGCAAATATCTCCATTTGGCAAATATGGACTTATCGGTTTTTGCGAACAAACTCTTCATATTATGTCATAGGTTGAGACAAAAAAAAAGAAGAAAAAAAGAAGAAGGAGGAGGAGGAGGAGGAGGAGGAGGAGAAAAATAAGTGAATGACAGTGGCAAAAATAGCAGTAATCATGGTAATGCGAACACTCCGTATATCAGTACACTGTATGACATTACTTTTCACGATGACAGTAACTGTAATAGTTTTGTTGAGCACATGGTGTGTCTCAAAGTTAAAGCTTGCTTCCAAAAGGCGCTAAATCCATTAAAAAGAATAATGATGGATTTAGCTCCTTTTGGAAGGAAGCTCTTCATATATATATATTTTGTATATATATATATATATATATATATATATATAAGTGTATATTGTGATTGTATATATTACAAGTGTTACGTTGATCAGGAAATTCTTTGCCTTAAAAGTATACACCAAAATAATTTCGATATGAGATTTGCTTTCATTCCCCCCCCCCCCCCGCCCCCTTGAAACAATGTCTCTATTAAATGAAACAGCTCCACATTCTCCTCCCTCTTTTTTCCCCGTCTTTTACAGGAGAAGAGGGAGACGGGATGTTCCTACTTGGGACACTACCGAAAATCAATGCACGTATTATAAAGAGCTTCAAACTTCGTCTGGTCCCGCGTCAGTCTACAAAGGACTAGAACTGAATGCCGAGTCGAGATCCAATGACAATGCAGTTGCCCACATTTACGCGAATGAGGGCGCTGTGGCTCCGCGCGGGAGAAAAGCTCGCCTTCAAGCAATCCCTGCCAACTGCGGTGATACTGAATATGCAGTTTGTGAATAAATGAATTAGTAAGGTGTGACGTTTTTCTTTTTTTTTCTAACGGTTAAAAGAGCATTAGCCCCTCCCCCTCATTAAAAAACAAAACAAAAAAAAAAACCCGGAAAAAATACGATGCAACTCTAACTTCAGATTATGACCAGCAGAAATTTTCTCTAACTGTTAAAGGCATAATTTACCATTTGCAGATGAAACAAAAACTCAGCATTAGTGCTTCAAAATGGTTCTAAAATGTGAGTTAGGGATAGAAACAACCACTGTAAAAATTTGAATCTGTATTATCAATGTCAAGTATTGTTAAATGCACAAAATGTGAACAATAGTTATAATAAAAATATTTCCAGACTAAACCGTCTACAGTTATGGTTTATTGAGAAAAATACTGATATCTCTTTGTATTTTAGGCTTTATTTTGAAAATTTTATATGGTAGTATGTTTTGTGATACAACAGACCTACACATATGCATCATATGTGATATCTTGAAAAAAATTTTAAATCACTGCTCCCGAAGGTAAACTGGATCTTTAACGTCAGAGGGTTCCGTTGAGACAAACATAGGGCAGATATGATACGATATTGAACAAGTGAGTAAATATGTACAATTTTGCCGTCATACGTCATGCACCTGTCTGGCAACTAAAGTTTGCATATTTTCAGTCAATTCGTGAAATAATATTTTTATTTTCGCTTGCATGTAAACAAAATATCTGTCATGCTCTTAACTGGTATACAGAGAGTGCAATTCTTATATTAGAATTTAATGTATATAGCATTTCTTTTATTGAGTGTGTATTTTTATTGATTTGTTCTATCTGTAGATAAAAGATTAATTCCCGAATTATGCATACAAAAAAAAAAGAGAAATCATAAGCTGTCATTCTATTAACTTTTATCCATATTGGGTATTTCCCTTTTCTGAAATACAGCCCTAACATTAACCAAGGTGGAATGCTAGACTGAATGATATTGGGATACGCACACACTCTGGCATATCGACAAACATAAGTACATAATCGTTGCATGCAAACACACAACTTCACGCACAGACACTGACATACATCCTCGTAGACGTATATTCTTTCATATACTCTGTTTATTATACAGACATCAGAAGGTGTATCGGTCAACACTTTAGCGTGACATATCATAATGTAATGTAATATTTTTCTGTGATTGTTTTTCACTACATGATAAATGTTTTCCTGCTTTTTTTATTGATCAATTTGTTTTCTTCTCTCACCAGCATTTACGTCATACCTGAAGTAAACAATCTATGAAAGTGGACGATATTATTTCTTGCGGTGAATCTGTGCATTTATTTGTTTATGTAATATTTCTAAGTATTTTGTTTCTCATATTCGTCAACAAGAATGTACAATACAGTATGTAACAATAGGCGATTTTTAAAACGAAAAATTCTGTATTTTGTATAATCATATTAGGCCTATACAATGTATGTTATTTTTATGGGAGGAGAGATGGCTCAGTCGGTATAAGTGTGTATCTGCCTTTAAATCGAATGAATCGGGTTCGGGCGCGGGTTGAACAACATTAAAGTGTGCTTTTGTTGCCAGATATACTACATAGGAATGATTTCTACTTAACATTCCTATAATATTGTGAGAGACCGGTTAACTTTCGAGCATTCCATGGTTTCTGCCGAGAAATATCCCATCAGTCGTGCCCTACTCGATTCTTGTTGGCACGATTACAATTTTTTCAAAGTTTGCGTACTGTTATTTTATCTTTTATCACTTCAGTTCTCATGGCAGCGTATTATTACTGCAAGGCTCCACAATTATTTTACACTCTTCTCAGTTTACTTTGTTTTGCTTATAAAACCTTATTCTCTGTTACCAAGGAAAGTGAGCTGTCTAGGCACTATGTTCTTTTCGAAGAATGAAATAATGAAATAGATTTTGAATTCAATTCAACTGAATTACAAACATTGCCGTTATTGACATGATGCAAAGGAGTTGCATGTCGTTATAACCATATACATGATAAAGAATGTTGCACATCTTTGAATACAAATTTAAAGTGAAATCGACCTCGATACCGATCTTCAGATGCAAAAGCGCCAAAGAACCAAGTTAATGAATCTCGTCCTAACCCAAAAATGTTATTGCGCCATCTACGGCAATATGTCCCACACTTTCTGCATAATATTATGGCTTCAGAGATATTACGACTATACAGTCTATTCATGTTTCAGCTTTGTTCGTTTATTTGCTAATGTGTGGATCGATAATCAGAGCGCTTTTTTTTCTTCCAATTTTCTTCCGCCTCTTCTTCAGATGGTTTGTTTTTGTTGGGTGCAGTAACTCCTCGCATAAGGGGTCACCATAGTCTAGATTCTGGCCTGGATTCTGGGACTCTTTTTTTTTCATTCCTTTTTTTCCCCCGCCGAAACAGTTGTTGCTGTTAAAACCTTCTTCAGGCCGATAGGTTTTCGGTATCGCGCCATCACTTGACTTGACGCGTACAGTGAAGTTTTAGAAGCTGATTCGGCGGAAAGAAGACAAAAATGTAGAAACAATGTGAAGAAATAAGTCACTAATGTGGCACCCCGTCATTTCCCCTTCCAGATCACACAGATATCCTTTCCTTTGAACTCAGCCCCTACTGTTACCATTACTATCCATTACTGAATAGAGTACACATAATAAAGGATAAAACAATTTGATATTATGTATGTATGTATGTATGTATGTATGTATGTTCGTATGTATGTATGTATAATTTTTAGTCCACTTATTTGTACTATTGTATGCTGAAAGGAAGAGATTATATTGCATTATTAGCATCTAACAACTTCTAATGGTTGGACCAAATTTTCAAAATGTGATGCATCAGGGTCCAAGACCCTGATGAAAGATCATGTGACATGCTGAAACCATCAAACATTGTTGAATGCTAATGCATTACAAACACTTCATTTTATCAAATAATTATTATCTCAAAGCATTTTTTGCTTGGTTTCAATACCATTATTGTAAAGACTCCTGAAGAAGCCGTGGGACGTCAAAAATTTGAGTCGAATAGATATTTATAATTTATTGGCCAAAAATGCATTTTACCAGTTTGTTTTTTCCTTTCTTTGTGGAACCAATATGTGGAATCTCAACGTATTTATCCCTTTGAGGAGTTTAGTATACCTATTGGTTCCAGTACACATAATGATATGAAAAAGGAGGAAATTACTATGCACAACAATATATTAGCATTTGCTAACTTTCAACGCATACATATAGTATATATATATATATATATATATATATATATATATATATATATGTAAGTGTGTGTGTGTGTGTGTGTGTGTGTGATAAAAACCTAAAATGGCATAGATCTATATAAACACTTTATCCTGGTGAGGAAAGTGCACGTTTTAGAAACAAGACACCAAACAGGTTAGTTATCGCATTCATATATATATATATATATATATATAAATATAAATATATATATATATATATATATATATATATATATATATATATATTTCATATATATATATATATATGTATATGTATACATATATACATACATACATATACATTATATATATATATATATATATATATATAGAGAGAGAGAGAGAGAGAGAGAGAGAGAGAGAGACAGATAGATATGTAATCCCTATTAAAACAGTATTCCGATCTGCCCCTTCTGGATTTGCATACAGCCATAACTCTGTCACCCATTAATGTCTGATGCATTGGTGTGTCTGCTTTTTCTCATATTTCCTTCTTCAGTTTCATCTCCCTTGTGTGTGAGGGTTTGTTTTGAGGTCTTCCTGAAACCTTATAATACATACATGCATGATACATCAATCTTTTGTTTCAATAAGCACCTACCAGGAAATACTATGAGTTGTCGTCGACTTACACCTATCATTCTGCCCCTCCCCCACGCTCACCCGCATGTGTCCTAATACATGTACACTATACCTGTCCATGAGTGTCTATCTTTTTCTTCAATCCCTGTATTTTGTTTTGATCTATGACCTACTGTACGTACCTACATATTCAACTACGTATTATACTTATCAACATTTTAATCTACCCACGTATTTATTCTTTGTATCATTCATCAGTTTTTCCATTCACCAAACTTACATAATGATCAATGTATTGATTTAGATCTCAACTTCCATCAATAATTGGTTGGAGGAATAATTGATATACTTGTACATACACAGCGTTTTAACTATATAGCGTCACTTATTCATAGAACATTCGTACATGCATACATACGTAAATACATGCAAACACACATACATACACACATACTATGTATAATGTGTAAAAAGAGCAGCACAGTTTATCACACATCATGCAAACTCTTACTCACACCACATGAGTAATAAAAAAAAGAAGAAGAACACATTGACACTCCACTACTGATATCTCCACAGCTTCATTCTTTTTATTGTATACACCACGGCAAAGCTCATTAGCATCTTATTTACATTTCTCCACAGTTCATCATTATAGATATGTCCATAATCTTTATAGCATGTGTCATGCCCAGAATATTCTCTAGTTCTCACCCCACACAGTGAGAATGGAATAGAGCAAAAAAAAGAAGAAAAAAAACCAAGAAAATATAGATATATAAATAAATGTAAACATACGAGCATTAAAATATGCCGACTCCTAACAATAAAATGAATTTTCATTTGCCTGAGATACAGGTGAAAATAACAAAATACTCAACACTCACCTATTCTCATCAAAGAATAACAGGGGCTTTCTTTGGCATTAGACTGATACAAAATTCTTTCTTAGTCAATGATGTTACTTCATTTGAAACAGAAAAAATACTATGAATATTCTTTATTTTTTTATGAATCTTTTCAATTCATGACAAATGGACAGATATAATTTGACATGTACTCTGTATTACTTGAATTCAGCAAAGTATATCATAGGATTTATGAACTTGTCACACCCACAATGCAATTTCTCATACATGCTGTGATTGAAATCACGTAACAAGATTGTATCAACAGAATATCAAAATATCAAAGTGAAAAAGTTATTGATCACATATTAGTCCTAAATTAACTCTTATGATATCATTACTTTAACATTTGACAGAACATTGTTATGTAATATTTGACAGACGGAAGCTTTATTCCACACACAGTTAAACTTCATTGCTAAGAAAATATGTGATCTCAGTTTCCAGCAATCTTATTGTTGATTGTACGCTGTGTTTATAGCCAAGGAAGGCAGCAACCTGAAAAAAACAAACAAACAAACAAACAAACAAACTGATATTCGATTATTTTCTTTACATCAGTTTTCATTATCACCCTAATCAATCATAAACTGTAATGGCAAGTTCAGAGGTTTAAAACAAAAGCTGACCTAAATACATGATGATAGTCAAAGAAGTACTATACTGTCCTCTCTCCTGTATACACAATATGAACAATGCAACATCCTAAGTAAAAAGAAAAATGTCATAAAATGCTGAATCATATGTGTACTTGTAATCTTTACAAGGTTGTTGTAGTGACCTGGATTAATTGTCTTTGCCACATGTGGAGGAAATAGAAGGCATCACAAACAAAATTCAAAGCATAGATTCTGAAAAATACTTACATGTACTCCAAAGTTTGAATTACATAATGAAAGAGCAGTAACTTTGGAAATTTACAAACCCAAATCTAAAATGCTCACCACCCCATAATTACATGAAGAAAGACTTTTGCAAGAATGTGTACGAGCGTGGAATGATATGTACCTCATACTGAAGAAGAACAAAGATATGAAATAAGTCTGATGCTTTAACATATAAAATGAGATGAAAGGTAAGTATTTTTTTTTCTTTCCAGATAATGCTCAAAGAAGATGAAGAAGTACTTGTATAATGCATATGAAAGTGTTGCTACAAACAGTATGGAAAGGTTGCATATGATTAAATGTCATCGCTCATCTCAGTTTCCTACATAAGTGAGGGTAATGATGCAACTTTGTCATAATAAACTTGCAAAAAAGGGGGAGAAATTTAATTTGCATGAACTAAGGTTAAGAAAAAATAAAATGGAAACTGTAAATGACCATACATATAACATCATATGATGAGTTTTCACTCCCAGTAGACCACAGTAAATCTCACAAATGAAGCACAGAAGCTACTTCAATTTGCTTTGACGAAGAATATAATAGTTGCACTTGTCATGAATACGCTACTACCATATGTCTCAAATTGATTTGGTATCACCATCCTAACACAATCATCTTTACTGAATACGACTCACATATTTTCGGGGAAGACCTTCATCTGTAGATTCTTTGAAACCACACACACATATAGATACATATAAAAATAAAAAAAAAAAAATTATCAGCCAATGTTACTTTTAACTCACACAGCCACTGTGTGTAAAATTACGACATTCACTTGACATTCCTAATCCTTCAGACTATTCGACCTTACTGTTCACCTGAACCATGACAGTGATCCTTCTTACTGCCGTGGGAAATGAAAAATATTGATACAAGACAGTCGGCAATTGGGGCATAAAATACGTCACGGTCCGTTGTTACGTTTCTTAGCAGATTCATCCAAATACAGGGAGTGACAGAACTGTAATTTGAGTCTACCGGAAAGGTTTAAGGGTAAATTGATTTGATGAAAATCAGATGAAAACTTGAAAGTTATGAAATTACAATGTTCTACTTTTTTTCATGAAAATAGTTCTTTAACAGTCAATATGAAAATGCAAATAGTGAGTTGATGATGTCATTGCCTCTCAACTTGCCATATAGTTGACATAAAATCTTGGCATTTTCATTTTGGGGGTTCACATGTGATTAGGCCACAGCCTCAAATCCTAACATATCTGACAGATCATTTTTTAAAAGTTATTCAGCTAGGAATAACATATTTCACTCTTTTATGGCTGAAAATAATTTGTTACTTTTTTTTTGTATATGACCAATAGAAAATTTATAGGTGATGACATCATACTCTCATTCATTTGTATATATCTTTATCTTTCAGTGATCGTGAATTCGGTAATCTCATTGGTCAATAAACCACTGAATACATCCTGTATTCCGTGATAAGGTAATATTGTGCACATGCGCTAAATCCACCAATGAATATATTCCATATTCCGTGATGTGATGACCATGATATCACATACTAGTAGCTAGCTGCGCGTGAAAGTGCCCGCTAATCCTGTACAAAACAAATGGACAGCGCGAGGTCCTTAAGCGTATTACGCACATCACCTGAGGCCACTCAAAGAAGCTTGATAAACGACAGCAACAACAACAACTTCAAAGGCAACACGTCTTAGGTGATGTGCGTTTTTGCCTGAGATGCGCTGTCTTTGAAGATGTTATCTGGCTACTACAGTATCTTAACACTTTATGGTGTACGTATTGTATGCTCGCATAATCAGCTCGCGAGACGCAAGTCAACATGGCTGACAGCTGGCGATTTCAACATTCACGAGAGGAAATCAGCGAGAAGAAGGTTAGCACAATACACTAAAAGATAAAATCGTTACCCCCTGCTTGTTCTTACGAAATACAGGAAATATCTACGGTCTGGTGCCATATTCCAGTCGGCCTCCGGCCTCATGGAATATGGCAACAGAAGGTAGATATTTGCCCGTATTTCGTGAACAAGCAGGGGGTAACTAATGATATTACATGTCAAGAACTGTTTTGCACAAAAAAAAAAGCAAATCTTTAGTATTTCATAGCTTCCTTACTTTCAATCCGATTTTGATCAAATTTTCAATGTTGTGCTTGTAACATTTTATTCTTTCGAGACTTAACTTATAACTTGCCTGGACTTCCCATTTGAACAGACAATTGGAAGGGGCCCCGAGTGCGAGGCTGGGCATATTTGATCCTTCATTGACTGGAAATGTAGCATAAATGAATACACCTTGATATTTTATATATTATACATAAAATACATGTATATATATCATTTTAAAGGAATACAGAATGAGACAAGGTGTTGAAGAAGAAACTGGGTGCACATTAGATTCTCACACAAGAGGTCATATAGCTACATCAACTCTACTACCTGTGTGGAAGTCACCTGTGAGTGTGCCTGTGTACAATTACTGTATGTTATTGTGGTCTTTGGCTACAAGAATACTGCGAGTGAAGAGAAGAGCTAAAACTTGTACAAGTTACAATGACCCTATCATCATCAAGTCCACTCTATATCCAATGATAGTAGTGGTTACCTTGCATGCACGTTACGACCTCATTTCGGTGAATACTGCTTGTGGCTGTGAGATACGAACAAGTCCACTTTACGGATAAATGGAGGCACAACTGGCCTGGTTCACATGATTTCGTCCCTTGGCGTACCTTTTGACGGACTCACCCGGACTGGCAAAGTGTCATGTTCTGACACAATGACGCCAGTATACAACAGTATCAGATTATTGCTATGTTTCTTGTCATACCAAATATCTCAATATTTGAAAAAAACAAAAACAAAAACAAAACAAAATGAAACATCGAAGGGAAGCACTTCTTCTCTCGTCAATAGTATGCTAATCTTGCTTCAAGCAACATTGTGAATATCCCCCTCCCCTTGCTTTCTCAATGTTTTGGACGGCAGTGACATTAACACAAGTCCCTGCTTTAAAGATACATGTAATATTCATACCTACATTTAGCTCTCCGTGCCCCAAAATAAGTGCCAATAATAAAATGAGCTTTTCTGGGTTTTTTTTTCACAATTATATACGTACAATGCATGTGGCAAATGATGACATTGATACAATACACTATTTACACAACTGTTTTAAAAATCAGTACAAATGTGTCTTCCTTCAACATGCATAGGATATTTTGGTAAATCGGTACATCCCACCTTATGTACATATCTGACAATTCTTGACTGGTACTCTACAATGGTACTATGAAAGGTAGCCAAAACGGAACACCGCTCGTACTGTTAGCCCCAAGTTTCACACAGACCTAGATCCTGGTAAAGGCAATATGGACAAGACTTTTTCCAACATGTCTCTTAAAATTTTGATGGAAAAAAAAAAAATCTCACACATAACACTGACCCTGCCAAGAAGCCTCCATTGGAAAATCTTTCGTGATGATTGAATACTTGGAAGACAAGGTGATCCAAATGAGTCAAATGAATAGAGAAATATTCTGAATCGAGTTTACCTATAGATGCAGGCAAAATAGGCAGCATAAGTGTCATTCTCATTGCAACCAAAACACTTTTTTGGGAGTCGCAATCATGATAGCAATCCAAATTTTGAAACTTTTACAGTGAGAACAGAAATACCATTATTTCGCGGAATTTTGGTCGCGATTAAAAACTGCTCAAGTTTGTGAGATTTTTTTTTTGAAACTTTATATCCCATAATGCACCAAGCTTGTCAGTACAATGTACTCACTATTTTTACCAGCTATGGTGCGCTGTCGGCATGAATTTGCATTGTAACATAGTAAAGATACCATTCATGAACACGTGCAGGTCAGGTTTTCGCTAATAATCTTGACCCAAAAAGTTACGAATTTTTTTACAGTGAGAATGTTAAGTCACAAAGACATGGCCCTGATTGCGACCCAAATTTCGAAATTTTTGCAATGAGAATGGTACTATAGGCACATGTTATTTGTATAATAGTATTGAGTGCAAGTACTTTGCAGTCACGATTGTGGAAGCAAAACATGATAAATGCCACGACTAACAATTTTCCTTGGGTTGTCTCTCTTTGGAGCTACTCATTACATCCAGTATTTCTTTGTAGTGGTGGTAGGAACTACAACAGAACCAGTTTATCTTATTGCCATACACGAAACAAGGTGAGTGGGACTGAAGTGAGGTTTGCTTTGGGGAATTATCCTGTGTGTGAATATAAGCTTCCATTCCTTGAGATGTCAAATCAAGAGGAACACATTAAAGATAAAAGTACCTGACTGAAATCACTACCTGCTGCTTTTGAGGGAAAAACAAATTAAATCCCAGTCCTTTCCGGACAAAATTCTCTCATTATATTCTCTCAAACAAAACTCTCTCACTAAAATCCCCTCCCCCCAAAGAAATGTACCTTCTGACCATGCCATCTTATTAGTTCTCATACAATGTACCCTGTATTTCAGCAAATTTTGACCCGTCAAAGCCCATATTGTGCGACTACAAAATTTCAGTTTCTCTTGCTCCAGAGCAAGTGAGTTTGACCCGGTCATCACGGTTTATCGATGGATCTCGGATGAGATCATCAACCGTGAAATAATTCATCTCATCCCTAAGAAAGTACTACAATGTAATTTTTTTTGTTTGTCTTGTCTCTTATGTCATTTTTCACAAGCATGGATGATTAGTACAGTGAGAAATTATGACCAAAACGAAAAAATAAAAGAGACTTTAATATACAATTAGTACTCAAACACATGTCTATTCCTATACCCACACAAGTTACAGGAACATGATGACCACAGTATCAGGCTTTCATCTTTTGTGTGTTTAACATTGTCAACACAGTGACACAAATCTGACACAAACCTCACTTTTGAAGTAGGGAGAAAATCCCTCCTTTCTAGTAAGAGCATACAAACAAACAGATTATCTCATATAAATTTTCCCAGTCAACCCCTAAAATTAGGGAGAAGCGTCCTCATTTCTGTTCCACTCGAGAGGAAGCGTATGAAAATCTAACACACACACGAGATACAGGATTACAAAAAACAACCCTCATTTGGTTCAGTTTGGAAGGCACACGATAACTTGGTCTTGGACATGTATGAAAAACGACAATACTAGATACATAATTCCACATTATTGCTAGTTACATTCCCAAGATTTCTTTTTGCAGTAGACACAACTCATCAGTGTGTCTGTCTCAAAGAGACATCCTTAATTTCGACAAATGATATGAGGCTTGTTTAGACAACCATTAATAGTCCCCTAGACCTTTCAACATTGTGCAATACTTTGGTTAAGGGAGCATCTCTCATATTATCATAATTTCAACACTGATTTCATGATCAATGAAGAGATGAAGGACGTTGTTTTTTTTATGTATGACGCTGCTGTTGGGGTCTAAATTGCAAAAAAAAAAAAAAAAAAAAAAAGAACATTACTTTTCACACAACAATTCAAAGAGGAGCTATCACCAAAGCATACTGGCACCAACTGACACAAGCAGTACGTGCTGTAGAACAAGTGGAAAAAATTCTGCGATCTCATTGGTCCAGAGCTGTGTGTTGAATATAGCTTGCCGCACGTTGCCTCACCGACGATAGCCACTGTAAACATGTTATCATACACTTGTAGCAAAAGTTTGTGCACTATTGAGGCATTCACACACTTAGTAAGAGATGCCTAATTGGCTGGCTAACTATGCATCAAGTACATTTATCGTGCATCGAGTAATTACTGGATGCATGGTTTGTGTCTATGGCTAGCCAAAAGGAAATGCATCCAGTAAAATGTGCTATCAGGTTACATGGGAGGGGGGGGGGGGGGGGGGGGGGGGAATGCACCCAGTCTATAAAACAGTACTGGATGCATAGTTTGTGTCTATGGCAAAGCCAAAAGGAAATGCATCCAGTAAATGTGCCATCAGGTTATATGCTTTAAAAAAAAAAAATTGATTTCTGACGAAAAAAAAAAATGTACCCATTCTATAAAACAGATGATACACCAGTCTTTTTCTGCATCAGTAGGAATTGTGTGCATAGAGTAACTATGGAATTCAGCCTAAACCCACTCGGTTTTGCCTAATGGGTTAAACATTCCATGCTTAACTTCTGAACGCAATTTCTACCTACAACACCCAGACCTGTGCATCATTTGTATACTGCAATACCAACCTTCTTTTGGAACACCTGTTATTTCTTCAGAAAGCTAGCTGAAATATGAAAATGCCAACTTCTTGTCTTTGAGAGTCTATGGGCAGTTCAGACCTGGTAAACTAACTTCCATATATTCGACATTTACAGATCAGAACGACACAAATGCTCAAATGTGAGTACCTGAATGAGACATAAAACACGAGTGATGTTTGGAGTGGTACTGGAAGTAGAATGGGGGGCGTACACACATTGGAGAAACCCTGCCTTGCTCTTGATTTCCTGAATCAAAGTACCTGTTCAGATTGCAAAAAAATAATCTCATTTGTAACCACATTTGCGAAAATGCACCTCTTGTATTGTGTATCTTCATAGTAACCGGCTGTTCATACACTGAAATCAATCTTTGTAAACCACCATTAATCAAACATGTTTTCAAAACATGATTGCCATAACACAATTCTACTTCATTTTCATAATTTTCACAAAAATACTTTTAGTTGACATGACACCCGTTTCTCAACATGATTACAAACTAGTTATTTTGTTCACTTAAATGAACCCATAGGCATTTTGGAATAAATATTAGTTAACAACCACAACTTTGTTCCTGCCATAAGTGTGGCATCTCATCAAACTGGCAACAGCATTATTACATGACACACCTGATTGGAAGTCTGAGATCTATATGAATTTCACATCATTACCAAATCCTGACAAGCCCCAACCCACCAACAAGAAACCAACGGTAGAGGAGAAACGTTGACATAAAAGAATGACGTGACATTCATCAAACACAGCCCTTTGAAAAGCAAATACGGACATTATTCTTAGGTGGAAATATGATTCAGAAGTAGGTTTTAGTGACATTGCTTACTTATACATGATAGTATTGTGTGGTTTATGCTCAGAACGTGACATGCACAGAAGAAATGTAATGTTTTCTTTCTAGTGCAAGATCTGATCACATTTCTGAGACAATGCATCATTAGCAGATGGATTGGGTTTTATGTGAAATTCAATTCTTTTGTTTTTTATACAGGAAGAATGTTATCTTTAAATAACCATGACACTTTTTCTTCTTCCTGTTCAAGCAGTTCATGGATTAAAAAGTAAGACATGGTCTCCCAAAACACACACCTGCACTCTTGTACTCAGGCAGCAAAGAAGAGCTGTTCCCTGCTGGAAGTCACATTTAACACTTTATAAATGCTGCCGTTGTAATAATGCTTTGATTTCTAATCATAGTTTTGAATGACACTAGCAGTGCTTACTGAAGAACCATCTGAGCTGCAAATATTTACAGCCAGTTTTAATGTCATCAAAATAACAGAAAAATAATGACTCTGATATCCTACTGTGCAGAGGCATTCAATAAGCTGAGCAGGTACAAATTCAATGAATTCAACAGTAGGCATACACAGAATACAACATACTGCCAAAACCACTAGCAGTTACATGACTGCTTCATGTGGCTTCTCAGTTATGACATTTACAAAGAATGTATCTTTACGCAGTGGTTAAATGGCATTTACAAACTTTTCATTCTTATCTTACAAACTAATGGCACCATGCAATTGAAAAATAAAGGAGATAATCATATATTACTTTCTTGATAAACATATACTCTTTTTTTTATGTCCATGCTTGTAAAACATATTTGGTAGCTGCCTTCTTCATTTGAGAGAAATGCTGTCGCACTCTGTGCACGTTGGTGACACAGGCGGTCACTCACTGGACGGTCAGCCCAATGCAGACGACAGCTTAGTTTACTGAAAGTGGATGTGAAGCCCAACATTCCAAAGAGGATGGCTGGAAAATCCTGCAGCAAAAGTTTAAAGAGATAAAAAGAGTGGAAATAAGGTTATCAAACATGCTAAGTATCTTTTTAAAATTATTCACAGAGGTCTTCATAATCACATAATATCACAAAATTAAACTTATCAGTATCAATGATCACATTATTCCTCCTGTGATTATATCCAATAATGAGAGTATGATCTTTGAATGAGTACTTTCTTTTAGATACAACTTCTAGATAAAACACGAATGTGTAATGGAGAAAAAACAATATCTAACATTTAAAAACTACAACATTGAATTACTACATTTTCCCACACCTTCACCACAACAGTTACTCTCTTCTGTGAATTACGAATGTAGCTGTGTGAAGTTTGTATGTCTTACAAGCCACCAAAAGTGAAACAGTAAATGTGTATGCAGGCTTGGCATTACCCTATTCTGAAACTGCGAGAGAAAATATCAAAAAGAAAAGAACACAGTGGTAAATAACTTCTGAGAAGTGGTTTCGATTGATCAGCAAACATCCTGCTTAGTCCATGGGCCAGGCCAGATATTGGTACCATCTGAGGTGGCAAAACCTTTTTGGTGTCATTTTGTTTGTCGGGCATAGATATGCTTATCAACCTATGATAGCATTTTCAAATGAGTAGCTTAGTCATAGTAAATGAATTTTAAACCAATTTGGTTTCGTTGTTATATCCCTATACTTCTGAATCGAAACTAACCTCTATACAAAGAAGAGCACTGTCTTCTGCATGTTCCATAGAGCTGTAAAATGCAGCTCTATGGTATGTTCACAGGTGTTCTGTTGTAAACGCGGTGCGCTTAGTCTTTATTCAAGGCAGCGAAGGGAATGTCCAAAGGTTATAATGTCCACGGCGCTTAGTCTTTATTCTAGACGGCGAAGGGAATATCCAAAGCGTATGATACAGTGTATATCCTTTTATCTAAAAACAACAACAACAGCAAAAGCAATTCCTCGTGAATTTTACCGTATCTTTCAATTATTTATCATTTTCCGGCAAAAACGCTACGGTGAAAACGCTGATACCACACCAATGTCGCTTTATTTCCCTCCAACAATATAAGATAATGCAAAAACAATGTACCAGTACACTACGATACATTATAATGAATGATATTGTAAATGAACAGAGTGAGTTTTGTTTAAAACTGATGTATTTGTTGATAGGGTAGTATAAAAACAGTATAGATAATCCCTTTTATGAGGAACTTTAGATATGATAAGGGTACATTGGTCTAGATAAAGACTACGTGCACCGCGTGACAGCTGTGGACATCATAACCCTTTGGATATTCCCTTCGCTGCCTTGAATAAAGACTAAGCGCACCGCATTTACAACAGAACACCTGCGGACATACAGAAGGCAGTGCTCTTCTTTGTATAGCGGTTTAGTTTCGATTCAGAAGTATAGGGATATAAAAACGAGACCAAATTGGTTAAAAATTCATTTATTATGACTAAGCTACTCATTTGGAAATGCTATCATAGCTTGATAAGCATATCTATGCCCGACAAACAAACTGACACCAAAAAGGTTGTGCCACCTCAGATGGTACCAACAACCCACTTTTCGGGTCTTGGCCCATGGACTAGCTTGCTCGTATTTATCTAAAATTTGATGACGTTACAACAATCTTCAGATCAATCCTACGGAAACCCATGAAAAGGAAAGCTTATCAAAGTAATTTAAGGTGAACAATAACCCACATGTGTGAATTCAAACAGAACATTCATTGCTTGAAGTTAGATCAGAACTTCATGGAAGAGAGACATAAATGAGAACATGTGACGACCAATCACTTTGCCTTTTCGTGTTCCAATTTCATTTGAAGAGACTATGAAGGAAGATGTGTAAATGTGTATGGGCAGGCCACTACAGGACCAACAGCGTCAAGTCCCCTAATAAGAATTATGCAATGAGGATAGGGATAGGCCCAAAGGGTACAACCACTGCAGTGCTGCTAGTGGACTTGAACCAGTGGCCTCAGTATTGAGACTGCGGTCTTACCCACAGGGCCATAACTACTTGTAGGCACTGCAATGACAAATTTTTTGAAGGATACTGTAAAAGCGGAAATTTTTTGCGGTGTTAAAATTTTTGCCCATTTCGCGCAACCAGAAACCAGCGCAAAAATAAAAGCCCGCAAATATTTTTGCTTGCCATATGTTCCCGTGCGTGACGTCTTGGTTCCGCGGAATTAAAAACACGCGAAACTCTTCTGACGCGGCCAAGCGCAAAAAATTAGTAGCGCAAAAATATCCACTTTTACAGTACTTTATATGGAATAGTCAAGCGAGTCTAATTTTTGTGAATCAAGATGCTGTTCTATAGTAATGGATATAATGCCTAATCTTCTTCATTGATTTATAAGTTTTCTGGCATGAAAAAAAAAAAAAAAATGTGTTTGTGCAACCACACATCCTAATTCATAACTGGTAAATTCCTTCCTGTTTCATTTATGAGAAGTGAAAGTTCATTGTTATTTCTCTAGCTAGTGAAAGTTCATTCTAATATCTCTAGCTAGACCAGCTCCCAATATTAAAGTTGATCCATACGCCTATGCTCATCGTGGCATCCGGCATTCTGCAATGGCGCCAACAACTTGCAGTTAGCCCTCCCTCTATAGGTTTTAATATAAAACATACCTCCATGCTTGAAACAAAGCAAGAAACAAGAATCTCCAAAACAATGGCTCATATGGGTTTGGCAGCGCATCAGTGTTTCATATGCCTGTTGGTGGGCCATCTGTTAAACCCAAGGATTAATACACGTAGTCTGGCAGGAATTTGGGGGTTTGTTGTGTGTCTGTTCTAATTTTTTGTTTGTCTGTTGTTGTTTTGTTTTGTTTTTCTCCTTTTCGCTGCACTCTCACACAATTATCCTTTTGACTAATGTTGGGTGGAGTGAAAGATGAATCAGTAGAAGGAAAAAAAGGCTAATAGAGAAGGAAAGATGGGAAAAATTATCCTAATAAATGCAATTATGAATTACATAAACACACATATACATACATACAGATCGATAAGACCACATTTCTACTTCCTCCTCTTCCACCACTTACAACATAAATGCCAAACCACCCCTCAAGCGTACATCCGACAACTTTTACTTTTACTTTTGAGTAGGCCCCATGCCTTTCTACTGCTGTAGCAAACCTTAGCAGCTTTGTGATTACACATTGCTCATAGTGAATCTTCCCTACAGATAAATTGTCACATCCATTGGAAAGCTTAAATATAGATACATGGGCTCTGACTGCTAGAGTGGACTCTTGTAGGTAAAACAAATAACTGTCACATCCTTGACAGGAGACTACCGGCCCTATGTTATGCTATTCATTCAAATTGAAGGATGATGCCATTCGAACCAACAACAGCTACAAGTTAAGTGAACACTCATAAACAGTTTAGAGGGAAAATGAAAAAAGAAAAGACATCTCCTTCGTCCTTTTGAAAAGTATTGCTTGATTCATCACACAATCTACAGTTCAACCATTCTGTCCTTGATTGATAGAAAATCAGCCAGCTGACCTGACACAGCACAACGGCCCAATTCTTTGTGCTAATTTCAGATTTATGGTCTGATTATTGTGCCCTTTTGTGTCCCGACTGGACAACGTACTTAAACCCACTCCATAGGAGGGGGGTGTGTACATACAAGTGCATTCCTGTTATCCCAGTATCATTTTCATTCCTGGTTATGATGGTTTCAGTGTTACCAAAAAGACTCAGCACTGCAATGTACTCTTAGCACAAGAAAATACACATAATCTGCATGGAACAGAAAAAAAAAAAGCAATAACAAACCATAACACCGGTCTCTTTCCATATAATATATACTGCGCTCTTTTCACAAGATTCAAAATACATGTATTCTACATGGAATAGACAAAAAGAAAAATACCAGCCTTCCTTCATATAAATTCCATGACTGTGACGACAATGGGGATTCAACAAAACATGAAATCCATATAAAGTGAATCCAAATGACATCACAGAGTCTAATCTTCAATTTTACAACACCTCAGCCCTTTCTCTCAATGGGCCAAAGAAATAAACACAGCTCTGGGTCTAAATACTGGCTGCAACAACAATACAGGTGTAAATATTGTGATTGAAGGTTGTGCATTGTTGTACCAGAGAAGCAAAAATATTTGGGAAAGGGAGCCATGAAATAGATGTCACAGACATCTATAAATATGTACACCAGCCACAGTTTATTTAGGCAATATTGTATGCATGAAGCTACAGGTACAATATGGCAAACTGGCATTGTTATGGTTGACTGATACCAACACATTATCTTGAAAAAGGGCCAAGGTTGAGTTTTGAGTATGCTGCTATATACTCCAAACTCAATCATCTGGTCCGTCTAACCTGCTGATCAATAAAATGAGGACAAGTTGATTTTGCTATAACACATATTTTCAAAAGATGCCTGCCCGAGCGCACTTGGGACACATCTTGGACGAATTATGATTGTAGGATGAAACTAAAATCCTTAGAGGACTTGCGACGTACACTCCTAGAAACTAATTGCCAGCCATATCACAGTATACAGTCAGGGTGGAATAAACTACCTCAGTCTACATTCAATTCAACAAGCAAAACTTGTAACAGCGTACAAAGTTAATCATAACTATTGTTCACATTTTGCACATTTAACTATACTTAACACTGATTATACTGATTTGACTTTTATACACTGGTTGTTTTTATCCCTAACTCACATTTCATAACTATTTTGAAGCACTAAAGCTGGGTTTTTGTTTCATCTGCAAATGGTGAACAATGCCTTTAAAGTGACACTGCTATTTCTTTTCTTCTTCTTCTTCTTTTTTTTTTTGTATTCTATTGAAGTTGATGGGATCCATAATTCTCATGACATCATGGCCCTAGAAACATTTTTATCAAGCATCACCTCAGCTTGAAAAGGCAGGTAGAACCAACAACAATTCTTCACCCCTCGAGATAAGAATTCAAAACTTTGAGAACACAGGCAGGTCCTAAAAGAGACAAAAATCACAATAATTCCAGCAGTGTTCCAAAAGTTATATACCAGCCTTTCAATACACAGATGCATCAATTCATCCATCAAGGAAATTGCTCCCTTCCAAATGAAATGTAGGCTGTGTGGTCGTTTCCCATACAGCCCTTTGTATAGGGCTCCTGAAGTGAGTTTTTTTTTTCTCTCTCTCTCCTACTAACACACAATGACTATGTTGTTTGCAATCCAGAATAGCTGCCTTGGGCCTTTAAGATTTTCTTTACAGTCTTGCAGAAGTCTTTAAAAAAAAAGAGCCTGAAATGATGGAAAAAACCCAAAGTCTGGTGATCTTGATATGAATAAAGTTAATTTTATGTGTTGACCCCCATGCTCCTGCACTACAGTACAGTTCTTTCAGACCGCAGGCTCTGAAACATGTGGTATTGTCGCTTTTCTCAAACCTAATAGCACGCAATCCATCCTTCATGTGGACTTGCTGGCAAGTTCAGCACAGAAAAGAAAGGAGTGGGGAGGGAAAAAAACATAAAGAAGAAAGAATCACAAATAAAAAAAAGTTGGTTTACTCCACACATAGGCGCTTTTGGTGAAGGGTCTGTTAACATTACACTTCATTTCATTTATTTCAGCATGGCACATGAGTCAGCCAGCATGGCTGTTTTTTCTTCATGACATATATTGTCCAAGTCTGGTGATAATGATTTAGGGTGCGTTTATCTATTAAGAACTTTCTGAGGCAGAGTCGTGATCATACACACGTTTGAGGCATTTTCGGGCTATAGATACACATAATCATGTTTTCAAATGCGTTTGAGAAACGCTAATTTGAAACACCATTCAAAGGGCAATTTGAAACGTGTTTGAGACCACCATTGCCTTTCTGAGAGTAGATAAACGCATTGCCAAGGTCAACTTCCATGCAGTATACAACCTGCAGGTTACAACAAGGGCCTCAGTTGACCTCTGCTTTCCAGGTCGAATTGCACAAAGTACATGTAGCTGCACATTGACAACAGTTAAATCGTGATTCGATGATGATTAGATAAACGCGGCACCCTGAAAATTGTGTTTCAAACCACGTTCGCAAATGCCATTCCAAATGCATTTTGATACGCGATTCTCTCTTTCGAGTTAGATACAATTTGTACCTGCAGCCGTAGACTTCTCTTGCATTTTCCCAACCAGGAGCTCACATGGCACATTAATGAGTAAAACTGAAATTAATGTTACTGTATTCATAAAACAGTCAATACTGATAATGTATGTCTTACAAATACTTCCCTGTTTAAATAGTTAATTGATTAATTACTGTTGTGTATAGTGCGTGACACCCAAGATTTTTTGTTCTCATTTCTGGTCACTGGACAGGTATAGTATGTTGTCCTACATGTTTTCCTGGCAGTGGACACATACAATATCAACTGTAGAAATATCTATAACTGATAAGAGATCGATCCCACTACAAGAAACAGTTTTACAGTACCATTTAGGACACAATTTTAAGTCACAGCCAATGAACTGATCCAAGTTAGTAGTGTCATCTATAATTCCACAAACTTCACATTTCTCAACCTCATCATCATCGCTTTGATTTTCACTTTCACTGAGAACAAGTGCCTTTGGTTCATCAGCAACACTTTCCCCCTGTCTACCCTTCTTCTGTTTCTGGTTTTTCTTGGTCTGTCTCTCCTGCTTCTTTGCTTTTTTACTTTCTTTTCTCTTCTTGTCCGATTTACGTAACTTGTAATTGAGCATGATGTTGCTCGGTTGTTGGCCGGCGTTAAAATTTTGCCGGGAAAGATAACACACCCTGAAATCAAGAAAAATGACAGTACTTGTTTCAATTTGTGATTGATTACATTAATTACTACTAAATTAACATCTAGTAAGTACAATTTTATACATGAATTAGGTGCACAGGTAAAACTACATTCATCAAAAACAGTCATCATAGAGCTTTTTGTACAGGGGGCCTCTTTTGCCCCGTTGGTAGTCCTACAGTCATCCACCCCCAGTCCGAAAATAAAATAAAATTCCATTAGATTAAATATCATGCTAGCATGGGCAATAGTAGCTTTATAAAATACATAGAAAAAATATATGATATTCAGTAGTGTGTAGGTACAGTACTCACTAATCCAAAGTGGACAAGCCACTTTTCGAATTTCAGTTTGGAGATGCCTGTAGTTAACAGCTTACTCTGAACCAAAGGCAACAATGTACCAGCACCTTCATCAATCAACTTCGCATTTTATAAATTGATATTTTTTTTTCTTTTTAAAGGGAAAAATGTATTGGGACTCTACCACTTGACCTTATGATATCATGCTTCTTACTCAGAATACACATTTAAATCAGCACTTTCATTTCATTGAATGTTTCACAGTTAACCCCATTATATTCTGCAAACACAGTATGTCATAACAAGGACTGTAAAGACAATTTGGCAAGTGGTTAAGCTCGTGACAGAGAATACACATCAAAGGAATGAGAAATTTATAAGTATAAACCCTTTTCAAGAGAGAAGTTGCAATTTCTCACCTTGGACACTATTACATTGCTTTTGCACTTAAGAAAACAATATTTTTGTGAAATTAAACAAATAAAAAATCTGTCAACTATATGGTGGATACAGGAGTTATGATTCCCTTTTATGTCAAGATGAGGTTGGTCTTATATGCTCAGTAAAAGTAAAACAAAGCAAAAGTCACCCCTCGCACTGGATTCTTTTGTTTGTTCCATCTGTATTTGGTTGTTTAAACTTTTCATCACTGTATGCAAAATTTTAAGAGTATGAGGTAATCAATGTAACATTTCAGAAATATATTTCATAGTTCTGTTTATGTATCTTACAGGCTAAAGATTGAATGAGTCTGAGAAATATATTGAGTGAAAGTAATAAGGCCATGTGTTTGTGGCAAATTATGGAGATGATGTCTTAAGTTTATTCTTGCATATCTCAAGAGCTTGAGAGAGTTAGATATAAACTTCATTAATCACAATCATCATCTTCTTCATTATTTCAGACATAAAACAAACAAATATAGAAAACAAAAAAATTCACCACTTACTAAACATGATTTATACGATTGGTGTTACAATCCCATCTAAGCAGTGGCAAAAATCAACAGAGCTTGCTAGCACCGCCATCTTTGAGAGTAGGAGAAAGTGAAACAATGTTATATCGACCTTTTTATGGCGGCATTAAACAGAGATGCTACATGTAGGTGTGAATTCTTGGCAAAGGCCCCGCCTATAATAGCTGCCTGCACAAAGGGGAAATCATAGCCACAGTGTGGTGGACTTCCAACTGAAAGAGCTCTAGAAAATGTTGGCAGGAAATCAAAACGCTGGTCACATTCACTTTGATACAGGGCGCATCACGGAGTAATTAGTCAACTAATGTCTTGGTTTTGATTGTATGTATAACCTCACCATAGTGCGTCACAAACAATCTAATACCCTTGTATCATGTTTCGAGGAAGTGCGTAATTATACCTCGTTGGCTCTATTGCTGTATGCATGATACAATCAAGCCAAGTACGTATGAAATATGTATATTAATGCCCTTTATTCTCAACAACAAAGAAAGACAACAAGCACATGTATACACAGATATCATGTGGGACCAGTTTTCAGTATAAGTAGGGAAACTTAAGTTCAACATCACTTTGTTTTTTAATTCTTTTTAAAAATCCCTTCGATGATAGGTAGGGCCTAATATGTGAGGTTTTCCACACTTAATGGGACTCATTTGTAAACCCGATTTTAAACAAGTTTCATGGAGATCAAGTTATGTTACTTTTTATATATACACAAGTCTGTGGCCAATCATGGCTATAGGGATATTTTCCAATAAAGGTTTTAATTTTGTACAAATTTGATAAACTGGATATTTTGACCTCTCTCACAAACTTGAGTAGGTGGGGACTAGTTTAAAGGACAAGTTCACCTTCATAAACATAAGGATTGAGAAAATGCAACAATATTAGTAGAACACATCAGTGAAAGTTTGAGGAAAATTGGACAATCGATGCAAAAGTTATGATTTTTTTAAAATTTTTGTGTTGGAACCGCTGGATGAGGAGACTACTACAGCTTGTGAGTCATATGCGTACAACAGTATAAAGAAAATGTAAAAGAAAATTCAACATATTTTCACTTTTTTCGCATAATAAAAGAGCACTTGACTTGCCTCTTTCTAAAGGCAGGGGGAATAATATTACCCATAACATTTGTCGGTAAGGAGTCAGGGGAATGTGTACTTTTTTCAAAAGATGGAATTTTGTGAAATTCTCTTTATATTTTCCTTATATTGTTGTACGCATGTGACATCTAAGTTATTCATACACTGCAGTAGTCTTCTCATCCAGCGGATACTGCACAAAAACTTCAAAAATTCATAACTTTTGAACGGATTGTCTGATTTTCCTCAAACTTTCAATGATATGTTCTACTAATATTGCTTCATTCTCTCAATCCTTATGTTTATGAAGGTGAACTTGTCCTTTAACTTCATTTTCACTTCAATGATGCAAAGATTTAATGCTTTTGAAAGTGGGTAGGGCCTATAGCATTCCCTAGTAGAGTTGCAAGTTTCACGACGCTTGCTCACAGACATATGAATCTTTGCTGCATACATGATGTAAAACTTACATTCTATTTAAACAAAAATCACAATTACAAAAATGATATTTCTTTGAGGGGGGTGTCATGAGCAAACACTATCTAGTAAAATTGATGTTTGTGTCACAAACCAAAAACCAATCATTCTTGTATGTAAATGGGCCTTATAACAAGGTCATGGTGTTTGTGACCTCATACCCTCTTGTATGAAATGAAATGTCATTTGCAGTTGGTGGCAAAGTGCACTAAAATCTGTGCCCAAACATTCAGTAGAAACTTTAGACATGACTAAAAGCAAGTTTGAAGATGCATGATTACTAATTGAGTTCCTCTTGAAATGCGAAACCTCTCAAAACCCTTTTCCATCTCTCTTTTCTCTCAAGGTTTGAAGAGCTCTGTAAAAACATTGACCTATAAACCCAAGGTTGAAAACATTGCAGAAAAAAACAACACACTTCATTCTACCAAACCATGGCACTGAAACAATTATAGTAATATGGGACAATCAGCTATTCCCTAAGAGTTCACATCATATGCTATAATTCTAAAACTTTATCTCTCAACTTGATAAATAACCACATAAAACACCAGCTACCAGAATAAAATACCAGTATCATTCAAAACAAGATCCTTGTAGCCATACTTAAATGAGTAGGTCTCATGCATTGGAGCTAGCCAGGGAAAATTTTTGCCCAAGGTCTTCCACTTTGCAGGGAGACAAACACACTTAATATGTTTAGCTGTTTGCGCAGGGATGAGTAAACTAGCGAGTGAGTACAAATAGTTTCTATTTTGGCCCTGGACCGCTTTGGTAAAGGGTCTGCTAAAACCTCACACACTGATGATTACCAATGCCTTTGGCACACCGTTATATTTATTATCATGCATAAGACTTGTTGACCTCAGGCTAAGAGAACAGGCACCAAACGAGAGAGCAGTGTACAGGGAAATACCGATACTGGGGAATGATAAGGGAGGACTCTGCTCTTTGAAGAGGATCAGTTTAGGGGGGAATTGTCAAGTCCACAACAACATTGTCAAGACCAAATTGTCGTGTTGAATGTCCTGAAGACTGATGGTTCCTTTAACCCGTGGAGGATGAGTCCCGAGTATACTTGGGCAGGTGTCTATGGAAAATGTGTGTTGTAGCAAAATTAGTCCATCCTTAGTGGGTTAACTCACCCTGCACTCCTCCAGTAAAGACATTCAAATAGCCTGTAAGGCTTACAAAATTTTGTAAACGATACATACGTTTCTATGAATCATGACTATTCAACTTCGACATGAAAGAAGCAAAAATACATTAATTCAATCACTATTCAATACTCTCGGTAGACTGGCGTGATTTGCACACTTGTTTTGAAAAAGTAATGTTGAGGACAAGAGCCAAGTATACTTGTGCAGGTGTCTATGGGATATCTCCAGATTCTATGTTGTAGCAATATCAGTCCGTCCTCAATGGGTTAAAAGTAGTAGTGCTCACGTCCAGCCATTAAACTTGAGGAAACTACTGTAAAACGAGAAATTTTCGCGTGCATTTTAATTTCGCGAATTTCGCGAGCGCCAAAATTCGCGAAATTAAAATGCACGCGAAAGCTTTTGTCTACACTACATGCATTGAATGCCAGTAGCAATTCGCGAAAATTTCATGCCACGAAAAAGGCTTTCGGCTCCAATTCGCGAAAATTTCATGCCGCGAATATTTCATGTTTTACAGTACCAGGCAAACAAAACTTATTGCCTTTAGTTTTGGCTTCAATACAATGTAAGAATTACTAGAAAATCTACAGATGAGGATTACCACAAAATATCATATTTACCACAACAGTTTTCATCATCTTATTATAAAATATAGATGGTGAGAAAATGAAATAAACTCCTTTTTCTTACATCAAACTGCCATACACATTAAAAAGAAAAGATCTGCATTTTTTCTCTTCCTCATGAATTTCAGAAAGTTTCTTTGAGAGAAATGCCATTTAATCAACAAAATCTACTTCGGACTGCTCCGAATGTGTGATGATTCAATAGGCCTAACTCTGCCAACAAGACCTCATCGACATGTTCAATTAAGGACTGAAACTGCGCATTACAAAAGACCTCCCACTTGTCCTGAGAGGCATTTCTAGCAAGGGAATCCTACTATCAATAGACAAAATATATCCATAATGGACATGACTTGCCCAAGATGGAATCCTACTTGACCCAGCACAGGCACGAGGGCAGGTGGATTTAAGAATAGCAGCACCATGTGACAATTAATCCTTTAAATTGATCTGGAGCTTAACAGGAACATATTTTGCCTCTGGCTCTACGTCTTCAGCCGCATTCACATACGTTCAAAATAAACATATTTATGAAAATATATCTATATCAATATGGGAATATTTACATATTTGCAACAGGATGCAAAATCGCTGCTTGACACTGCACATGTAGTTCATGGATACCAAACAATAGTTAGATCTCACATAAATCAGTGATACATGATTTGTAACGCTTGATTTGTTTTGAAACTCTTTATGCAGTTCTGAGTGTAAAAGGTACGGCACTATAACTTTAATTTTGTTTGATCCCACACGGCAACTTGCCATAGTATGTCTGTGCACTTGGATAAATGCAGTCACATTACGGGGTCATCGTTGATGCATGAAGACAATCTAGAGATACTTTGTAAGTGCTTCATTTACAACCATGTGATTTTTTTTTTCATACCAGCTTGATTTCTTTTGTTACTCTCAAAGTAATTTGCCGAGCATGATGTGTGTGAAAGGCAGCAATTATATCCATTCTTCCTTCATAATGAAAAAAAAAAAAAATACCCAGCAATTTTAATCTGACATCATCAGAAAGTGACGCGTAGCAGTGTTTAATTTTCAGTATTTTTCTTTGTTTCCACTGTATTGATATTGTGTTACTAGATGTATGGATATGAGATAGAATAAACCCATTGAGGATGGGCTGATTTTGCTACAACACGCATTTCCCATAGACACTTGCCCGATTATACTCGGGACTCGTCCTCAACGGGTTACATAATTATTTAAACACCAATAACTCCTGTATATATGAATATGGAATCTGTGTCAAAATAATCACAGTATATAACAGTCAAGGAGAAATGTGGTCCCAAACTGGGTAAGGTCCATCTTCAATAGCAACAATTATGACATAACTAATGGGATAGATATTGCATTAAATCGAGTGGAGGTAGCACTAACTGTCACTATTGTGTACAGAATTAATCATTAACAAAGTAAGCAGCCCAGAAACTGAATGTCCCCAGTTAAAGCGATATGAAACTGATATGGTATCACCATTACCACTCAAGACAAACGAGATAAGAAACTATCAAACTCTGCGCACTTATTGTTCCGTTATCTCGCAGAAGCACAACGCATACACCATCATTCCACAGGTATTTGGCGGAGTCATACCTTTGGCCTCAGTGTCTAAGAATACCGCTATGTGAAGATATACACACAGGTGGAAATATTCCACACAGATCGTCTGATGCCAGAAAATTCTGTTCCAGTAACCCATCCAATTCACCAGAGTCACTCTGACTAATCTAGATTTTTTTTTCCCAACTTTTTTCCCACCACATAAGGCTGCTTATTTCTAGCCTTAGCCTTTAGGAAGCACCACGCTGGCACTGTAATAGTCAATGTTCAGTGCAGATCTCTGACCTCTGAACCTACAACCTTGCCACGCCAGTACTTGTTGTTGTTGTTGTTGATACTTTTTCAAAGGCAGAATTATACTCGGAATGGCTATATCTCTTACCCCACTGCCAGATGTTCTCAAAACTGAGGGATTTGACACAGGATGTTACAAAATGAGAACAAAACAATATCTGTACAAATTGGCTAGCATTGTTTCTCCTAATACAGATCATTGCTCACTCTATTAGTACTACAAATCATCTTTTTTTTTCTGATTCATATTCTCATTTCTATTGTTAATCTTACCTTCTTCTTCATCAGATTATCATCACACTTACAATTGTTGTTATTACAATTTATTCAACCATTACCACCACTATCAAAATATCTACTACAATCTTTCTACTTGGATTTGTTTTGTTCTGTTATTCTTCGTCATCATTCTTAGCTCTACAGCAAAATGCTTAGGTGCCTACTTCTTTTTGTGTGGGACTTGTTTATAGGAAATGCCATTCACTAAAGTCAAGAATGCATGATTTTGATTATCAACTACAGGTTTGTTGGGTCCTGCTGAGACAAGATAATGTCTAGAAAGCAAGAAAAATGTAATCAAATTTTAAACCTTAAATCAGGAAAAGTCATACTTCAGCACCTTCCCCAATGAACTTGTGAAGAGTGAGAAAATCTTGAACTTGGAAGGAATGCAGAATGCATTTTTGATAGTTTTAGCCATCTTTATCAGAATAGTGACATATCTATTCATCTATTCATTCTGGTGCTCAACAGATTTTAAGTCCTTGCAATGCAGGCCCTACTTTACATTGAGTTTAACCACTGAATGTCCCATTGACCACAAATGTAATATTTGATCTTGGATAAAGACAAGTCTACATTAGTAGTGCAATTTGATCACATGCTGAAATGTACAAAATCTAAAAATGTAAACGAGCCTATACACATATAGGCCAACTATATCAAATCATGTATAAGGCAGATCTACGCATTCATATGAAAGAAATTTTCCTACATTCATACCACACTTACATATTTTCCATCAGCGCCATCAAGAAAAAATAACAGTGCTGTAGCAAACACCAGATACAGAAATGATCAAATATTTGAAGTACCAGCTAACTACGGTAAAAAAAATAGTTCTACATAATGAGTTTTCTTTTTCTGATATATGTTGAACAAACAAAATGTGTAAAGAAATCTGTTTCAATGTTTGAACTAAACATCAACCATGACCTTTTCATGATAAAGTCCACACTTTTCAGATTCTCTCACATTCAACCTTGAAGTATATATGTCACACCTGAAACAGATATTTGTGGTGGGGGTTCAACTCTCATGAATACAATAAACTACCATTTTTTTAAAGAAAGTAATGAGGCATTGTAATGAGATTCACTGATTTTACTGTATAATATCACAATTCTGATTGAGAAACTGCAGCATTATGGAGAGGAACATGCATTTTCCCTGCTATTGAACCTGAAAAAAGGGAAATGGGAAAAAATGAAGCATCAATTTTAACCTCTTCCTTTGCGCATTGTCTCCCAGAAACAATTTCAAACCACAAAATCTGACCGGGTAAATTCAAAAGCGATAGGTCAGTGGAATATAAACATTCCTCACCTGAATAGTCAAAACCACTCCTGCACAACAACGTGAATAACAACTGATCACTTTGCTGAGAATAACAGATTCCTAGGTTACCTCGTAAACTGCTCAAAAGTGTATATCACGTTTCACTCTCTCGTGCCAATTGGGGATATTTTCCTTGTTTGGCAGACGCACACAAAATCTGCTGGTGGGTGTGTTAGATCACATTGGCGCCAGCATGGACCAGCAAAACAATGTCTACTTGACGAACTGTCCATTGTACAAGAGTTAGTTGATACTTTCGAGAAAACTCACACATGAAAAACTGCATAGCCAACATTCAAAACTAGATCACCAAAGTACAACGTCAACAGAAAAGTATATAATTATGCGCTGATGTGTATGATATCAAATAAGCACCTGGCTCTGTCCATTTTCAACTCAGCATGAATGAATATTAAGCGAAAGAATGAAAGGACTTTTGCGACGATTTTCTGTTCCACTGAATCATATCAAAAAGGTTCATATAAACCTTGAAAATGCTGACAAAAATAACAAGACATCTCCAGAGTATGAAGATCAGTAAATGCAGATCTTGCCAAAAAAAAAAAAATACTAGAGAAAATTTCAAAATATCAATCAAAAAAGTTTTGTTGAAAATTCTACATTTCAGCAGATATGGCAGTGGGGAAGAAAGTCTGCTTTTCTAGAAATTGATATAGATATCATAAACATTAAATATCTCAGATTGCATTTGTTTGTCCTTTTTTGTGTTTCTTTTCCTCTACATCTAGCCCATCATCTATATCTATGACATGTTGCTTTCTATAATACATGGTTAGTTCATCTGCATTGTCTTTGTTTTTTTCCTGTTCACTCCTTTTTTGTGTAAGTATATTATGATGTCCTCTTTTTCACAGAAGCTCTGAACATTTCCCATTTCTTTATCTGGTAGGTTACAGATTTTGCACCAGTCTTTAAAAATCTGCTTTTGTCACGCCAAGAATTATCACTCCCGAGCATGAGGTTTTCCTTACCTATACAGGCGATTCTCTGGACGGTGATCGCTTCATGCCCACACCATTCATCATCGGAACATTGCTAAGAGATTCTATGGATGCCGTAACCGGGTCCTTCACATATTCATCATCCTCATCGGCAAAGCGGATCCTCCCGTTCCCGTTGTAGGCACCGTTGGTTGATTTAGGCAAGTTTGATTGAAAGCAGTTTTTCGGAGGAGGTACTTTCACCGTTGGCGACTTAATGGGCTTGGTGTCCATTATGAAGTCTGAGTCCGGCTCTCTCATGCGATCCAGCTCTACTGCGCTGCACCTCGGCATGTTCTGAATGGGATAGGTGCTGTTGAACTCGCGATAGTCCACTTTAAACTGCTCGCTGTTTTTGATGCTGATGAGATGACTGCTAAAGCGGTGTCCCCACAAAATTTCGGAAGGCAAGTATGAAGTACGCGCCTGGGTGACCAGACCGGTCTGCTCTAGGACTCCCTCTAGGCACACAATGATCTCAAAGTTATTTTCGAGCAGATCGTCCGCTGAGACCGTGTAGAGCGGGCTTTTCTCATCGATGACGTGGCAGATGATGATGGGCCAGACGAGAAAGATGCGGTCTTCACCGGTGTCGTTACCAAAGTTCATGTGGTAGCTGTGGAGGGGGATGCATTCCCCCTCGTCCGTTACCTTAGGTCCTATAAGCTGCCCTCTTATATGGGCCTCGTATATGTGTGACTGGCGGATGTCGCCGAGCCTGAACATCAGGCACAGTTTGCCGTCCCGCTCGGCAATGACCGCATGCCGACTGAACTTTATTGTTGCTGCGCGCTTCTTCGGTCGCGCAATTTTGGCAAATATGCATCCAATCATCACAGCATCAACCAGGCAACTGAAGACTGACTGCAGAACCACAAGGGTCCCTCCAAGCCAACACTCCTCTGTCACTCCTCTGTAACCGTATCCGATTGTCGTTTGTGTCTCCACAGAGAAGAGAAAGGCACCAATGAAGTTCTCAACATTATAAACGCATGGTTCCCAGTTTTCATACAAGGTGTCATTGTTGGACAAGTACCCAATATCACCATGGTACCAGATCAGCCCATACCACGGTACAGTGAAGCCAACCCATCCTCCAATGTAGGCTAGTGAAAACATCAAGAGCACCCACCTCCACTTGAGGTCCACAAGCGTGGTGAAAATGTCAGCCAGAAAGTCCAGGCCTCTGGAGGGCACGTGTGTGTGGACCACATTGCACATGCCATTCTTGTTGACAAGTCGCTGGAGTTTCTGCTTGCGCCGCAGGCTCAATTGCCGCGCAATGTTGTGGATGGAGTGTCTGCGCTTGATGGGACCCTTCATGTTCAAGTGTGAGACCATGCCATCCATGGAATCCGAGAGACTACCTGTTCCACTACCACCAACCACATCACCATTTTGTGCCTCCTTCTCCTTCCAGTTTTTGGTACTCATACTGGTGTCAGTGCCAGCCTCCCTCCACAGGGGGAATTGCAGAAGAGAAAAAAAAGTCTGTCAAATACACACACACTCACAAGACACACACACACACACCTGGACTGCCTTGATTATATATACACTGGGCGCAATGCTGGCTTCCCACCACACAGAAACCACCAGCCAGTCCAAGAAAAGAGATCTGATTACTCTACTGCTTCCCAAACTCCCTAACTCTGCTTCAGCCAATCAGGGGACGAGTTGAGCTTACTGCCAACATGTGAGTTTACATACACAAGTCACACATCAAACACTGGTCTGTCTTTCAGTGCTGCCTATGAGTTTCTCAGCTTTTTGGGCCTCTGTACTCTGGGCAAAGTTCACGCAAATTCTTCCCTTTTCTCTACCCCTCCCTCTCAAGAAGGTAGATACCAACAGCTGAGGGAGCTTGGGGTCAATGCCAGCAGAAGTAGTTGTGGTATGAATTTGAAGTGTTCTCCTGAGCAGGTTAATGTTCCTGATGAGAAACAAGGGAAACCACCTGTTGTTCTTGGGGGGGGGGGGGGGGGGGGGAAATGAGGCTTTTGAATTCTTGTGGTGTAAATTCCTTAAATTGCTTTACATACTAAGAACTAGAAGGAATGTGGCCAGTGATTGCATTCTTTGCTGAGAAATCTCTGGTAGGTGCTCCAAAGCGATGTTGTTGCAGAGGCATCACATGCATTCAGCTTGCACCTGTGAATACTAGCAGTCCAATGTCAATGGAGACCAGAGTTCTGGGGGTCCCCCTTCTGAATACAAAGATCCACCACTCAGCCAGCAAGTTCCCTCTTTTAGGCAAATGCTCCGCGAATATGATAAAGATATAACTGTCACCTTTTGGAGCACACACTGGGTGCACGCTGTCTTCCAACAAAGAAAAACTTTGATGGCAATGCACAGTAGATTTTGCCGATATTTTCCACAGACAAACAATGCTCACGGCAGACAGGCCAAGTTCTCACTGTCTGAGCGCTGCACTTATGAACCGCAGATGAAAAGAAAACTTGCAAAAGAAGTGTGATTTTCTTGTTGAAATGCCACGCTTCAATGGCTCCACATTCGATGCTGCGCAAATCTCACAGATTGTCTCTTTGCAGTGTGATGCAGCCGATTGTGATGAACTGACCAAAAAAATGTCTCGCCTCACTGCAATTCAAATATTACAAGTGACTGAAAGTCCACAAAAGTGTGATGAAAGTTGTCGAGTAATCATAAACAAGTCTTTCTCAAACTGCACTGAAAAGCATCCAAATATAGATAAGCAGATTAGCAGCCCTGTATGCACCGTGAGGAATAACATTAAAACAATGGGTATGGGGAGAAAGAACAGTACAGGTTGCTTTCTTGGCAAAAGTAGTGAAAACTCCAGACTTGGAAAAAGTTTGGCACTGCGATCTTCTGAAGTTCAGCCACCTCAGCATGAGTAAGTGAGCCGAATGATCCGAAAAAGTCGGAGTCTGTCGCTTTTGTGCCGTGACATCCTGCGCTAGGACCTATACGCTATGTATAGGCGCACAGAGAGCCAAGAGTGGGGAGAAGTGAGTAAGGGGTGAGGGGCATTACTTTTAAGACTACCCCCCTCCCCAACCCCTTCCTCTTCGAATGAGTGAGCGCTTTGGTGCAAACTTTCCACAGCCCTGCGTCATGCTCTTGGACCAGAGATCAGACACGGTAACTGACGTCATTGTCGTGTATCCTCCATGAATTGTATCAGAACTTTCTGTAACAATTTGGCTTGAGTGACTTTTTTTTGGAATAAATTAGGTGGCGGGAGGTTATTTGTGCCAAGAAAGGGAAAAGTGTATAAACTGCTGCCTTTGAAATGTAAGCACATAAATTATTTGTCTTGAGCCAGGACATGGGTGGAAATATAGGGCCTACATACTATATATTAATATCGTGTATATGCTATTCATGATTAGCTACTGTAACATGCAATGAATGAAAACTGATTTTTTTTCCATAACACTGGAAGGTTACATGATACAACATTGATATAGGCCTATTGGATTTGGCCTGGAGAAATTTTTGGGAAACTACAAAATTTATATTTAAAAAAATAAACATTTTCAAAAAAGTGGCTTACCAGGAAGTGATGCCCAAAATATGTGATTTGAAATATCTATATTCAAGGGGGGAGGGGTAGTCTCCAATGTGTCCTTACCACACCCTCCCCCCCCCCCCCCCCCCCCCCCATGGTCGATGCGCCCAGTATAACAGGAAGAAACTCGTCATAATCATGTGAGGGTGTCAGAGCTCACCACACTGACCTCAAGCTGTCTGGGGAAGGGGGGATATCCCAATTAGGCCAGAGAGCTACTGTGTATTCTGCCAGGAGGAGAAAGAGAAAGGACGACCCTTATGCCCCTCCCTCTTGGCACCATGCCCTCCCCATCTCCTATTCTTGGCCCCCTAGGTCTAAAGATGGCAACAGGAATATCCACAAGCCTGCATATTGACTATCATGATATATATTTTGGGCACAGCGAAAGAACGATCATACTGATGGTAGCATTAGACAATTTTTTTATTGGCATGGATGGGGGAGGGGTGGGAGGAGGTTCCCGCCATCTTTGCTAAGGCGATGTGAGCCCCTATTCCACTGCTTTCCCCCACTGCCACATCCCCCATGACCCTCCCGAGGTGCATCAATTCTGTTTTATTTGGTGTCCCTATGCCTGTCCCTGTCTCGCATCTGTGAAGTCATACCTGTTTGTGGTTTTGCTAGGCAAGGCAAGGCCAATGCAGCTACTGTTTCGTTTCCCCCCCCCCCCCACTTTCTTTTTCAACTGTCACTGAAACACCTGCAAGTGTAAGATTGGTCTTGTGCTCTCTTCAACACATGAGTAACATTCAGGATCTCACTGTTATCTGAAGTTCCTGCTCCTTTGCCATCAAACTACCAGTCCTCACACCCTTTCTACCCCCCCCCCCCCCTTCAACACACAGACAGGTGGGTCAACCATTTGACAGAGAACATTGAAGGCAGCAAGTTTTCCTTGACCTGTGGCCAAAGTGCTCTTATCCATAACTCTGGCAATCAAATAATAGTGGTAGGGATCAGTTGTTAACCGTCAATAAATGAAAATATGTGGGTAGCACTAAAGATATGATCTTTTTACTTATAACTAACTACAGGAGCTGCAGAACACTTGTGGCAAAAAACAAAACACTAACACTAACACTAACACTAACTTTTTGTTTCTGTTGTTTTTGGTGAGGGTTTATCATCACTCTGCGTGTTCACTTCACTTTTTCTTTCTGTCGTCGATCGGCTATATTAAGTGGGAATTTCAGATGACGTGATACAATAAAACATGTTACCTGATTTCAACTACGAAGAATAGCATGTATATGTGGCATTTTTGCCATTATTGCCATTTTGTAGAATGTCACAACGACTTGAAGAATTATTACATTATTAAAATATTAAAATAAAATCATCACGGAATGCTCTGATGTTAATATACATGAAAGACTTGGTCAGGCTACAACTGTAGATTAGATGATGATTTTCTGAGGATAGTACTTACTTCTAGATTGTATCACAGTGTGCATTGTGTTAGAGCCAAGGTGTAGGTACCTACCCCACAGCGATACAATTCAAAAGCCATAACTCAACTTCAAGTCAAGGATTACATGAAGTGAAAGATCATGGCAAACAATCATTAATCCTGATTTCCAAAGAGAGCTGTCATACATCTCCAATCTACAAAGCCACTCGTAGTTGGCTCACCAACATCCATTCATAACCCAGTTGTGGTTTTGTTTTGTTTTTGGCACATATACGTAGCTATCGATCATGCTCGGAAAACTCAATTTGTTGCCGCAATCTAGGACACATATTAGAGTCAAGAGCCCTTTCTGTATTTTACCAACTCCAGTTAGCATAGAGCACACTGCTGCAAAACTAAACAAGTCCTAAAATCTTCAAATGCAAGAGGTTCTATGAAATGAAATAATTCTATTGAGTGCCCTCTGATAGAACTGACTCTAAAAGGAGGACAAGTCTATAAAACTGTTAAGCCCTAAGTATTCTTTTACAGTCTCTTATCAGTAACTATACCAACAGTAAAGGTTCATGGATAATGTGAAAACCTTAATAGCTCTGATAAGAAGTCATGAACACCCTACCCGATTCATTGATGGGGTCAAAGGTCATGGTAATAATTCTTAAAAGTCCAGGGTAGCTTTCTTACTAGTTTTATATGTAGGTCATTTTGAAAAAATATAATCATACTACAAACAATGTATCAATATATCACAAGAACAATTCTGCTGACATTAAGACTTTTACAGTAAAATACAAATATGAATTGAACCATAGTACCAAGAAACTGGAGTGAAGTTATCAGTGTCTATGCCAACAGTAAGGGTCATGAATAGTGTGAAAACCTTAATAGCTCTGATAAGAAGTCATGAACACCCTGGCCGATTCATTAATGGGGTCAAATGTCATGGTGATAATTCTTAAAAGCCCAGGGACAGGGTAGCTTTCTTACTGGTTATTCATATGTAGGTCATTTTGAAAAAAAAAAAAATTATAATCATACTACAAACAATGTATCAATATATCACAAGAACAATTCTGCTAACATTAAGACTGTCACAGTATATTACAAATATGAATTGAACCATAGTAACAAGAAACTGGAGTGGAGTTATCAGTGTCTATGCCAACAGTAAGGGTCATGAATAGTGTGAAAACCTTAATAGCTCTGATAAGTAGTCATGAACACCCTGGCCGATTCATTAATGGGGTCAAATGTCATGGTAATAATTCTTAAAAGTCCAGGGACAGGGTAGCTTTCTTACTGGTTATATATGTAGGTCATTTTGAAAAAAAAAAATGATAATCATACTACAAACAATATATCAATATATCACAAGAATTATTCTGCTGACATTAAGACTGTCACAGTATAAGATATCAATTAAAGTAACAAGAAACTAGGGTGAAGTTGAAGGATGTTGCAACCAATCATTTTGGGAACTGAAGAATGGTAGCAGTTACATGCATTTCCAAGCCATCTTGCAGGCTTTATAACATTTCAGAAAAAAGGAAGACATGCCATCAAAAGACCTCAAACATTATGAAGGTACCAAAATTGCTCCTTTATAAAGAGATTTATATCATAAAATACCACAGACTTCACATTTGTTCATATGAAACATTTGGGGCAAAACCCTTCTGTGGTCATATATCATATCATAATGGACATTGTGAATGCTGAATATTCCAAGACATGTAATTTTTCATTTGTTCAAATAGAAACATAAAAATATCCTACAGAAATTGAATACATAAATTACATCACAATACATAATAAAAGATAAGTTTACAGAATATTTGAAGTATACGGAAATGCTGGAAATGGAAAGGAATGCTAAAAAGCAGTACTTTTGTAGAGTGCATTCCCCCCACACGAAATCCCCCCCCCCCCCCACACACACACACACACACACAAACACGTAAAGACAGAAGCAATCCATTCCTTCTGTCAGGAAAACACAAATTATACACCAAACTTAACACACACATACACCCAACAATCACTTTTTTGTGAGGTACACTGTACATGTGACTACAACCCAAAAGAGAATTCAGTGTGGAATGTTATTTGCCACTTGATCAGGGTAAATCCTTTCATTTCCTCCTTGTATTATTTTTCTTTTTCTGTTGATGTATTCTCACTTGCATTTCCCTGTTTCCAAATCAGGAAAATCAGCACTTGCTGTGATCAAACAAACAAAGGGTGGTATTCTACTGCCACATCTCTGGTGAGAAAAGCACTGGTGTATTGTGGTATGCAGTTTCATAATTAGCAGGAAGTCGTGACGTTAACATTTTGATACCTAAAGACATGGATGAATATTAATGGATTGGTAGACAGATATCTAATAACAAAAATGAATGGATAGTGACACATAATCCATAACGAGAATGATAGAAAATTAGACTGAGATGATAAAAGGTATAAACACATGAATACATTTATATACATATACTGTATATGTGATTGGACTATATACATCTGTTCTTAGCACTATTAAGTCCACTTTGACATGTGTTCTCGTAAGTAACTTTCTGTATTCTTGTTTTGTTTTTGTAACTGCAATTATGGACTCAATTGTAACTTGTGCTTGAAAATTCACATAGGCATATATAGAAAGAGAGAGACAGACAGAGAGGGAAAAAAAATGTGTGGCAATTTGATTTATCAACAGCCTGGCATGTATGTAAATAATACACCCATCTCCCTTTCAATTCCCAATTTTCTTCAACAAACATGTCATGCAGCCATAAAAGTTTGAGAACTCTCATGTCCCACTAACCTCTTGCAATATATCATCAAGATCATGGATTCCAGTTTTATGTAGGTCTAGTTCATCTGGGGGGCATTTCATGAAGCGTTTTATCGGACAATCTTTTTTTTTCTGACAGATTTGCTCTCAGCCAATCAGATGCAAGAACTTCAGTAGCTTATAACAATTTGTCAGATAAAAACATCTGACAAAGCACTTCATGGAACGCCCCCAGATAAATCACATGTGACTCCACAAGTAGTTGCTACACCTACTAACAATTATTGTTTGCTTCATTTTATCAGTGTTTCAAAGAAAGATTATATCATTCTTGTCCACTGCTTTGAGTTAATTGAGGACACAAATAAGTCATTTTCCTCCTTTATTATCAGTATCATTACCTTGATAATAGTGGGTTGGAGTTAAACCCTCTGTGTGTCTAGAGTGCAGATTGGCACAGAAAAACCCACTAATTACTCCCTTTTGATTTTTTTTTTCACAACCTACATGTATAACACAGTGAAATTCACCCTACAAGGAGTTTAACTCTTTGCGTGTCATGGTATAAACCCCTGTGTGCCACATTTATATTCTGAGATCGCAATGCACAACCACTCTTGATAAACGTTCTGTTTTTTCAAAACTATAATGCAACTTTTTAATGAAACATTTATCATAGACACGAACTGAGCCAAGTTGGAGAGAAAACTCCAAGTTCTGCTGCAATGCACATTTCATGACAAAGCTATGATTGTGTTTCTCTACCAAAATTGCCAGTACAGAAGTATCTATGCCGTGTTCTTTTCCGGGTCTGGGAGGCATGACTTTTGCAGACACAACCGCAACAGAAAAGTACAATTTACTCTCAAACCATTTCAAATCACCGCTACCTATTCAAACACCAGGAAATTCAAGCTACATCCTTGTGAAATGGAATGGCAGGTAAAGCCTTAATTGTCCTGAGGCATTTGGCGATTTATCGAACGGTTTGAGCGGGATTGTGCATTTGAGCAAAATATGCAAACTTGGCATGCAGTCAACTGAGTCAGACGTGTGAATGTGTCTCATCAAGAGTTGAAGCCCAGAGACACACATTGTAATCCGCTATAAAAACAAGTTTTTTTTTTCTTCTTTCAAGATCATGAAATGTGATATCAGAAACACATGGATGACTATAGAGTTCAATGTGAAGAATTTGATTTGAGGCAGCAATTCCGACATTAAAAGTGGATATCAGATTCAATGTTTGTTAGCAGAAATTAAAAGACAGTCGAACAACACGCTTACCTCAATTTTAAGCATTTTGTGTCTGATATCACTGTCTCATACAACATTTAGTCACGTTTCTCTCAACATTACTCACTAGGTACTGCAACTAAAAACATGAAAACTGGTTGAACTGACAGAGTGCTTCTTGCACTATCCCTTTGCCCTACTTGGCGATTCCTTTGTACCACAAAACTGAGTAGACCAACAAACACATTACAGTCGGGTGGTACTCTACGAGAGATATTTGATACAAATTTCGGCTGACATTTCTGCATACCAATCATTTTCAGCTACCATCACGACACAACAGTGAAGGGGGAGGAGCAGCGAACTGGACATAGCCCTCTCCACTAATATGATTTGTGACCCTGCACCTCAAAACAAACAAAAAGTCGCCAGACATGAATTTTTAGTTAAGACCATATTCTGAAAGAGCAGACTTTAAGCTTTAAAATGATGTATAACTCAAATCAAATGGACTCTCCTAACCTATCTAAATATTGGAAAGAAAGCACAAACTCAGGAAAAGTGTGAACTGAGAAAAGAGGCTCTTAAGTACAGTGTCTATTCAAGCGCTTAATCTTTACCAAACCGTGCTGGCTGTGCAATGAATGGGACAAAAAACAGGAAGTAAACCACCAGAGTAACAACAATGAAGGGATTATCAGATTAAATTGAAATTAAGCATGCCTCATTAACACATTCTGTCCATAATTAATGCCAACTTTCAAAGTAGTAGCACTATCTTTTAAAAAGTTATTAGAGTTGAAAGTTAAGAGTGTGGACAAGGTTTTTCAGAAATGAAAAAGGGATTCTAAAGACACACCTAATCACACTATTCTACCAAAAATGTTCGAGATAAACTGCTAAAAAACACGCTTTCCTGCCCGTTTTATGGTACCAAATTTTAGCATAATGTTAAAAAAGACCCGCTCTTTCAGAAAATATGAAAAAGTTTGGCTAGGTTAACCCATTTCACTTATTTTTCAGTCCTCACGCAAAATCAGTGTGTGCGACTTTATGTTCATTTTGAGGTGCACGGTCACATTTGATAGTTTGCTTCATCACGTGCAAAGTCAACAGGTAACTGCACAAGTCAGCTGACCACGCTGTCATGTGAATCGACAGCCACCATGCAAAGGCTGATTAGCGCCGCACTGTGAACTTAGCGATGCCCTCCTGGGCATCCCCTACTTTCAGATCGGCCAACAATGAATGAGGGCATAGATGCTGCGGCTGACAAAAAGAGGGGAAGGACAATAATTGGCGATAATTCTCTTACGACAAACCTGTGACGTCAAAAGGGGTTAACAACATGGCTGAGAGGATGTTCAGTTTAATCTTCAATTTTCCAAGGTTGCACTTAGAGCTGCCTTCTACCACCACCACCCCCATCATCCCCCCCCCCCCACCATGAGAGCAAGAGAGAGAGAGAGAGAGAGAGAGAGAGAAAGTAAGATCATATTCATAGTTACTCGCTGTCAAAACCATTTTTCTTTCCTCACAACCGTCAAGACACTCAGCTGAGAAGTTTCCTTCATTCAACACCACAACAACTGCTTCTCTGCCTGTCCAAGGGTTCATACAATTTGTTTTTGGGGGAAATTGTGTGATTACTTCGACTATCCTGGTATCTTATCCAAAGCTATAGTTCTATTTTCAAACTATTTTGCTTCCTTTGAAACTATTGTTGGCATTCTCTTTCAGGGATATCAAACTGCATAGTCACTGTTACTGGTCAACCTCTAGAGGGCGCTGTCTATAATTTTTGACATTCCTGCTGCTCCAAGTCAACTGTTAACAACATGTACTTTAAAAAGTAGTAAACAAATTACAGTTTTAGCAACTTTTTTATTTAAATGTTTGCTTCATGTAATTGTGCAATATCAAAGGGATTTCTAAAATAGTGTGTCATGAATCATTTTTTTTTTTTTTTTTTTTTTTGGGGGGGGGGGGGGGAGATATGCTCTGGGATGAAATATCATGGAATGAACCAAGCATATTGAATTGCACCAGACTAGCTACCATATTATGGAATTATAATGAGAACTATTGCTTCGATTCATTTGGAAAGAGCCTTCTCATGGAGATGAATTTGATTATTGCCCCCTGCATTGTCAAAGGAACCAGCTGTACCATTGATCAGCCCACCAGAATTTAAGTATCTCAGTTGCACAGGGCTATGTTAACCAGGGTTTATTTTTTGCTCGGTGAATTGTAATGAAAGTTTCTTTATATCTGGCAAATGTCTGGGAACACACACAGTGTTCACGCTGTGATATAACTCTTGCAAAAAAGAGTTGGATAGAATTTCAGATTTGTAGCAACAAATAAACTTAGGAGAGTGAAGTGATATTTCAAGGTGAAGTCTTAAAGCCTTGTTTTGTATTTTAATTGTATAGTGCATAGAGAAACACGTGCTTATAATGCACTTTGTAAATGAAGTATCATCATCATTTTAATCTTATGAGAAAACCACTATCAAAATGTCTTTTGAGAAAACCACTATCAAAATGTCTTTTGACAGGGGTCACTAAAATGCCTAATAGTATTGAAGAAAAAAGAATTATATCTTAATACACACCACTTCCCTGACATGGCATTTGTTTTGAATGCACCAATCTTCATGAATTTATAAGAACAAAAATGATAACTGATTACATTGTCAAAAAATTTTGAGACTGAATTATGTTTCTTATCAGATTCTTACTTTTAAACTGATCTATATCTATAACATTTCCAAACCGGGGAGCTTACCAACATAAATCTTTGTGCTCCGTCAGAGTTGATATTCCACAATTCTTTTGAAAATCTTGAACTGCCATGCACGCTGCAAAACATAGCTGACAAGGAACAAAATCCTTTTATATCCTCTTTTATTCCCCCCCCCCCCCCTCTTTCAATATCTTAGTGCATATTGATATCTGCTCGATGCTTTGTTAAAGGGAATTTACCCAAAACATATTTGCAGATTCAGAGAATGCACAAATAGTAGCAGAACACATGAGTGAAGTTTGAGGAAAATGGGACTTAAAGCCATTTAAAAGTTAAAAAAAAATACACTTTTTAAAGTTCTGATCAAATTCATGTGCCATTGTTTCTCCATATGAAGGCTACAGTTGTCCATGATGTAACAATAATAGAATGATAAAGAAACTATAGACCAAACTCCAGAAAATTGTATATATTTATTAAAAAGTGTACACTCTCTTTACTAGTATTTGCTATTGACGTATGTTCAGGGCTCTATATCATCGCTGCTGCCTTCTGAAGGAAGGAAGTCAATTGATTTTTCATTGTGCTAAAAGAAATTTTATAATTTGTAGAATTCTCTTCAGTTTCTTCATACATCTTTCCACAACTGTAACATCACCAAGTCATCGATTCATAACTTTGAATCCCTTATCTGATTTTCCACAAGCTTCACTGAAAAGTTTCACTAAACTTTTCTGCACTCATTTAGAATCTACACATGAAGGTAAATTTCACTTTAAATGAGCAAAACTAAGGTACTGATAAACACTCCCTGTCCTATTGAAATATTGCTGAATACCTAATCTTTCAAAATTGCATAAATGTGCAGAGGTATCAAGAGCCATGTGAACAACAATACATCAAATTCCTTTTCAGGAAATGAAAAAATCATGGCAGAAAAATCACCAAACTTATTCATCTTTGTCTCTTTCTTTCATTCTCCAGGCAGGTGTGTGAAGATAATGATTCCTTGGAACATTCCTGCAGGCAGAAACTGACCCCCCCCCCCCCCCAAAAAAAAAAAAAAAAAAAAAAAAAAAATGTGCTCCTTTTTTGCATTAAAGTCTACCCCCTCCAGACATTCTCACATAGCAATGGCACTCAATAGGAGGGGTGCCTGGGCTGTTGCATTATTGAAGCTGAATGGACTACGCATCATCTTAACCCTTAGCACACATGCCAGAGTGCTTTCTTTACTGATTGAGATTGGCATGTATGTCTGGAAACTAACTGTCAATGAATAGAGATTACCTAATCCCCCTAATCTCTATTACAATTGTACAGTCACCATGAGCACACTGTATAGACCTGACTGGGCTTGCTAAATTATCTACATCTAGGTCAATTTTCGATGGATTAACGAATAAAAGGCCTGGCCTGCTGAGCTACAATTCTAGATGCCTGGACACATACAATAATGTACATGTACACAATAAAGGGTTAATATCACATTGTGCTGCTTCATGTAATTTATATTTTTTGTCAATATTTTTTTTTTTCTCAACCTTAACTGTACTCATCATTTATGTGTAGTTAAAGAGATCGATCCCGGAAGGAAAGGAAATGATTAGAGAGCAAATTCACAAAAAGAGAGAAAATGGATGATGCTGCTTTGAAGTTACTGACATCAAGACATATGGCGTCAAGTTAACTGGGGTTGAGAAAAGAGTTTGACAAAACATTGATCACATCAAAGTGAACAAGTCATTTAACAGACACTTTGAATGACAATGTGTAAAGGATATAATGGGGCACTGTCAGGCACTTTAAACAACCATTTCTTTTCTTTTCTTCTTTTTTTTTTTGGCCAAAAAAGGCATCATTTGGTTGCTTGCTTCTTTGTGTTGGATTTTTTTTTTACAGATTAGAAGACCACTATGTGATTTTTTTTTCTCCTCTGTATTTGCAATGAGAAAGAAACTGCCTCTACTTTGGAAAATGTCTTGGGGCAACATTTTCTCAACATTCGTCTTCAGCTTGGTAAAGAAGAACCAACACATGCACACATTAAAAAAAAAACCATTAAATAAATGTATGCCTACAAGATATGAAGAGATAAGTCCATTTTTGAAGATCTTGAAGCACGGTCTCTGTCATAAAGTACAAAATAATACCTTTTAAATGATATATTGGTCACTACATATAAAGGTACATTTTTGAAGTTATGGTCAAAAGAAGCAAAAATTTTCTTATCATTCTCTCTATTTTTCTTGACCTTTAATCGCAAATATCTCCATTTGGCAAATATGGACTTATCGGTTTTTGCAAACAAACTCTTCATATCTAAAACTGTAAGGATCATCATTAACAAAAGACGTTACAATCACATGACAAAAATTACCAATAAAATGTACTATTTAATAAATGGCATATTTGATGATGTTCAAATTCAAATGGACATTAGTAATATTTTTTATACCATTTGAAATTTGCCGATGTGTGGCATTAGTCTCACTATGTATATAAAATTCACTTCATCATTTTCCTTCTTCTTATGTTTTCTAAATAGTCTTTCATTCACCCTAACACCCCCCATTCAATGTGTATCAATCATATTATTGCGCAATGATATCCTGTCAAAGTTTGTACTACAAAAAAAAATTTTATCTGACATTGCTATCGGCCATGATCAAGGCAACAAGTCTACGTTGTTTATCAATATGGAGACAGAATTTTCGGCAAAGTTTTTCCAGCCTCTTGTCTGTGTCCGTAATCTATTAAGCGCGAAACTCTTGTCTCTCGCAAACAAGGCTGTTGTCAGACAGATTAGGGACACCTTGAAGTCTCTTCCTCCGATCACTTCCAACCCCCTTCCCCTTTTAAAACGTGTCACGAGACATGCCCACCACTTTCGCAGGGAAATTCGTAAACAGTTTAAGCGGCCAAGTCTCCGCGGAAAATCCCCATCTTCCCTCCGATGGACTTAGGAAGTGTGGAAAGGGGCAAGCGGGGAGAGATGAGGGAGATTACAGAGTTTGTGAGCAGTGGGATAAGAAATGGATGTTTTGAAGTGCTCCACGCGATTCCTCCATGAGAAACAGGCGACAATGATTTTAAGCTTTTTTCCTTCTTCAATCGCAGAAACTATTAAAACAGCCATCAATTTTTACTGAGCGTTTTGGAACAAAACAGTACAATGAGACTGGTGGTGCATATTAGTTTCCAAATCGTTATCAAAATACACATTTTGAACTACAATTTCACCAGCTGTGGATAAGAACACACAAAAACCTCCAAATGCTTACAATCTTTTTTTTTCCAACAAAAGCCATGCAATTCCTTGAAATTATGGTTGGAACTGTAGAAAGGCAAACTTTAAAAGTTTATTGAATAATGTGGTTTGATGATAAAAACATTTGCAGATCATTCTTTCTAATGTTTTAACTTGATTCTCGTAATTCTGGCAATCATCTGGATTTCCCAGACTTAAAAAAAAACAAAAACAAAAATGAGAAAAAACACACCAAAAAACCCTTCTTACCTTTAGACCTTAATACATTCCTATATTAGTCATTTCCATCCCATTTCTGTATGTTTTTCTGGAAGAAGATAGGGCAGATAAAACTGAGCTCACAAATCTTATTTTCGATATGGGATAAAAGGATTCAAGCAGAACTCTTCTTAATCTGACCAGAATAAGATATGTCAACAAGCCGTAAACAGACCCCACGTCATGAGCTACAGATGATACGTGTGAAGTCAGCGAAATACAGCGTATCAATTATCTAGATTACAGAAATCTGTGGCTGTCATGGCTCGCCCATGTGAGGACCATCTATGACCTGCACATGCATCGACAAGTGATACCCAGGTACTTTCAGTTACAATGTGATCGTCTCCTGCTCATTATACCTTCATGACAGATTCAAGTAATTAGTCACGGTGACAAAAATATTCACCTGTTGTAAATGCATCACACGATCACTTAACCAATCGAGTCCTAAAAACCATATTTTTGTGTTTTTTTTTGCTCAATAGTATTGTTTGACAATTTCAATTATTTGTTTTTAATGTTTCATAACGTGAAGTTTTTTTTTTTTTTTCATGAGGTGCAGCATGTGCACGAGCCTTTTAATTCTTAAATCCAGTGATCGAGTTTACAATTGGCCACTCATTTTCTCAGTGTAAAGTTTCCATTTCCCTTTCGAATTGATATGCAGTTTGCTTGTTTGTTTGTTCTTTATTTACTGATTGCGTTCAGATATTACAAATGTACTGTAAAACCAGAAATGTTCGCATACATTTTAATTTTGCGAAATTTCATGTGAGCTGGTGGTAAGATTCATAAATTTAAAATGCGCATGAAAGTACACTATAAAGGACACTATATGCATTGAAGGAGAAAGAGGAAGCCTCCCATCTTTGTAAGTACATGGAAGTTGACAATGAGGTATCACATCGCTTCACACGACCCCAGCCTTGTAATAAAGAGTTCATAAGATTAGTAATTCCGCAATCGCAATCGTAACCAAATTACATGCACGCAGATTCTGGTCGCAGGCCCATAGAAGTCCATTCATAACATGCGCTGTGGTCAAATGGGTCCCATTACTGCAGTGACTTCTTCACTCACTCTTATTACAATCACTCTCACTTTGCAATTCACCATTTTTTTTTCTGCATACAGGACACTCCAGCTGTTTAATACAAGCAACACAGTTATAATGAAATTTTGTTACAACAAAGCAAAAATTCAGGTCCCAAAATTATCATCCCCAACATCTGGGGTGCAAAATTTCCCCTAGTTGTAACAAAATTTTGATGTAACAAAAGAAAAACTGATGGCTCAAATGACTTTGTTATAAGGCCAAAAAAAAAATCGTTGTATTGGCGTAACCCGCCCGACCCTAAAAAACCCCCGACCCTGAACTTTTCAACAAAAAAAAGGAAATACATCGTTTTTTACCGAGAGAGGGCGCGATACGGGTTTGCAAATTATCAAAAACAACAACAACAACAACAGCTGGTGTCGGAAAATGGCCGTGCAGTACAGCGTGTTGGCAACCGGCAAGTCTGGTTCGAAGATTTTATTTAATATTATTCGGAGAATCGATTTGTCTGTGGCGCTGGGTGATTTAGCCCAGGAATTTGTTTGTTCATATTCTGACCGGTATGTCGTGACGGCTTTTAAACCGGTGATATAACAAACTTTGGATGCAACAGACCCTCTCTATCGAATGGGGTTTTGTTAAATATGAGTTTTACACATAAAATACAGGTAGCAAAAAAAAAAATTAAATAAAAAAAAAAAAAAAAATCTGCCCGCCCGACCCTATTTGAAAATCTCATGTTACGCCAATACAACATTTTTTTTTTTGGCCTAATGGGAGTCACCTGTACAATGATTCATTTGTTTCACTGCTTTGCATGTCACTGATTTGGATTGCAGAAGGGTGTAACTCTGCATAGACATTGTTATTAAAGGATAAACACCCCTTCCTTCAACAACCAGCAGTTTACTGGTCTAATCAGTAAAAGAATTAACAAGCTCAATGCAGACTTTGCTTTTGGTAAACAAAGAAAAGGGGCATTTAAGCTGTGGACAACAAATCAGAAGTTTAGCATTCCCTCTCTTTACAACAGACAACATTTTAAATAATTCATTCTTAATGATATCAGGATAGCAAATGTGCAGCCTCATCGTAGGCTTCATTCCTTGTGTATAGACAGACAGAGAAGGGCATTCTAAAGCTGAAGACTTTGCCAGAATGTCACCAACATTCCTTGGGTTCACAGTTCAGATGATATTTAATCACTCTTATCAGAAACAGAGAGTCTGCAAGCTCATTAGCTGGCCTCTATCAGCCTCCCATTATCATGTCGTCTAATAAGTGAAAAATCTTTTACAGGAAAGGACCCATTGGAAAGGGGAAAGGGCCAGGGGATGGGGTTAATAACTGTGACGTGGCAGCTACTGTTCATTTCATCTCAGAGAGCTTACAACAGTTGGAGAAAGTTGATCAATTCGACGATAAAGCACAGTGAAACGGAAAAGGGAAATCTTATCCAGCTAGACTCGGCACGTCAGGAATTCAAGAAGTTAATGGACAATGGGAACTTTAAGAAAGTGAGGAAGAATCTACAAAGGCATCTCGCATGAAAGCGAAAACATATCTAATTTATGTACGTATGTACCGTATGTATGTATTTATGTAGTATGAAATCTTTTCAGAGTGCTTGTTCCCTCCCCCCCCCCCCAAAAAAAAAGATATATTGAACAAGCATCCTCTAGTGATAATACTATTTGTCTATCATTTATATCAGTAGGCAGTTATCATTAGGTTAATATCTAGCCAATATCCAGAATAAATTTTAACAGGATAGAAAATAAGACAGTGCTGCCAGCCAGAGAAGATTGAAAGATCCTCATAGCTTGTGCATAGTTTAACCTGTTGAGGACTAGTCCCGAGTATATTCGGGCAACTGTCCATGGGAATTGTGTGTTGTAGCAAAATCAGCCTGTCCTTAATGGGTTATTGTGCATAGCCTAATTGTGCAATTCATGTTTTGAGCAAGTTTGCTAATCCCAATGACAGCTTTACTTAGAAAACAACATTTCACCAAAACACACACCCATACATACAGTATGTGGTACTGTAGTAATTGCTTAAATTAAATGAACACTTTTAACAAAAGACCAGGGATAAGATCCTGGACTGTCATTCACAAGGTCCCTGGTTTAAGTCTCCTGGCTACAGCAGCTGTGCCCCTGGGCAAGGGGCTTTATCCTGGTTGCCTATTGTCCTTCAGAGGGGACCTTAAGCCCTTGTTCATGTGGTTGCTTGATTATACAAGCATTGATCGATCAATTCTTTAGCAATTTCGAATCAACTCATTTATTATGATAACCAAAAGACAAGGAAATATTAAGGAAAAAAGTATTGTGCAGTGAAGTGATCTTTACTGACACAAGGCACACAGGCCTACTTTGAATCCCCGATACACCAACAACAAACAAGATGAATGTTGCTTACCTTTATACTGTCTTTGGACTCCTTGGCACTCTACTCCAAGTCCCACATCCCTGCAATGGGAGTTCCTGCATCCTGAGACCACTGGGGGCAGACCAGTTGTCATGGAGACCCCTCTGTCTAGTCTGTAGATGTACAGAAAACTCATCCATCTTTAAGATTCCAGCTATACTGGTCATGACAGATACCAATAGGGGGCCTAAGTGGCTTCCAAGTATGCAGTCTTCCAGGACATCTCTGATCAGTTTGGTGTTTTGTTTTGTTTTGTTTTTGTTTCAGAACTTCTGGTTACAAGATGAATGGCTGATGCATTGTTGATGGTTCATCCTCCACACATCTTTCTTCTTCTGCAAATATGTATTTATCTCATCTTGACTCATATTGAATGATGTATCCATTTTTCCCTGTAAGTGGTCTCAATGCAAAGGATGATACTCATGTTAAACATCCCTTTCCTCCTTTGGAATCAGAACAAAGTGAATTGTTGGTTCCATCCTTGAAAATATGACTGCAAGGAAAAGGGATGCAGAACCTCGCTTCAAACGACACATCCGCTCCATTTTGTTTCTGCTCTCTCCTCAGGAAATCTGACATGTTCCGCTGCGATGTCCACTGGCGCTAGCTGAGTTTGTAGAGTCGGCATGATCTAGGATGTTGGAGGTGCTGGCTACATTATCAGGAGATGTGAGATGGAGGTAAAGTCACCAGAGTACCTCTTTATCATCACCCCTACTTTCGGGAGAGTTGAGAGGAGGGGGCTGAATCACGGACAGTAGTACCTCCTCATCAGCTACTCCGCTGTCATCTCATGTTATCCCACTGTGGTGGACATCATCCACGGGCACTTTGGGGTCATGTTGCTGTGGAGATAACCCCACAATGGAACATACGTTTTCTTCATTTATGAGAAAGCACCATTGACAAACGATTTCTATTGTCCTGTTCAATATTTACACAAAAATCACAGCAATCTATGATTGCAGAGTCATCAGCCTCTACAAAATCTAGAGAGACGAAGAAGTTCAATAGAAATTGTCATTTGCTGCAAAATATCTACAAGGAGAGTTTATTCTCTGAGAGGTGCGACTGTACAAAAGAGATGTCAAAATTTTGCTACATGCGTTACGGTGATCAGAGTCGTAGAGGATTAATGCACTTCCATCATCCTGGCATAATATGAAATCCAAGAGTCATAGGATAGTGATTATTTTGGAGCACTTCCACACTTTGGAGACTTCTGTTTGCCACCAGAAAAGTTGTCATTACAGGAGGTGAATTTGCCAGATTGTCTCACTTTATTCTCTGACATTACAAAAATCCAGTCCTCCATTTGTGCTTGTCCTCCAACATGGCTGTTGTAAGGTTGAAGTCCAGAGCCTCAGTGATGACACATTTCAGAAATTCCACAGCAAAGCCACCACTGGCTCCTCTTGGAGGGTTCTTTGGACTTGCACGAACACCTGTGTGGATGAGAATGATGGAGTAAGATAATTGTGTGTGAGGTTAACAGAGTAAAGGCTGAGAGATCATACTTTTCATTTCAAGGTGAAACACAGAAAGGCTATTCCCCCATGATGCTCCCTTATGATGTCCTTATCCCATGACATTGTTTCATGTACCATGTTGAAGACTGCAGAAAATTTGTGGGTGAATCAAATCTAAGATTAGAACTACAAGAGGACTTCAAAGAAGAGATACAAAAAAAAAGTATGAATAAAAAGTATGGGTCAGGGCTTCAGAGCCCTATATCAATGCTATATTGATTTTGTTAATGATGCATTTCAATGCTGCTTTTGTAACCACAATGACAAGCAGGGATGCCAAGTTCAAAAAAAATTTATGAGTGAGATTTTCATGACTCGGCAACTCGGCATGCGAATGTGCGCAGCGAGCGAGGGTATGGGAGGGGTTTTTCCCCCCTGTGGCCTCCCACGGTAGGGGGCTTTTTTCAATTTTTAGCTCTTAATGGTGCGATCAGGTGCATATTTAAGTAACTATTTTTTACTTATTTTGAAAGACAAAAGGGAAATATATCTTCATTTGCAACTATCACTTTAATATTTTGAGCTATGCTCATTATTATAGGCCCAAGTTGCAGACTTCGCCCGATGCGTGAGAAAAATGGGTGCCATGCGTGAGATCGTGAGATGGCCCCTAAATGCTTGAGTCTCACGCAGAATGCGTGAAACTTGGTAGCTCTGGACAAGAAAAGTCAATGTTATGTGTAGAGCTTTGAGTAAAGTTAGATTTATGAATGAGGGAGAGGAAAGATGTTTGAAAACTTGTAGAAAGCATGGAGCAGATGAAAGTAAAACAGAAGTAACAAAGAATATTGTTTACAAGAAATCAATGGAATTCCACAAGAGAAAATGCAAACTTAAAGGACAAGTCCACCTTCATATACATAAGGATTGAGAGAATGCAGCAATATTAGTAGAACACATCAGTAAAAGTTTGAGGAAAATGGACAATCCGTTCAAAAGTTACGAATATCTTAAGTATCTGCGCAGTCACTGCTGGAAGAGAAGACTACTACAGTGTATGATGTCACATGCGTACAACTTTATAAGGAAAATAAAAAGAGAATTTCACAAAACTATACTTTTTGAAAAAAGTGCACATTTCTTCGACTTGCTACTGACGTATGTTAAGGGTAATATCATTCCCCCTGCCTTCTGAAAGAGAGAAGTCGAATGTTCTTTTGTTATGCGAGAAAAATGGAAATATGTTGAATTTTCTTTATTCTTTCTTTATATCGTTGTACTCGTGTGACATCACAAGCTACAGTAGTCTTTACATCCAGCTGTGACTGAGCAGAAACTTCAAAAATTCATAACTTTTTAACGGATTGTCCGATTCTGCTCAAACTCTCACTGATGTGTTCTACTAATATTGCTGCATTCACTCGACCCACATGTCTATGAAGGTGAACTTGTCCTTTAATACAGTTAATTTTACAGGCAATTTGCATTTGGATGGTCAAGTTATCAAACCATGGCTCTGTGTTATTGCAGCTGATTGTATAAAGATATAAAACATCGCTCATACCTTGATAGCAGACTAGGTATAAAAACTATTTCTAAAATGTTATTGAAGCTAATTGTCTGTTATATTTTGTCAAATACCATCACATATTTTGGAATCCCTGGTAATTCTCATTGCAGTGTAAACTATTAGCATGTCATCTCCAGTTTAACTCTTTCTTGTTCAGTGTTGTAGCCAGATCATCAATTGCAGCTTTTCATCAACAAAGTTCTGGCTCATGACTCGAACTCATTTCCTCCCCCCCACATTCCAGAACATTCCGTGTTGACCATGCAAGCTTCTGGCACTTTGCCAACCCTAACACAAACAAACACAATAAACACAAGGTGAGGGCATTTTTAGTTGTGCAACTGGAAGAAAGAAAAGTTTGAGGAGTTCGCCCCTCGAGAGAAGAAAGGAATATTGATTTGTGGAAAATTGAATGATGCCCATCTCGCTTTCTCTCACCCAGCCTATTGTCATGCCTGTCCGTTAGAGGGTGTGCCTGTCTGACCAATAAGAATACGGGATGCAATGACCCAATGGTACACTGATGGTACTATTTTGAGTAAAACCACCCCCTGTCCAGCAAAACAGTGTGTAGTGAGTCTATGAGAACATGTGTGTATGCATAAGTGTGTGTCAAATCAATAGCACCTGAACGTCTATGAATATTCAAGGCTGTTTGAGGATAGAGATTGAAGTTTTATGGAGAAATCATATCCCTGTGATAATCATATTACCATATTCAATTAAACCCTTATTAAAGTAGTTAATGCCAGAATTATTATACACATAATATGGGCCTGGTTTGCTTTACTCTTTTTATTACTAGGCAACAAACTTAAAAGGCTAAATGCTTGCATAGAAATTGAAATTTATATGACTTCCTGTAATGACTGATTGTCCCATTGAGCATATCATCCATAAGTTTGTTTTTTCTCAGACTTCATGACTCTCTAAATCATACACTGTATTATATGACAAGCATTATTGCATCTGCTTGTACAAGTGCAATCCCAATGCATTTCTTACCAACACTGACATCAATAGATTTTATCAAATTGAATTAAGATCGGAGTACCAGAAATTTATAAGATTCAATTTAATCTACAATCAGGGGAACCAAAGATTCTCTGTCAATTTTCTTTAAATTCTATTATTTCTTCTTTCTTTTTTTTTTCACTTCTCTCTTTTGCACATAAAACAATGTTACTGCTGTAGAAACAGGTACAAAGTTACAATGTACGTAATGCACCAATAAGTAATGCTGTTATTTTGTCTTTCAACATTACACCTTTTTTTTTTTTTTTTTTTTTTGGGGGGGGGGGGGTAAAGCCTCATTATTTTGCTATTTTCACATTGTTTAAAACCTTATATTTAGAAAATCAGTACAGCTATCTAGGCCCACACACACACATACACACACACACACACAAAAAGAATGACATGTTGACATGAACCTGACGGTTTTTCATCTTATACCAACTTGATGATTCCAAACGCAGAGCTAGAACAATTTGTATTTGAAATATGGGCGTTTCTTCTGTTTCATTGTGGCATCTGCAGATCCCAACATTGAACATGTGATGATAAATGTATTCAATTGGGAGCTGCTGGCTTTGAAAAAGAAGATGACAATTCCTTGCAACCCCCATCCACCTTGCTGCTTATTTCTGAACCTCGGCTGACCCTACGAAGGATAGACAGTTTCCCATCCAGTGAGATTACGAGAACTTTCCCAATTAACAACACGGATCACATGTGCTGACAAGTCGCAAACATTCGTTCATTGTAACAGTGTGGCAGACAGTCTGTGTCGCATCATTCCATTTTTCTCTATCACTTTGCAGCGCACGGTAATTAGATTTACAGAATTTGGTGATTCAGAAGTTGCTTTTAACCAGCAGGTCCCAGAAGAATGATGTATGAAAAAAAGGGGAAAAAAGACGGTTTGAAAAAGAACAGGTGATTCAACGAAGTATGAAACGGATGGCACTGATCAACTTTGTAAGAACTCACTAAACTTAAGATCAATTCACACTCAATAGACCATATGTTTCACAGTGTTTCTATTCTAGCAAACTGCCTTATCAAGTGATGATACCTACAGAATTGGTAACCCACGAAGATATTGCCTCCGCAAGAAAAATGCTATGATCATAAAGGCTGAAAATCACAGTCTTTTCTATAAAAAAAAGGAATAATACTCATTTAATCGTTGTGGTTCTTAACCCATTAAATACAGGCTGATTTTGCTACAACACGCATTCTCCATAGACCCCTGCCCGAGTATACTCAGGACTTGTCCTCAACGGGTTAATTGCATATTTAGCCACTCATACAATTGCCTCATAAGTACTGATTTGCAAAATATCATGTTCCTTTTATGTGGTATATACAGTTACTGTAAGTCAGAAACATTCATGGCAGGAAATTCTGCAAATTGGAGCTGAGGTCCTTTTCCATGGCATGAAATTTTCATGAACTGCTAGTGGCATTCCATGCATTGTGTAGACTAAGACTTTCACATGCATTTTACTTGTACTTCCACGAATTTGGGTTGCTAACATATTCAAGAAAGTGTCATGCAAACAGATAATTTCTGGCTTTACTTTTTATACTCGTCTGACTCCGACCTTGGGGGTGGGGGGGGGGGGGGGATGACACCATACAGAACATGACACCAATATGACAGAACACCAAAATTCTCAATGATATCTTTCCAGCAATTCTTATTTCAATGCATTCATGAAATTCACACAGCTCACATGATTACTCTTTAACATAATGATTATGACACAATACTGATGGTAATAAAGACAGAAAAAAAGAGAAAGTCAACAAGCAGCTTGTAAGGTTCAGAACCCTAATCCCTAGACTTTTCCCAGGTCCTGAAAAAAAAAAAACTAAGTAAAATCCTCACAAACTGACTGACCGTCTGACTGATTGACAGCCAGAAGATGGCGGTCAATTTGCGGACCGGACCGCGTTAAACAAGTGCGTGATGAAACAATCCAATTAATGTCCCTACTAATTTCTCTACATCCTGGTCGTGAGTAATTTGACAAGGAGAGTCACGCTCCCTCCCGTATGGGGCGGTGGATCCATAAACGCCATCGTTCCCTCGCTCTTTCCCGAAAAAAGCGGCAAATCTCACACGCTTGGAGACATGTGACAATGCAGCACCCGGCAATGGCTACCACATTGTAATGTTGACAGCCTGTCTTTAAAATCATGTCTCCGATCTCAACTCTTCATCCCTCCATTTTCTCCCCATCTCTCTATCTTTCTGTCCTTCTCCACTACTATTGATCTTTCTTTTCTTTTATACTCAGAGAACTTATTACATCGTAATAACTCACTGCAAGATTTCGTGTAGCTATAATTTCATAGATCTGCCCCTTGATTGGGAAGGCTGAGAGATTAATTAAAAATTGATTACACATTGTCTTTCGAGTTATTGATAAGAGATATTGCCAGGATTGGCATGCATGTCTCTGTTATGATATTTTGGGCAAGGGTGCAAGGGCTAAATTTTAACTGGGCTGCATTCATCTCAAAGTCCCTCTCTCATTCATTCTTCTCTCTTTCTGCGTACCTTCCCCCCCCCCCCCTTCCCACTTCTCTCGCTTTAAAGCACTGTGGTATAATTGCTTTTAGCATTCAATGACTATACTTCACTTAATACCGGTCCAGGTATCACTATCTGCTCTTGTTTTCCAATTAGTGATGGGCAGCGGGTTTTAAAAATAGGAGAAGGCTCTTTTGTTTGTTAAAACTATACCATTCATCTACCAGTAGTTTGTATACAATACCATCCCCAATTATAGTCAACATAGAAGGCTTCACATGAGAAAAAAGCAATCATTTCACTTCCAGATACCACAACAAGCAAAAATATAGCTTTTATTTTGCCTGAAAATAAATAAATGAGTATTCATATCTATATCTAATCCCAATCTGCCACAGTAGACAACATTATGATTGAAATTTGACACAAATGCTCTCTAGAGAACAATCTCTCCTTTCTCGCACTCTTTGTAAAATCTAAAGGTATACACACTTACAAACATAATTATGCTATTATCACCTGGAATAAACATACTCTACAGGTAAATATCAGAATGTTCTATGGCAGTAATTGTAGATAATTGAAATTTATGGGTTCAAATAACCAATAACTTTATGAAGAACCTCTCTGATGTGATGTACATGCTGTCATTTTTCATCTTCATGAATGAAAAGAAAGAATTTTGTGAGATACGAAAAAAGAGATTGATAAAAAGAGACAGTTGTTGTGAATCTCTCCATCAATTTTCATGGAGGTAAAAACTAAAAGTAAGGAAAAAAACACCTTTGTGATATTCCATGAAGGGGGCTTATACTAAAATTAGCCATAAAAAAGAGTGTTTCACCTAAAAAGACCAACAGAAATTATTGATAAGAGAGCTTCTGTGTGCAAAAGAATCCAGCATGCTCCACAGTGACCTTGACTGCTCCAAATGTGGAAATATCTTTTCTGCCTCAGCTTTTCTTTAAAGGTCATTCACACTAAAAATAAGGACTGACACATTATGCAGTTTAGCAGAAAATGCACTTTTTTTCTGTTTGCTCAAAAGAGATGACAAACTCAAGGCCAAGTCAAGAGCAAGAATAATAAAATGAAAACGAGAAGAATGATATAAGAACAATTATAGCTGAGTTGGTAAAATACCAAGAATGCATAAATTTCATTATGCATCATTATTTTGCCACACTACTGAAATGGTACACAGACAGAAGAAGAATAATAATAAAAATAGTAGACATTTATAGAGCCCCTTTTCCACTGGATGCAAAGCGCTATGACATAATACAGAGTCCACATGAAGTGTTTCTCAACCACATTCTGGTATCTTTTGACATGAAAGTGGGAAGTAGGCCTATGTGTTCTTCTTGTTGAATCTGTCCCCCCAAAAAAAACAGTAACAAAATACTGAAGCTGACAAATTTAAAGTGATGAGCCTAAAAATATCATACAAGGACACACAGCTGAGAGTGTGCTCTGCTGATCCTATAGTCCTAAAGTTTGGATCTCACGCATCACTTCTAATCTTCCGCACCGCATCACTGACCATTCCCATTACAAAGCAGTATCATGGGAGCGACTATACATACAATGAGTCCCTGTGCATGTCATACCAACATTACATGACCTGACCGCCGCACATTCTCTCTGACCACTGGATCCTGACCTGTCAGATCTCTAAGCTGGAATCTCAAACGATCCAGACTGAACAGGAAGAATGAGACGGACAGAACTATCGGACAGAGGGGGAGAAAGGGCAGGGGAAATATCAACTCTACCACCCAGGCCCTTCTAAGATGGCGCTGCAACAAAGCGCTATTGATTTCCATTGTTCGGGGACCGGTATGCAGAATTCACACTATTGTGCCGGCGAAGGTTTTTCGGGTGAACTTTCTCTCCCAGATGTTGGGGCATGTCCTGGCTCAAGCAGACAATGAAATGAGGGGAGATCCTAATCACACACAGGTTCCAAAGTTGATTTCAACAAAAGCCAAGAGTCAGGAGGTGGATTTAAATGACCATGCTCTCTCAAATGCCGTGAAACTGACACTACTTGCAGTGACAAGAGAATTGTTTCGTTTTGTGTTCAAATATATTCGTTTTCTTCGACACACATTAATGAAAGAGAGATGTGTAATGTAGAATAGTATAGCCTGCCACATTATGTCAATCCTCATTCTGGCTTCCCCACCTACAACATCTCCCTCCCCCTCCCCATCCCCCGCCCCCTCCCCATTGTGTGAACATGTTAAGGTGAAACATGTGGTTGACATGTTGTGCAATTAATAGGTTCCTTCTGAGAATAATCATTAAAATTCTTTCAGTAACAGTTTCTTGGCATGATATCCCTTGGGCATATCATTCCTGACAGTTAGGTAAAAGCATGTTCTTGTGATAAAAAGCAGAAGTATTATTATACAGTTTACACTGTTTGGTTTCAATTTTCAGAGCAAGTCAATCAATTCATTTAATTATATCCCTGTTTGTAAACACTATTAACTCTTTATGTGCCATGGTGGAAACCCCCTGTGTGCCACGTTATTCTAAGACACGAAGGTAGTCATGCTTTGAGAAAAAATTTCATCTATAAAACTTCTACAAATTTCTGTTAAGCTGGACATATAGTGAGCAAAGTTGAAGAGGAATGCCAAGTTTTGCTTTGATATAAATTGTATGACAAATCTATTTTGAATTTTTCTTTTGAATGATCAGTGTTGATACATTACTGCAAAGGCATGACTTTTGCACATACAACCGTGACAGAAACTTAGAATTTCCATGCAAGTCTAGTTGGGAACACCGCTTGATAGTTAATCACCACATAGAATGCAAGCTGTATGTGAGAAGAACAAAAGCGCAAGAAACGCTTTCATTGTGCCGCGGCATTAGGCGATTTATCAATCGGTTTGGGCGGGTTTGTGCGTTTGAGCAGAATAAGTGAAGTTGGCACGCCGTCGACTGAGTCGGACACGCGAACGTGGCACATAAAGAGTTAAACAAAGTACACTATAGTCACTGGAGAAGTATCCAAGGAATCTGTTGTGCATAAGACACATAGAGGTAAAGACAGTTTTAACAGGGGGTCATAATTATGTTGACCATTTATACTTTCATTCAGCCTTTGATATTTTGCATCACCTAGTTTTTTCAGTGTGCACAAATCACCCTTCAAAATGTGTGAGCAACTAGCAGGTTTTTCTTATCTCTTTATACTGTATGAGATATTTTAGTTGTACCATCTGTCACTTTCTCAAAATTCATGAGCACCTGGGCAGCTTTAGAAGTAAAGGATATGCGACTTTTTCATCTTGGTACTAAAGGCAGAGTTACAGTGTAACTCTCATTCATTCTCAGGAAAAGTATTATTAGATATTTCAAGAGGGAAAAGACTGCTTCTTCTCTCGAAGTCACATGACAGTCGTGTCCATTCCCTTTGATCGAAGATACAATATGGAGGTCAGGTAGGTTTCCTGCCACCTAACGAGGCTAATGGGGGTTGATGTGTGATTCAGACTGCGAGAGGGCCTTTGGTTGGGGGATGAAAGCAAAGTGAAAGGGACAGGTATATATACATACTAAAATCTCTCTACATAGGCCTACAGAGAGACTGTGAAGGTGTAGCAAAAGGAAACAAAAACACAGGTGTGGGTATATACTCATATACTTGAACTCAGATTGCTAAAAGTGCACCATATGGTGTTTAGATATATTCATCAGTACATGCACCTTCAGATTTCCGATATACTCTAAAGCCCAAATTTTTTTGCATGCATGAAACTTTCACATATAGTTCTTGAGGAGCAAAGTTTCATGAAAGCAATGTGAAATTATGAAAATCATATGGAATGCCCCGTTAATGCCCCGCAAACATCATCAACTTCAACAAGTAAATCAGAAATTCTATGGATGATCAGTCCTATACATGCGTCTGTCTGTATGTAGATGTTCTTGTATATCTAAATGGCATAAATCAATGCATGATTAAGTTTTATTTTAGCAGCACCTACTCAAACCATCTTCTCAGTCGAAACCATTCAGGTCAGAACACCTGTCAAGAACTGAGCAAATTTCAATTAAAAATTTACTTCCTTACCACACGCAGAAGAAACATGGTTTCGAGTTTCCTCTGAACAATTAAAGACTATATGAAATGCATTTCTAAGTATGTTTTCCAAAATGTTCTTTTCTTATCTGGTGACTGTATCAAGTAATAACTTTTTAATGAGGAAATTATTCAGGGCTCGGTCACACTGCCAAAAGTCGGGTAAACGCATGAATCACACAAGAAATATGGTTGTGCGTGCTTGTCCGTCGAGAATTTTCGCTGATTTACGCGATGAAAATCACAGATGAATTGCGCAAGAACTACGGAAAGATCACGCATAAATCACTAAAAAACCACACACTTTCAGTCTGACCGGGATGATCTGTCTCTTTAATCAGTTCCTACAACTGAAAGCCCAAAGTACACTGTAATGACCTGCATAGCATGGCTATCATTTACAAAGTCTGTGAGTCTTACAAGGTTGCATTTTTACAACCTTCTGCTTATAACCTATTATACAGTACCCTTATCAAAATCTAGAACCCCTCAGTTTAAAAGTGCCTTGAACTTCATGCCATTCTCATATTGTGCACTTCTAAAATGTAGAAATCATGGAAATAAGGTAAAGAGGTAGTGGACATACCAAGATTGATGTGAGAATCTAAAATCCTTCCATTTTAAAGGGACTGTACAGTACTGGTTGAGGTAGTGATTCATGTTTTGAACATTCCTAAGTGAAATAATGAAAAGCCTCTCATGAAATATGAAAGAGCTTGTCATTTTAAGAAGGATTCAACGTTTATTTGATGAAAATTGGTTTTCAAATGGCTGAGATATCCAAAAAAGTGCTAATAACAAAAGGCGATATGCCCCAACTTTATTAGTATCTCTTTGTTTCACCTTGTTTTTGGATATCTCAGCCATTTCAAAACCGATTTTCATCGAATAAACTTTTGATACCCCTTAGAACCGCATGCTCTTTGACATCTCAGAGTGGTTTCTGAATATCTCACAAAACGTTAAAAGCTAAATCTTAACCTCGACCAGAACTGTACACACCCTTTAAAGGGCATGGGTACACGTAGAATTCTACTCTGTACCTTTAAATCTCAAAGGATGTGAATGTAGGATAGTAAGGCAGTGGACATACCCCTAATTGACTTCAGAATCAAGTGACATTGGGAGTTCTCCTGGGGATACATAACTAGCCTGTGACAGTTAGATTTCCCCTGTTAATGAAACTTTACAACTAAACAGTAGCAAAGACATCCTCATGCCATACAGTATTTCAAGCTCATTCCTAATCTCGTTTTTGTTTTTTCCTGTCTTTCTTTATGTGATGTGAGTACACAAGTTTCCCCCGGCTTATTTATGGTGCTGTTTTAGTTAAAGCTAAGAATAAACTGAAATTTGCTATTTTGGAGATCTGTGGTGTTCATCTCGGCCGATGCCAAAAATGTTGCGGTGAAGTCGAATTGACGGGCCCCATGCCAGGGGTTCTGTAATGAGTACGCTTTTGGAGTCATGTGCGTCATCTTGCACTTTCTCGACGCTTCTATTAGGTCACATGTCTTTTTGCAGGGGCGAAAAGTTGGAAACTCTCCCCTTTCAAATTCTTTCCCAGTTATAAGAGAGGCAAATAATAACATCCCTCATAGTGTTTTTTTAACCAATATTGAAATAAATAAAACAAACAAAGAAACCCTGACACCAACCTCCTATGCTATAGATTCATTCTCTTTCACAAGTGCACAGAAGTATCTATATCAAGCAGGACAGAAACTAACAAAGGATCAAGGAGATTATCCCTTTGATATAACAACACCCAAGTTAATCCCTTGACAGGCAATCCTTGATACTCCTCCCCCTCACACTCTACGTACCTTGCATACAGCATAAATTGAATCCACACACTCTGCATGCATGATCCCTTTCCAGATCCGTTTAACACAAATGCAATCTTTGAAAGTCGGCAATAGCATGCTATTACCCTGATTACTGTGACATATCACCCCTACATACATCTGATCATGTGTTCATGACACATAATGCGAAAGTACAAGTATGTTCACACTGTCTAATCAAAACATTCAGCTACCTCTCTATTACTTCATTTTGTATTCAATATCAGGAATGCACTGGGCGAAACTATTTTTTGTTGACAATCATATCTTACAAGTATGTACCATGTCAGATTGTTTGGTGAAATCCTGATGATTTCAGAGGAATATACCAACCAGATTTCAAACTGCATACTCATATATGCTGTACTAATTCTGTTCGAACCGTTTCTTGAAGATTGTGCAGGGTCCCTAAAATATCTTGATTTCAGTCATTCTTCAAACAAAACAACAGCAAAAAATCATTCATACAAAAAAAAAAATATATATATATATACAATTGTATATATATAACACACACATACACATATACTTGACAGCAGCACACTCTGTTGGAATATTTGTATAAATCTTATGCCACACGTGTTTAGAGAGGGTATGAAGTCCAGTTAAGCCTCTTGTTGCCACCAGCAGCCTTCTTGCGTGGATTGCCAAAAGGCAATGGTTACATGAAGGTTGCGGAAGGGACAATCCTGTGCATACTTTGAATGCCATTTGGCACACAAAATTCCATAGTGTCGTATACATGCACTGTCCAAAGTTTGTAGCATGGGAGAGGTTAAACTACCTAGTTGCTGTCCCATGGCTTCTAATAGTCTTCTATACAGTTCTACACTACTACCTATATGGGAAACATATACATGCCAGTTGCAATCGCACAGCCAATGAACGTCATTGCCACCAACAATATGTGTGTTAAAGTTCACACTGCGCCCGATTCACAAAACTGTGTCATGATTACACCATGACCGTATTATGCTCTTATTTCATAGAATGTCAAATAAAACACTTATCCACGTGTTAAAGAAATCTGTTAACAAATATCGCCTTAAGATATTGCAAATATAAAAATGTGACGACACACAAACAATACCTTGTAACTGTCTCTATGACACAGTTTACAGAGTGCTTTTATACTACCGGTACTGCAAATCGATAGTTGTTAAACTATAAAAGAGTTGTTAAACCTGGGACGAAAAAAGCTCCAAGTCATTAAATTTACACCTATGAACTGTTTTTTTTTTTTTTTTTTGTCTCCAAATGATGTATAAATGACATCTTAACACATGTCACTGAATACACATTCTTTTTTTTTGTCTGTAGCAATATTCAACTTGCTCGTTCTTCACCAACGCTTTTCTTTTGTTGTATTCATTTCCTTTTCCTAATTTCTAATTTTCCTTTCTTTTTCTTTTTCTTTTTGCAGTTTGAAATACTTCAAATGCTGGAAAATTTTACCATTCCAACACTTTTCCAGTGAGAATGACCCATTATTATCTGCTGGTCTAACTCAGTCATTACCCTTAACAGTCTCTTTGTACAAGATGTCTGGATGGGCAGTTTAGAATGTTGGTTGCAAGAGGGTTAAATGGTGTTTGGAAGGTTAAGGGCACCAACTGCTGAATATCTGGGACAACAATTTCAGATTTGAATCCCTGATATCTTGAAGAGCTCAAACCGTGAAATTTCTCAACTTCTTATGCCTTCTCCAATGAATGTAGAAAAATTCCTCAAGGTTCCACATTTTGCTAATTACGACATTTTAAACTTTACCCCTTGAGGACGAGTCCCGAGTATAATACTCAGGCAAGCATTTACGGGAAATGTGTGTTGTGGCAAAATCAAACCGTCCTCAACGGGTTAAGAGAACCAGATAAGCTTTGCCTGTGAGTCAGCGACTCCCAGTACAAATGCGGTATGAAGTGTTCTTGAAGAACATGGTTTTGAGGGTTTTGGTTTGGTGAGGTATATGGTGTGGGCAAAGCATTGTGGGAAGGGGTGAAATTCAGGGACTTTAATCCAGTTATATGACTGGATGAAAAAGTGTCTGGGACTAAATTGATATTTTATTCCAGCTGCAGGTTTAGTCATAAATTTGTCATTCAAGAGATTAATGCCAGACATGCACTGACTTGTGTGCAAAGATCGTTACGAACTTTAGCTAAACCCTTCAAATTTTAACAAGATTTTGTTTGTTAGACCATGGATATCCACAAGTTCCTGAAAATGTCAATGAAACGTGACCTGTAGACACCATAGGGTCATTAAGATCAATGCGTCGGTTGAGAATGATAAGGGCGTTAAGTGACCACAAAACCCATAGTGTTCGAGAAGACTTAAAGCCCTTCTCATTCTCAACAGACGATTGGTGAATTTGGGCCATTCACAGATTTCATTTTTCAAAGAAATGTGTCACTGAAGCGGTCGGTTAACCAATTACTTTGACTTTATAATACATACCAAAGCAAATGATCATGTACGACTCATCATCAAGATATCCTGATAAGGTCCCAGACGTTGATGCTCAGAGCATTATGGCAAAGTACAAAGAGATTTTGGATGAAAAGTAAGAATTAAATTTGACATTGGTGAATTAAAAAATGGTCTTTGTGAGCACCTCCTGTTCAAGTTTCAAAGTGAGCAAATGCTTTCACATTTGAAAACTATTTTCGGTGTTTCTGAAGCAACACTGTTGGAATACCTGATATTACAACTAAGCATTGATGATAGTTTTTAATAATAACTACGTTATATGTGGTGACCTGTTTTCTCACCATTTCTGCAGTAGAGGTTTCTTGAATAAAATTCAAGAAAATTAAATAAGGGCCTTTGAAAGCCTACAGTCAAGATAACAAAAGTAACAAAGTAATACCCCTTTCAGGTAATCGTGGATGCGGATAATAGGAGCAATAAGTCGTAAAATTTTGATTACATGAACGGGAGAGGAGTAAAAAAGTGCGCATTATTTTGATGCTGCTTTTATCCGCATTATTGCAGCATGAGGAGTTGATCGAGAATACATGAACGCGTTTTACGACTTATGCGCACTAACATTCCACAGTTCGGTCAAAGGTCACTCGATTTCCCGCACAACCGCTGATTGCTGAGCTTGAGCAAGAGCTGTGCATACACGTGAGTATATATCACCGGAAACATTACGTCATTATAGAGGCGTGCGCAGTAACCATGACAATACTCCCGTCTTTCGCACCGTTATATGAACGGGCGCTCGTAAAAGTAGTGCACACTTCATGGGATATATGAACGCGATTTTGATTACTTCATCCGCATTATTTGGATGCGGATAATTGAACCGCGATTACCTGAAAGGGGTATCAGAAAACTAGGTTCCCCAGTGATGGATCACATACTGTAAAACTAGAAATATTTGCGGCATGACACATTTGTGAACCAGAGCCAACAGCCTTTTCTGCTTCACGAAACTTACAAGAATCACCACTTGCATTAAATGCAATTTGTAGACAGAAACTTTTGTGTGCATTTTACTCTCGCAAATCTTGGCTCCATCAAAATTTGCAAAAGTTTCATGCACGTGAAAATTTCTGGTTTTACAGTCTATGAATTCTTATACAATATGATGATTTATACATAATTTGGATGACGACCAACAGTCTTTACTGTGAAGATTTGCAATGTATTTATAGTTGTATAATCTATTAAGCATTCTCCCTAACATTTAATTACTGGTAGATAGGATAATATCACACACTGAGATAGACATCATTATAAACAACTATTATGCAAACATGCAATAAAACTTGCCTTTAAAATATACATAACTCCACAGAACAAGACAATGCAACATTATGCAGTGGATTGGGGAAGGCAGGGCTCACAGAAATTCTTGTAACTTTTCCATTATCAACTTTCTTTTCTCTGTCTAATTATATACAGAGCATTCATTCACACATCATTCTACATCAATCTAACACAGTTTGAAAGGAAGAGAGAGAAAGACATGAAGAAAAAAGGAAAACTGACATTTTCTTCATAATGCTGTCAAACTGTTTGCGGCAGACTCCCGCCATTCGGTTCTGCCGCTCAGGATTTTGCCTATTTTCGAATCGACAAGGGTATATGAGGGCAGACATGGAAAAGGGAAAAACCTGGTGAGTAATGTATTTTCGATCAAGGACACGGCAACGTGACAAGCTTGCCCCCCTCCCAATCTTTTCCCCCTCCCCCAAAAATGAGCAGAAGTTTTCGTCATGGAAAATTTTTGTCATGCCCCGGCGCAGAAACCAGAAGTGACACGAGAGGGAATGATGCAAGCGTATTTCAAGCCAGAAAAGTGGCATTTGAGGCATGGTGAAAGATCATTTATTTTTGCCTCCTATCCTGACTCACAGAAGTGAGAAGAAGCTGTCCAAAACTTGGATACATCGTGCATATATACATATTATAATTACATATCTATTATTAAAAATTGTTGTCATGCCTTCATCAACAGCAAAAGAAAAACAAACAACAACAAACAAACAAAACAATTAAAAAAAAAACTAATATTCTTCTATCTTCACTATTATATGAGTTGCTGGTAACACTTGAGCAAAGGCAACTGAAATGGGTCTAAACATTACGAAAACTTCTTTGCTAACACAAAATCAGAATCGGATTCAGTATTTGAAGAATTTTATTGCATTTTAAAGACCTGGGAGCATGGGGATATAATACGGAGTGGAAAGACTGGCCCATAATGAATTGTGTGTACCTTAACCATTGATCTCTGTGTAAGTACACGCAGATCTGAAGAATATCAACTAAAGTCAACAGTTACTGATGAGTGTATACATGCTTTAATTGATGCCCATATTCACTGACCGGGGCTATTTGTGGTTTTTTCATGCACCCCGGTGGGCAGCAAATGAATGAGGCAACCAATGAATCTCCTTGCGCTATAAGGTCTTAAAAGAGTATTTCCAAAATCAGAGAAATTTCAAGAGTGTGGACACAAATTTTGCAGGTTAACAAACAGATTTATATCTTAATGTTGGGATACCTCTTGAGAATATACTGTAAATGGTAATGCTCCCATATTGCTGAGTTTTCAGAAACTGAGTACTAAACATAATTATGAACATGTCTTCACGTAGCAACTGAGAGTGATTTAAAGATGTAATAAATTGCGCAACCTTTGCAAAGTGCTTTTAGAGACCCTTTCAAAACTCATCTAAAAAAAAAATAATCAATCTAAAGTAAATATCAGAAACTTCATTACTGATATATATTGCATGTACATTGATTGTGGTTTGAGCTCTATTTCTTTGTCACTCATTTTTGTGATACTGTACTCTGACAACGACAAGACAGCATCTCCAAGACAAAGACGAGAGACAGGATTAGACATGAGATAGCTTCTGTGCACGTACGTACATCAATCTAAGGTCAATGGAGAAAGAATAGATAATAATTTCCCTTTCCTCCCTTCCACAGTGTCAAGCAGACTGCTGATTGCTGTGATAACATCCTGATAGGACATGCTGATAGCCACTGACACTGAAAGCATAGAGTGCATCCTGTTGTAATGGAGAAGAGCTACATTGGCATACTATCTCAGAGAATCCCTTAGTAGCATATTACATGATTATGATTTCCAACAATATAAAGACAATTCCACAAAATGTTATATATCTTATGAAAAGTACATATTCCCTTTGACTTGTTACTGACATAATAATACTGTATGGTAAGGTAATATTATTCCCCCTGCTTTCTAAAACAGATCACTCAAGCACTCTTTCACTGTGCTATGTAGGGTTTATATTTTCATTGCATCGTTTTCCACTTGTGAAATCACAAAATTTTGTAACTTTCGCATCAAGCGATGATGGCACCAACATTTTAGAAATTCATACTCTTTCAACGGATTGTCGGATCTTCCTCAAACTTTTACTGTTCGATGTGATAGATATTGCTGTGCTCACTCAATCCATGTGTGTATATGGGTTTCATTTCCCTCTAAGCTGATAATGTTAAAGTTGGTTTGATATGAGCCACTCTTTTGTTAGTCACTGGATGACTTGGTCGTCACTCTGCGATTAAAAAAACAAACCCTTCTTTTTCTTTTTCTTTCTGAATGCTGAGTGCGGTCAGACAGTAGATTAGCGATGGGGACTATTTCGATGACCTCATCATGTGGGGAATCTGAGATGGATGGTCACATGTCTTTAAGTCATGCTTCATCACCTCTCAGGACGCCAACTACTGTTTTTGGTTTTGCTTTTTTACCACGTGCTAGTTTAAAAGCATAACTTTTTTTGTTTTGTTTCAGGAGGTCTTTTGTGTTTCTGTTAAGGAAGCATGATGACCATCAAATGCTTCATCTGCAAATATGTATTCCAGTTATGTTCAAAACAATGGTAGACTTTGAAATGTCAGCACAGTGCACTCCCATTACAACAAATAATTGAAAAATGGGAAATTCTAGTTACAATGAAGTAAAAATTATCATCTATACATACTTATGCAGATTACTGTTTGCCTAAAAAAAAAAAATGTTGATATGACAAAAGAAGGCTGTTGGTATGAATATTGTTGTAACTTGCTGTTGTTTTTGTTGTTTTTGTTTTTTGCAGGGCAGCAAAAGAAAGCACATACATGGCTTGCAGTTAGGGATTGCTGAATAAGGTAGCTGTTTGGACAGGTTTGTGAAACTCTTTTTAAAGACATGTACATTTTGTAGAGCACTGCATACTATGGATGCCACCATTCTTCTGTAGTTATTTTGGTTGTTTCCATATATCCGACAAGACCGAGAACAGCAGTTTGCAATGCATTTTCTGTCTATCAAAAACTGTAATTTTCTTTGCTGATGTTGCTGGTGGATTATGTGTAGTAACAGTTGTTGTTGTTTTTATTCTGCCTGTGGTAAACAGATTTAAAGTTGAAACGTTCGGTCCTCCTTTTCATCGGCGCTGTGAGAATCTTTAACAAAAGATAAGTTTCTATGACATGACACAATGACTCATATGAAATAACCAGGACAGTAATCCATGATCAAAGTATACTTATACTGTAGTTTATTATTTTTTCACACATATGGAAGGCTACTGAAAGAATGTGCTGGCAAACAAAAGACATTTCAAGGGTAATGGAATTATTATCTGCCAAACAAAGAGGCAGTTGAAGTTTAAAGAAAAATCACAGGTGCTATTAAGTTGCTGCCAAGCTTTTTCTTTTTTTGGGGGGAGGGGGGGTATTTTTTTGTCTTTTTTTTTTTTGTCTGAAAAGATGGAGGTACAATCTAAAGGACTTTGGAAGTGCCTACAGAAGATACACACATTTTTTTTCTAAAAGCTCTAGATTGGAAATACAGGCTAGATTAAGTATATTATATATCAATACACTTTACATAGCAAATGATGCACTAACTAGAAAACAAAAATGGTATGTCAGAAAGTGCACTGACCTCTAAAAAAGTTTGAAATGTGACATATGTTCCTATGGATATAGATCCAGCAGAGTGACACATAGCTAACAGTAACACAAGGTGGGTGCTTATATGAGGTGACAGTAATACACATTTGGTGATCCACATTTGAAATCAAACAATGCACTGAATCAATTTCTGAGCAAACACGTCACATCAATGTGACGTGTGCAATGTGTTAAAAAAATAAAAAATAAAAACTGGCATGGCTTGCACCTGATGTACACAAAAGCATTAAAAAAAATCCTGACATGTGGACCTGACCACACAATTACATTTGCTAAGTGCTCACAGTTGGTGGGGTCCTATCATCAGCTAAAACAGTGTCGTGCCGATGTATTACGTGAGGTATTTTGGTCTGCTATACAACTGCTTGAAACTAGAAAACAAACCAGGGAGTCTGCTTCTCTTGTCATTTCAGTGAACTGACGCTTTTAAAGTGCACAACATCAAGTGAGAGTTTAGCAGCTGCAGTTACTCAGGGCAGCGTAGACCTCCCCTCCCCTTAAACCCCATTCCCCCCCCCCCAAAAAAAAAAATTGTTTGAAACAATAGTCAATTCCTTGAAGAGGTACATGTCTGTGCCTTGGTGCTAACTCGTTTCTCCAGGGTTGCAAAATGATCTCTTTGAAAATGTATGATCATCTTCACAAATTGTGTCTGCGAGCTTGACAAGGGCAGATGAAAATCTAATGTGGCACTGGTATGGGATTTGATCCAGCAGCTCTCTGATCACAGCGCGGGGAAACCTCTGCAGCCGACGACGAGGGGAGAGGTAAGACCGCGTTTTGTCCCAGTCCCCGCTGCGGAAGGGGAACATTAGGGGTCCGTGGCTATATATAGCCGCCCAAGGGGGAGACAGCAATTTGTCACTTCCTGTGTCGGGGGTCAAATGGGGGGTCGGCTTTTGACAGGAGGGGGCAGTATGACGTCAAGTCAGGGTGGGGAGGGCAGGGCAGAAGGGGGGAAGGGGGTGACAGGGTTGGGGATCTAGTGGTGGGATGGAAGGGGATCTAGAGGTGGGAGGGGAGGGGGAGCTAGGGATGGGGGTATCAACACTTTGCAGGAAGGGTACAATGCCTTTACGCACAACTCGCACGCAACGATGCACGTGACTGCAATGAAAGCTCTCATTCCACGCACACGCATGCCACCTGAAACAGAGCAAATCAGGCTTGAAATTAGAAGAATCAATAACCTACAAGCCATGACCTCTGTCTGCAAAACAGCACCTTATCACTCTTTTTTTTTCTTCTTCTTCATTTTCTCTTTTTTTCTTCTTCTTCTTCTTCTTGTTCTTCTTCACATTACAATTTCAAAGTTGGAAATATTAATACTAACCACAGACAGGGGTTATTCAACTACAACAATGCTAACTATCATACCACTTGAAAACTGAAATTTTCATTTTTTTTTTCATAATAAAAGACAAAAGGGTTCTAAACATGCTTAGAAACAGCAAATTCTACATCCTAGTTCTCATACTCTCAGAAAGTCTTAATAATGAATCCCTTGTACATATGCTGGAGTGTTGACTGACCCAGAAAACCCCATAGCGTTGTACACACTACCCAAAGTCCCTGGCAACAGAAGGGTTAAGGAAATTGACAATATGCCATCGAGATATCGTCAGCTGAGAATCAGAAGGGCGCTTGCATTCTTAGATTTGAGTATTTTTTAAATTAAAAAGAAACAATCAAATTTCATGAAAATTAAAAGCTTACTTCCTCAAAAGCAAATTTATAATTAAGCATTGTTCAAAATATTGGGTAAAATAGCACTCTTGTGGTTTTAACATTTTACTGAGAATGAAATTAATTTAAAATTGATAGTATAATGTAGAGGAAATCAAGCTCTACAATGCTATACCAATAAATCAATACCCCCCAAAATTGTGATAGCACCCTTCTGGTTCTCTAATAGCCTACAATCAGTTAAAGGGATGGTACAGTACTGGTGGAGCTGAGGATTTGGTTTTTATCTTTTTGCGAGATACCACAAAACCACTTATGAAATGGTACAGAGCATGCCATTCTAAGAGGAATTCAAAGTTTATTTGATGAAAATTGGTTTTGGAATGGCTGAGACATCCAAAAACAAAGTAAAACAAAGCGATCATAATAAAATGTGGGTCCCACATTTTATTAGTATTGCTCTGCTTTGGGTATCTCAGCCATTTCATAACCAATTTTCATCAAATAAACATTGAATTCCTGTTGGAAGTACATGCTCTTTCATATTTCATATTATAAGAGGTTTCTCATTATCTCACCCCGAAATGTTAAAAACCTGAAGTTAGGTTTCAACCAAAACTATACGAGCCCTTTAATTTCACATAGAATTTAATTCATGTCACTCCAAGATCCCACGAGTAGAACATTACTGTAGCTATATAGAGCATAGACAGAGATTGTGAAAGGTCTTGCTAAAGTTCTCGAATGTCAGACATCATGTGACTTCAGTGTGACTTCATGCATGGATGAACGTGATTTGGGATATGAAGATTGGCTGGGAAGATACAGATTCGTGGGGGGAACTCGCTCATAACTGGGACATCACATAAAATCACTAGCAAACAGTAAGTAGATACAGCCACTTAAAGACCTGATAGCATGGCAATTCGTGGGTGCATCGCCCGATTCATTTGCTGTCCACCAGAAATCGTATGATCTCTGCTAATGGTTGATTCCAGTTAAAATTCTTTGGCTGTGTGTGTGTATTTACATAAAGATCAGTGATAAAGTTTTACATGTTTCGTAATGGGGATTCCTGAATATATGAAATTGTAACAACAAATAATAATAAAACAAAATGGATCAAGCAAAAAAAAAAGGAATGTGGTTTTGAGGACCTGTGGGGTAGACTCTTTCTTGCAGATGACACCAATAACTATGATGATTATGATAATTATCCATAAGGCTTTTTAGCAGTGCAATAAATACATTACTTTTTGTCCACTTGATTTGCCTAAAGTGTAATATCAGAGCTTATTCAATGCATAAAATACATTGTAGGCTAACATATCAATTCCCATAGGCCAATCAGCGTAGTAAAGTGACTGAGCTATACACCGTATTTTGCCTCATTTGTTGCACGAATGCTTGCTAAATGCGCATACTCTTGCTACACAAGTGCAAGTCCCTGCTTTTTTTTTGGGGGGGGGGGGTCAGAGTCTACTTAAAATTCTGCTAACTTCTTTTTTACAGTTGATGTCTTCTCTAGAAAATGAGTATATAGAATAATGATAATTAGATGGCTTCATTTCACAGAATACCAGGGAATATTCCATTCTATTGCCATCCAGTATCATGCAATTGGCATTATGATACAATTTACATTATCATACAATTTACATTATGTCCTTATGTGGTCACTAACAAGGCATGGCACATTGCATTATCCACATAACATGACACATCACACCCAACACATTTTTTTTTCAATGCTTGCCAGCCTTATTTTTGGAAATTTACACATCACAGATTTTGAAACTTTAGGGTGTATTTTGGCACAGATGAGTTCATTTTGGCCTACAGCCAGTCACAAATTCTGATCTGCTTTTCTAATTCCTGCTACAATAACCACATGTAATACATGATACTTGGACTCATGGAGAGTACAATTTCCTTTCCCTCTTTTTCTTTCTGTTCTTTTTTTTTCAGCAGACTGACAGGAAACCATAGATGCATCATCTATTCATAGGAAAGCCCACTGCAACTCATATTGGAAACTGGTTCATTCAATTATATGGCATGGCTCTTGATCATATTCAGAAATTCTGTTCACCCTCATATTTCCACAGTTACAGCAAAAGCTAAGCTGCTCCCAATGGTTATGTCAACTTCAATTATGACAATGAGACTGGTGAAAACACGGTACGAATTATGATGAAATGCTGCACAACTAGTAGCATTTGATACCTATGGAAACAATAACACTTGGAAGATGTATTGCTAATGATGATAGCAAATGATAGTGTTGCCAAGTATCTAGTATTGATTTTAATTTTCATAATGACAATAAGAATGAAACATATATTGGAGGAGAATGAACATGTTTCGTTACTAAAAAAGTGCAGAGGCTTTAGGTTCACCAAAGTGAAACATATTCAAACCATAAGTGTCAGCATTACAAACAGCTTCTTCAGTTGGAAATTTAGAGTGTAATTTAAAACAGAAGGACAGATGGCACAAGGAATACATGCAAAAGCTGATGATAGCCATACAGGGTAAATATCACAAATGTGTAATTACAGAACTTTGCAGAAAAAAAGAGATAGATAGAGAGAAAAAACATTGATGTAGAAAGAGCCGGGGTTAGGGATAGAGAGAAAGGCATACAGTCACAAACACATAAATCAGAAGGGAAAGTCATCTTAAAACCAGAGGAACTGCACCTGATAAAGGTCACTAACTGATCAAGCTATCTTACTCTGATGTTGAATCATTTTCCTGGCACATGCAAGCTCTGGTAACTGTATTATGTTTGCTGTAAAGACATATCTTTTTTTTTTTTTTTTTGATGTTCCCCTGCTACAAGGTCTATCCCCTTCCTTGGTCAATGGTGATTAAGGTGTTTGTTGTATTGTACACTTAAGGGCACAGTACCGCATGAAATAAGAAAATATTGATTTTCTGCGCAAGCAACAGCCATCTATGGTATAACATACACCACACATAGTCCAGAATTCATTAAAAGTACTAGAAAAACAAACAAGTGATGACGTCACATCAAAAAAACAACTCCTAACATTCAGCACAAACAATTTGCAAATAAGAAGTTGCTTGTTTTATTTTTTTTATCCCACGCAAATATGAAGGCATTGTATGACACTTTTCATTAACAGAACCCCCAGTGTGAGAACTGGAATATGCTTATATGTCCCAGCCCATCAATGCCACAGATGATATGTACATCACACTTCAAATCACACGGTCCATCTCCTTTTGCGTCAACCATTCACACCGAGTCATTTCTACGCATGCTGCTTGTATGACAAAAATAGAATCTCAGTTTAGTGTGCTTTAATATTATTTGTTTCCTATTATCTATACTTGTTACTTCCCCTGTCGGCAGGTTCTTTGTTTTCTACAAATGCTCCAGTGCACAGACGTTGAAGGTCACTCCTACAGCGTGCGACGAGATTTTGACACCCTGCTATTATCACAGTGCTTCATCATAATATGCATCGATCTACGGCTTCTGCTGTTTGAGAAATTACTACAGTACAATCATTTGAGTGTGTGTGTATATTATATATACTATATACTAATATATACACTGTATGTTTCTTATCTATTGCAAGTACCCGGTAGTCTACTCTTTTTGGCTACCATAGTTTAGAATTTTTGGAAAAATTTAATCCAAGTTTATCTGGAGATAAAACTGAAATTCTGTGAAATAGCGAATATCAAACTTCATCATATACTGCCTCTGAATTATATGCCAATAAAAAAAAAGACACCAAAAGATTTATCAAAAGTTAAGTCTGACCAGCAGTGAGTGAAAGAAAAAGACCTGACATTCACATAGAAAAAGGAAAATAAAAATTCAATCTTCTGTAAGTAGAATCAAAAGAAAAGATCTTAGACAGAAGAATAAGTACATGACTAATAAATTAAACATTTTGTATATCCTGTACATATATATGTATAGAGAGGAGAAAGAAAGAGAGAGAGAGAGAGAGAGAGAGACAGTTGGTGTGAAGGAAAAGAGAGATAGATAAAGTATGATGCATAGATATGAAAAAAATAAAGGATAAAGAACACTGCCCACAGAGAACATATTGACATATGATGATACTGTCATGCTAACCATGATGCAGCATTTAAAAAAAAAAATATCAAAATATCAGACATGGAACTATGTCAAGCTAGTTCATCATGTGTATTCACTGAATACCCTTTTGATGAAAGGGGGCAAAATCTTAGAAATGGACAAACATTGCCTCATCTGCTATTCTTAGTACTAGTTCAACATCACCTAAAGGGCATTTAGCATGCAACTGGCAGAGTTATTAGCAGCTTGTAGAACTGGGCAATTACAGACTGTTTCATTTACTCATGGCAATATCAGTACATACAGTTAGTCTGAGAAAACAGACACATGTTCACAAGCATGGGTCTACTGACCACTATTTTTTAGACATTAAATGCCAAGATAAGTCAAGGTACAAAACATTTCTCACAGATTCACTACTAGAGGATTTTTTTTTTCTTCTTGCACAAGTGTGTTATGTTCAGCATTGTTGTTGGGTTTGTTTGTTTGTTTTTTTCATTTGTAATATTTAAACTGTCCATAGTGCCACTGAACAAGGGTGGTTGTGAATGGTAGACCTCTACTTAATTACTTCAGAAATAGGCCTACAACAAATCACATCATTGCTTGTTATCAAAAGACATGTCAATATTTTAGATATCTTTTTGCCACTCATGGCACTCAAAATTATTTTTTGAAAAATGATAATAAATAAACAATAAATAGATAGAAACATGATTACACTTACTGCATATATTTACACTGCATTTGTACATGTACATTGTCCTTTTCCTAACAATCAAAACCTCCTAAAATCAAGGTTGACATGATAGAGCTCTATGATTTTCTCCAATAACGTTCTTCCTCTCATTATTATTTCATTCAAAAAAGAGGTCTGAAACCTAGACTAGTGATCCCATTCTGTCACCAAAAGCATCTAATTGAATCACAGACAACACACATTCGTACCACCTTGTCAAATCTTCTTGACCAAACCTCCTTGACCTTTTTCCCCTCTGCAATCATCAGCCCTGAATAGAGAGCTGTAAATAAGCCAATTAATTAATTCTCTGTTTAGCCACCTTCCGAGAACTATACAACCATGGAGCTATGTAGCGCCATGGTACAACTACCATTTATTGTAAACTCCAAGTAGGACAGAGCCCAGAAAGGGAAACATAATCATGTCAAGGTAGTCTCAAGTACTAGAGCAGAAAAAAAGGAACAGGATGATTTTTAATATTCATGTTATCCAGAGATATAATTTTCAGTGATGGATAGATAACAACTAGCGTGTAGCAAAAGATAAAAGAAAAAAGAAAAAAGCTGCCTAGATGTTCATTATCTATATACTATGGATGCATCTCTGTTTTACCAGCAATTCTGGGATGTGATTTTAGTGTCTGTGCTCTAATTTCCCACATAAGCTATTATTCCCATTTTATTCTTAGTTGTGAATCAAAACGATGCAATGAAATCTATGCTTTTGCTCAAAAAGAAACCATTAGGCCTATATGCAGGGATGCCAACCTTGAAAACAGCATTCCAGTATTCTGAGGTCTGAAAAGGCATATTTTGGTGGAAAAACAGTACTTTAACCTGTCTTGTGATAGACACATGTACTGTATTAAATATGAATTTAGAAAAACAATATTTATCATGTAATGCTTGGCATCACTGTTGTACTTGTATTAGAGCGACTCTCTGGAAAATTGAATGGTTATCTTGCAGCGAGAGCTGTTATTACCTTGGGTTTTTCTGCCTCCGTTTACACTAAAGATTAAATCTTCTAATGCCCATAGATAACAAGAACATACTTTGGTATTGGTGGAACTTATACTGGTATACAATATACATATCTCTACAACACTTTGAACTGAAATTACTAATTCTTTCACAAAGCTGATAGTTACATGTGAGCCTAAATACTCTGTTCAAATCTTATCTCATCAGATGGATAGGCTTGCATAAATCTTCTCATTTTACTGAAGTGACAGTAATAATGTGAACTTTTACAAGCTAAGAAAAAAAATTTTCTCAGATGTGGATAAACTTGCTGCTTCAATTGTAGACAGAAATATACTCACCACTGCTTAGAATGTTCCCCTGTTTAGTCACAGCCTGGACTCCATCTCCATTTGGCGCGACCTCCGGAAAGATGATGTCTTTTTGATTGGGGTGCTGGTGGTGCTGCATGCGCTCTCCTTGCGCTCCGTCCAGATCGGTCCATCCCCCTGTCCGGAGGGATTCTGCTGCCTCATCTCCTCATCTGTCTCCCGCGCACTCATCCCTTGGAAGGAGGGTACCTCCTGCGTATGGTGGAAGCGCTCAAAATCCACATAGTGCGTGCCCTCGTTCTCAAAAATGATGTTCTCGAAATCGTGGCCCCAGGCAATTTCATCTGGGAGGTAGGAAGTTCTCGCTTGCGTCGTGGTCCCTGTGGACGCCACGATCCCTTCCAGGATGGCCACAATTTCAAACTCGGCGCCATCGAGGCCTTCTTTCGAGAGGTTGTACAGGGGACTCCTCTTGTCTATTACATGGCAGATTGCAAGCGGCCACACCAGGAAGACTCTGTCCATGCCAAACTCATGGCCGATGTTGAGGTCGAAGATCTTGTAAGGCAACCAGGCACCTTCCTGCGTGACATAGTGTTTGATTAGCTGAAGGCGCATGTGGCCCTCAACGATGGGACTGTTGGCGCGAAGGTCCCCGACTCTGAAGAGGAAGCAGAGCTGCCCATCCTGCTTGGTGATACAGGCAGTCTTGCTAAAAATCAGGGTATTTGCTCTCATCTTTGGACGGGAAAATTTGGCAATGAAGGCTCCGATGATGAAGGCCTCCAAGAAATTGGCAAGCAGGACTTGGATGACAAGGATTATGATGGCTTCAATGCACTCCTCCGTCGGACACCGGAATCCAAAACCTATCGTCGTCTGTGCCTCGATGCTGTACAGAAGGGCAGACCTCCAGTTGTAAAAGTTTCTAAAGCAAGGAGTGTGCTCTGCGTTGTTCAAGTGATCAAAGTCGCCCCTTCCCCAGGCAATGGCATAATATATTCCAGCAAAGATGAGCCAGCTAACGAGAAATCCAAGACACACCATGATGATGTTGTACCGCCACGGCATATCCACAGATGTGGTGAAGACATCCTTGACAAACTTGATCCACCAGTGGGTCACCTTGGTGTCAAACTCCACATTGAGGTGACCACTCTTCTCCACGAGGCGGCGGCGCTTGGTCAGCACCTGTCGGACCGAGACTTCCGTGGAAGAGTGGAAGGACTTGACGGATCCCGCCCCAACGTGGTTCGACCCGACATGGTTCTGACCCTGGCTTTGCAGGACCAGGGCCCGAGAGTCAGTGTGGTTGGAGCCGTACTCACTGGTGAAGCTAGTGTTGCCCGAGTCAGCCATGATGACTGACTCCCCATGTGAGGGCCTCTGTCCGTTAGGTCTTGTACCCATTCAGCGTCCAATCAATAATCCTCCTTTGTCCTTTAAATTTGAAATCCCTCCGTGAACTATCCAAAAACACATGCACTTGCAAGGCAGTTACGTAAAACTCTTGCAAGCCCCTGAAATCAAATCAGAAAGAAATTACACACTGGATACTGTATAAAAGCATTATATCTTGCAACATTAATTTAACATTTTCTTTTTGCCATCTAGATGAGTTTTATGTTCTCAGAGCTTCAACTAACTTGCAGCAGTCACAACAGGAACTACGGCCAGTAGTTATGTCACATCAAGAAAGAATGCATGTTATTGACCGAGACTTAAGACATCTTCACAAACAAAAACATAGTAAATCTTGAATACTCACAACAAACTCTGGGACAGAATATATTCACATAGTATTATCCACAGTAATGTACATCCAATAGAGAGAGAACTGGAAACTTGCTGCGATTTTCTCACAAAAAAGTCTGGAGCAGAAGATGCCAGCAGTGGTGTAAAACTCTGATACACAACTCCACGTCAAACGTGTGTGAGAATCAACAATTGTGAGATGACAGGGAAGGGTCTATATGTGACTGGAGGGAGGTTTTCATGCTCCGATGCTCAGGGATAATCACAAAAGGAAGCCCCTCCAAGAACCCCTCTTATAACCCTTCCAAGGAGATTTGGAACTTTTACCAGATCCACAGCAAATTGCAAGTAAAGAGATTATGATTCCAAGGCTATGGACATCAAGAGATGTGGAAGAAAACGTGGTTTGGAATTAAACGAAGTTAGCTCCTCAAGAAGGCTGCTCTGGCCGACACCCCTCTAGACGAGAGTGGGGCAGGCGACAAACTGTTTGAACGTAATGAATTTTTTATTTGCTCTCATTGTCTCCCCCATTCGGGGCGCTGCAAAGCTAGAAGCTTCCCTACCACAGCGGCATTTGCATAACAAATGTGGTATTGATTGTGATGATCGAAGGCCCAAATTAAAAAGAAGAGGCGCCGATGGGATGCAGCCAGGCCTATCTTATCACTTTCTCTGCTGGTTAAAAACTTGGCCCAACACAGCCTCTGGCCCAGTCTCAAGAAGCTGGTTCTGTGGATAAATACTGCCCTCTCATTTGACTTGTTTACTCCTTGCATCCACAGTTAAGAAGCACTTACTATACTAGTTGGGTTGCAAAGATGCACCCATAACACAGCATATGGGCGGTTTGTATCTTGAATATATATGACTTATTTTGGCCATGTACAGGACTGTCTTTACTCACTAACTTCACTAATCAAAGGTCTTTTGAGTTGTGATATCTGAAGAGAGCATGTTAATATTAGTTTTGGCTGAATGGGATTCATGAAGAAGCCCTATACTGACAAGACTCAAGGCCTATTTCAGTCATTATTGTGTAATAATGACTGAAAAAGTCATCTGTAAAAGTATTTCACAGATGTAGCCCTTTAACTTTATAGACACATTTTGCCTTATAGTAGAAGTAGGGAACTAAATGATATGAAAACAAAATGTATGTTTATTTTGTTTTTCTATTACCAATGGAAAAAACTATAGCTGATTTCAATTAAAACGGATTTCAAAATGGTGGCAAGCCCACTGATTTTTCTGCAACATATTCAATATTCACACAAACATTATTCAAGGTTCAGACTTTACTTAACTGGTAAGAAAATCAATTATGATCAGTTGACTTCATTTATTTTCACATTTTGTCTTTAGAATAAAGCAAAAGAGGCTGAGCCTTTCATGTTCAATGCACTTCACCAGGTGGAATCCAGTAAACATGCACTATTTGGTGCTATGTCAAGCAGGCGTCAGGCAAGCTTTTTGGTAGTCGAGAAAAACTTTCATATGATGGGATGCATTTAAGTATTAAATGCATCAAAATATATGCATGAAAATTGATACGGAAAGTATATCTCACATTCCAGAGCTGAAATTCCTGTTCAATATGTCAAATTTGTATTCTTATTTCATTAATTTATTTATTTACTCTCTCTTTTTTTCTCTTCTTTTTTTTTGGGGGGGGGGGGGGCATCTTGATGATTTACATCATCTTGCCATTTGTTTCACTTGGAACAAAGCAAATTTCCAACATTTTAAGCAACTTTTTGTTTGCCCTACAATCATGCCATTCCATGTCTCACAAAAATTAACAACACTGTGAAATGAAGTAATCTGACATACAAGATGGTACAGCACTATTTACAAACACCCATAAAAAGTGACAAACACACAAAGAAAAAAATATCTTCGAACACATGCTCTTTCACACAATGAAAATACTAAAAGAATAATTTGAATGATATTCTTTAATGAATATATTGAGCATTTGAAACCCAATGTGGTAATTTCTTTTAAACAGAAGACAGCAGCAACAGAAACTCTTCAAAGATAAAAATGTCAAGACAGGGAGATTGTACACAAAAGTGAGACAAGATTCAATTTGTGTTGTAGCGTTTCTTTCGAGGACATCCTTGTGTGAATTAATATGCTCCTACTAAGTAGCAGAGAAAAGAAACTCTTTGGCCAGAGATTTAAGCCCCCCTTCAAAGGGCTTTCAGTCCTTCAGGATCAGGTGTGCACCTAAAAAGAACTGAGGCTGTACAGGAGTAAAACTTGTTTACAGTGTCAGCAGGCAAAAGTTAATTCAAATTAATAGCACAGAATGACTACAGGAAAAAAGAGGATTCTCTACATTGTACAGAGGCAAATAGGAAGAGAGACACAATAGATACACAGAGAGGGAGAATTAGGCAGAGGGATGGACATTAGAAACGGGCAGTTAAAAAAAGAGAGAGAGGTCGGGGTGAGGGATACAAGATTAGGGGAAAGGGAAAATATTTCAAAATATGTCTTAACTCCTTTATGTCTCATTTTTTTAAAGTTAATCTTCTCCTCAAGGGGGATAGAGAGGATTGCACACAGGCAGGACTTTCACACCTTGCAGGGAACTTTTTTGTAACCACATTTCTAAATGTGTTTTCCATTACAGAGAATTCAGATGCTGCAATGATTTCTATTTTGATAGCCATCATCACCAAATGACATTCCATCCAACAAAATATGTGTCACAAAATGGTCAGCCTGTCATTTAATATTGAATGCACAAATATGCAAGAGTATACACATACATCAACATGAACACCCCATGGTGAAAGTGAATGCACCCACTGAGCAAAGGTTCCACCTCCTCAGTCATGATATTGAGCAGTGGTCAAGCCATTTAGACTGCAAACTAACATGCACCCAGGAATGGGCAAAATGTGATTGGAAAGCTCCTCTAGACCACAGCTGACCGAGTATGAGATAAGAAATGTGCTTTGAAGAAAGCTCATTCAGAGGTTTCAAGCTGCTTTCAAACTTACATTAAAATGAAAGTCTATGAAAGGTTACCTGACTAACACTGAAATCTGTTTCTAAACACATAAATACAAGAGTTCTTGCTCATCTGAAATGGTGCAAATTGGTAAAAGGTATCATTGTTCTTGTCAACATCAATTAGTATTCCACTCTCTGGGGCAGCTTCCTCCTATAAGTACAATCTACTCTGGCATGCAGAAAAAAAAAAATCAGCTGCCAGTTGGGTAAATTCACTGCACATTTGATTCATATGAATATGTGGATTTAGCTTTGTATGCAGAAAGATTATGGTGAAATGCTCAATGAGAAGTTGATGAAAATCAGACAATCTATTCAAAAGTTATGAATTTTTACAGTTTTAATCTATTATGAGTCACTCTATAGTCCAGTTCATGATGTTAAGTAGTAAAATGATACAAGAAAATGAAATGACTTTCAAGAATTTTAAGTGTTCTTTATGATGTCATAGAAAATCAATTCTATGTTTCATACAGTTTTCTCCAATTTACATGATTTTCCACAAGGAAGCAACAACTTGCACATCCACTCTCTGAAAAAAAAAATGTCAGCAAACTTTGAAATGTTTTTTTTTTTATCTTGGCCTTTCATAAACAGGAATAGTTACAACCTCAATTCTCATGTTACTATACCAGTAACTCTCTGGGTGAAACTTGGACCCCTTTAACGTTGCAGGGCTGGGCCGAGCCGCGGCCAAGCTGCGGCTGAGCCCAGCCTCAATTGCAAGTTTGGGCCCCGCAATTTTGTCCGTTTACACTGCTGGGCTCGGCCGCGCTTTTGATTCAAACCTTTCAATATTTTGTCATAGTGGCGCTCTGCTTGTAAACAAATGCAATTTGGTATTGTCTGGTTTTCAGATCCTTTGCCAAATGAATTTCGTGGCGACGAAGTCGCCGTTCGGGCAAAGGCCTTTGCCGAAGGAAAAAATCCTTTGCAGGACAAAACCGCCTTAAACTATACTAGTTTTCGACATTGAGGGGGTTAATATCCTGAACAGCGAAATAGTACAGGCAGAGGGTTTGGAAGCCAGACTAAAATTGGCCGTGCATTTGGCCCAGTTTACGGTTACACTGAGAAAAGGCCAGGCTCGGCCACGGCCAAGCCGCGGCCGAGACCACCTCCAGAGTGAGGCCAAATGCGAGGCCAATTTTGACCCCGCATTTGGCCTTTTGCGCGTTTACACTGAAGCGGGGCTGGGCACGGCCGCGGCTCTGCCGCGGCCGAGCCTCGCACTGTAAACGGGGTCTCGGTCTAGCAAGCCATTAAAGACTAGTCAATTGAGTATATGAATATAAGAACGACCCAAGTCCAATTTTTGGCCAAATTCAGTTTGACATGGGAAATTGTAGCTTATGCATGGACTCATCTTGTGTATAAATGATAAATCCTAATTACCCCCGGAAGTGCCTGAAATAAATGATTACATCTTATATGAATGTAAGAATGAAGGACTTGGGTCATTCTTACATTCATATTATAGCGCCCTTTCTCGTCCTTCTCTCATCTCTATAGCAGAATATCATGCATATGAATCAAAGAACGACCCAAGTCCATATGAATCAAAGAACGACCCAAGTCCATCACACAAAATGGCCTCTCCACAATCAATGTTAATGTTAATTGTCATAATAATATATGTTCTAATTTGTATATACAATGTTGCCTTCCCATCACAGTTAAATAGAATATTATTGGACAAACAAAAAAGATATGAAGTTTTTTTTAGTTTACTCGAAATGGTCTTCCATGGACTTGGGTCGTTCTTATATTCATATACTCAATTTGTTGGTCACTTCTACATATCAAAATATGAAATCAAAACCAAAATGGATGATTGACAGATTGATTGGTCATATCAATCAAGTACCCAGTGTGACATTGGATCACCTGACCCCAGCATTTGAGACACATCCAATATTAGCTTTGATATCTATCTGTTCCAAGAGGGTTCCCTCACCTATGGACAACAACCGTGCTCAAAACTAACCTTTTTTTCTGAGGTAGTCTACTCAGGCAACTACAATCTTTACATCTGAAATTTTTGTCCCCCCCCCCCAAAAAAAAACAAACAAACAAACAAACAACCAAACAAACAAAACACAACAATTCATTTTCTAAGTGCCCAATTGGGCCATCGAAAGGTAGCCTTTTGGGAAATTGGTTTTCTCGACATAAATTTTCAGTAGACCCAGACCACCAGTTAAATGTTGAGCCCCGACTTCAATGCCGAATCCAGTTAGAACAAAGTGTCTCGGGACCAGTAGTTTCCTTCTGTTATATCAAAATTTCATTATACAGCTGAACAAATAAACTGAAGATGTAGAGATAAATTTTGGGACAGAGATTTTACTTCGTTGAAACAAAATTTTGCTCAAACCACGTTCTTAACAACAAGAGTGCATGGTATTGTTGTTTTTTTTAAAAAAAGGTACACCAGCTCTACAAATATTGTGCATGGGGTGGTATAGTTTTGGTCGAGATGGGGATTCAGGTTTTAACTTTTTGCAAGAGAATTAGAAACCACTTATTTGAAGTATCAAAGAGCATACAATTCTGGAGGAATTGAAAGCTTATTTGATGAAAGTCAGATATGAAATGGCCGAGATCCAAAAACACTGTAAAACAAAGTGGTCCTAATAAAAGGTGGGTCCCACCTTTTTTAGGACCTCTGGATACCTAAACCATTTCAAAACTGATTTTCATAAAATAAACTTTGAATTAACACCTCTTAGAATGGTATGCTCTTTCATATTTCATATTTAATTTCTAAACATCTCGCATAAAGTTAAAAACTGAATCCCACCTCAACCAAAACTGTACCTGCATCTCTTTATCATCTGTTATATTAGTGAAGCATAAAGTATATACTGGTACAATCTGTTTAGGTGATGAACAAACAATCATGATATTTTCTCAGATATAAATGCTGCATATAATACCCGATATCATATTACTTTCAACTTCTGTTTCTTTTTATCATTTGCAGGTCATGCATACTACACAATGAATAAACAGGATGTGTAAAAGAAGCTCCAGGAATTTCACACTAGAACTCAATGGACAAGCTTGATCAAGGACATGCAATTGACTATTTCACAGTACCTAAGTCATTAAAAAATACGGAAGGCTTTCTGAGAGTTTGAGTTCAAGGATTTGTGGAAATCATATAATCCATAGCATGCACTAAATCCTAGAAATCATTTCACAGGGTTCATTGTTTGGGTTCTTTTATGCTGGTATTTGTGAATATAACTGTGTACGTCACCAATGATGCGTGCAAAGACATCTATCAGGTATCACTTACACGAACACAGCAATTTCTGGGTACCGTATTCTATGACATGAATATGCTTTGAAAAATATGAAAACATGCTGTTTAACACTGCATATAAAAGGAGCACTACACAGTAAAAATTTCAGGGCTAGATTCATTTCCTTATTTCAACTGCATTTTTTAAGTTCAACCACAATCCACAATAGAAAACCTTATTATACATCATCTAGTTACATTTTAATCTTTCATATTGGTATATGTTAAAGTAAACGACAGGATAAAGCTATCAGTGTTGTCTCGTGATAGAGCATAAATCCTGAAATGAAGAACAAATAATTGAATGATGATACTGCATGAGGACTAAATTCAACCATTCAGTTGAGACCTTACAATATCAAATAAAGTGTGAAGGAATCCTTTGAAATATGATGTATGGCGAGTCAGTGCCATGCATTAAAGTAATTAGCAGAACACATCAGTGCAGTTTGAGGAAAATTTGACAATTCATTAAAAGGTAAATGAGTTTTACACCTTTGGTTAAATCTGTGTGCCATAAAAGAGGTTATTACAGGCATATATGTATATATATATATATATATATATATATATATATCAAGCAAAGAGTACTCCTGAAGGACATTCTCTTTACTGACGCAAATTTCTATAGTGCAATGACCTCACAATTCTGAGTTTGTCATTTCTATTTTTTTTTTTTGATGTGCAAGGTAATGTGCAACCATGAATCATAATTATTGAAATGTCTATTCATAGGAACAAGAATTAAAGAATCAATTAAATGCAAACAAAAATGTTAATAGCATTCACTTCTGTCAATAATGCTATTGATATTGTGAAAAGTGTGGTACCAGGTAAGTTAAACGGTGCATTTCTTAACCAAGTGATATCCATATAATCATGTTCTGATATAACTTTCTAAATACTAACTTTGTCCTAATATGCAAGAATGTTTTACTGAAATTCTGCTTTCATTTGTCCTAATATATTGCAAACAGAGGGTACATTCACAAAGTGTTCCTCAACTTCAAGTTTAAAGGTAACTTCAGTGTACCGTACACAAGTTAGCCAATAGATGATGAAAGAACCACAAAATTTTTCAGGGACTATGCTCTACCAACAAGCCATGGGGGGGGGGGGGGGGGGGGGGGAGGAGGGTCCCACTCATAGTCAAGCATTGTGTGGACAAGAGAATCAATGAACTTGACAGTAAGCATGATTTCTCCATGACCCCCAATACACCTCAGCTTTTGGATTAACCTCCCAAACGTAAATACACTAGCTGGTCCTCATACTGGGGTCATCGCAAAAAACCCAATTTTGTGGTTAACTCATCGATTGGGACTCTCACTCGCAGTTTAAATCAGGCAGGAACTTATCATCGATAATTAGCTACCATCCACTATTTGTCATGTGGACGCGCACTGAAGTTAAGGGGGCAAGATCTTATCATCAAAGTTTACGCGTGAACTTGAAAGTGAGGAACACTTTGTGAACACAACTAGTGTAATATTTTTACTTGATCAAGACTCGACAAGAGGGCAGCTTATCACAAATGTTATCCTAGATGTAGGCCAATTATCACATTCTTGCATTCAGAACGTAGATCTTATCATTACTTACAAATGTCACTTCACTAAAATTCTCACCTGTCTCTAGCACTAGTGAGAAGTTGGAAGGCTTCTGCTACAAACACAATCAAATCCTCTCTAGCCTGAATTCCCTATCTGTGATTCTACTTCTATTGAGTGTTACAAATAGGGCCAAAGGCTAAATGAAAGGGCCTTTGCAGATGTAATCCTATTGATACTGACTCTCACAATAGAAGTGTTTGACCAACATCGGGTAAACCCTATCTTATCAAATCCTGAGCGAGACCCTGCACTCTACAACTCGATCCTGAAATCCTATCACTAAATCCCTTTGTTCTCTGACAGAGAGGAAAATCAAATGTGGGCTTTCAACTGTGACGAAAAGATTCTAAACAAACCAAGCAAATTTACTGAGATTGGATCCCCTTTTTATGCCTCCACCACGAAGTGGTGCCAGGCAGAGGCATTATGTTTTCGCGTTGTCCGTCAGAAGTCCGGTCAGAAGTCAAGGACAATTCTCAATTCCCCAAATACAGGTACCTGCAACTCTTAGACAATTATAGCAAACCAAGTTCAAGGAAAGTGAACATTCAAGATATTTCTGACAAACCTGTCATTTCAATATTTTGTCAGTTTTGTGAAACTGTCATAACACATTGTGAAGACATTGACATTGTACCATACACCTATTGGGAGAATCATGCATTATGGCGGAGGCATCAGTCGCCATAGCGACATTTCTAGTCTCACCTGTGGCCTGGGGATAGCAATATTTGATACATCAATACGTTAATAAGCATTGCAATGATCCTCTGTTGGTTCTGAAGAAACCCGGAAGATCGTTTTCCCAAGGAGTAGAAACCGGTAGCTCTTATCCCCAGGGACCTGGCTGGGCGAGCTCACAGGTGCAATGGTGTAAAGCTGCATATCGCATAACATGGATATTGATGGAACAGGGAGGACGGTCAGTGGTCCCCTCCCTGGATGGAAGGAAGCATCAAGTTTCTCTCCAGCTTCGTCAATAGGGGGCAGCATGTAACTTTTGGAACTGTTACTCATTGGTGATTGTTGCCACAATGTACGGACTACCCAAGTACTAGTACTCAGTGTCATAATTATTATAGACAGCATTAATCTGATTAACTCATTGGATATCATGTCAAAAGATAACTGGCAAAAGATTACATGACTTGGGTATTAAAAAAAGGGAACTCATATACAACTTTGATATCTCACCACCATAAATAGTGTTTTTATGATGATATCCAAAGACCAAGTACCAACTCCCAAATGAAATTTTGTAAAGAAAACAATACTTTGTCTGAGCGATATATTGCAGAATTCTATTGAACACAACACAAAAACAACATAAACAAGAATATTATCGATGCACATCAAAGCAAAAGCCTGTCACTAATTGCAGTATGCTGACTTCAAGATTTGGTTATTTACACATTTTCAAAAATCTAAGCTTTGAATTCCCATTATAATGTACTATTGTTAAAAGATTTTGAATGAGAAAAAGAGGAAAAAGCCATTTTTATTTTTTTAAGTATATAAGGCCAACAAAAATTAAATCTCTTCAATGATGCTGCAATTGTTGCTATTTTTGAAGATATTGTTAAAATCACATAATTATAATAATCAGATGCATTTTTCTTTCTTGTTCAGCAGCTTTAATCTCAGATACGTCAAGTGGATAAAAATTGGCATATTTATTGTTTTTACATATAAAATCTTCATAATTATGGTTTGTCTCACTTTATAAACAAAACCTTACACTCATAGACACAGTAATAAAAGCTTACCACCTCCGTGGATGTACCAAATTAGTCAAGCATGCGGGCAGCACAAGTTCAACTTTGCAATACTAGTACACATTTTAGGATGAATCTCGTCATTAAAAAACAAACAAACAAACAAAACCATATAGGCCTACTGTATATAGTGTGAGACTTGGGCATGAGGTTGTTAACCCTCTCTGTTACAATGGGTCAAATGTGTACATTTGTCAAATTTAAAACACAAACCAATGGACAGAAAATACACGTGGCACACAAAGGCTTAAGAGAATGAATATAATGATATTCAAAGGAACCACAATTTTTTTCTCTCTTCACCCCCCCCCCCCCCTCCCTTTCTCCCTCTCTCTTTGTACCAAGAACACCTTACTGATATTTTCTCTGCTCCTGGGCATGCCATACTACTGTGAAACACAACATATTCGCGGCACGAAAATTTCACGAATTGGATCCGACGGCCTTTCTTGCAGTATGAAATTTTCGTGAGTTTGCCTCTGGCATCCAAGGCAAGAACTTTAGCGTGCATTTTCATTTCGCAAATGTTGGTGCTCGCGAAATTAAAATACGCGCGAACATTCCTCGTGTTACAGTATTAGGGTGCCATTGGGATGACTCACCATCATATACTATCAATCAACTGCATGGCACCTCTGTAGAAATTATGATATCATAATAATACAATGTATTTCAACTTTGTAACAAACTTAAGGATATGGTAGATGTATTAAAGGGATAATAAAGTTTTGGTTGAGACCTGGCTTCAGGTTTCTAACTTGTTTAAAGAGATCATGATAAACCTCTAATGAGTATTGATTGATTTGATTGATTTTGATTTTATTTCTAAATTTCATTTTCATGCATAAATGAAATACAAAGTCAATTGAATGAACTAATTGAGCACAGTATAATTTGAATCTGACAGTTAAAACAAATAAATGATTAATTCAAATATTAAACTTTTTTTCTGACATAATGCAAAATGAAAATAAACTATTTTGTGCATACATTTGTGCAAACATAAGTACAGTATGTCCATTGTTCAAAGACAAATTAGGCAACTCATGATGTACAGAAATTCAGGAGACCATCATCATAAGCAAACGCTTGACGAGGACAATGGCCTCAGAAATGATTGTGTAAACAATATGCACAATACAACAGTATGTAATATTATAAGAGGAATTCATTGTTTATTTTTTATGGAAAATTGATTGTGAAAAGACTGAGATATCCAAAACAAAGCGATCCTGATAAACCCATGTTATTTTTTTTTAGGATCACTTTGTTTTACTTTGTTTTTGGATATCTCAGCCACTTCAAGACCAATTTTTATCAAATAAACTTCGAATTCCTCTTAGAATGGTATGTTCTGTAACATTTCATAAATGAAGAGTTTGTTCGCAAAAACCAATAAGTCCATTTTTGAAGATTTTGAAGTACGGTCTCTGTCATAAAGTACAAAATAATACCTTTTAAATGATTATATTGGTCATTACATATAAAGGTACATTTTTTAAGTTATGGTCAAAAGAAGCAAAATTTTTCTTATCATTCTCTTTATTTTTCTTGACCTTTAATCGCAAATATCTCCATCTGGCAAATATGGACTTATGGGTTTTTGCGAACAAACTCTTCAAATGGTTTCTCAATATCTTGCAAAAAATTAAAAGCTCAATCCTCATCAATGCTAGACCGTCTCTTTATAATGAATGCAATTATGATGTTAAATTGCTGTTAAATTATCTTACTATCAACAAGAAATTTGCAACTTTTAGATTCTGTAAAATGTGTTCTTTCATGTATGCTTTGATCTGATTGATTATAAACTGAAGTCAATAAAGTCATCTCAGACAATGATGTAACTTATCACACTAGAAACTCTTCATTTTCTTCCTGATAATCCAAATTAATCATGAAATAGTCTACTATCCTAAGAAAGTCTTCTGACCTCTCATTTCTTTGTATTAGTTTGAAAGAATCACATGCACAATCAAAGGGAACATAAATCACTGGCCTGTGAATCCACAGATGTTTGTGTATCATGCCACTACCATCATGTAGCCTGATGGACACCTGAGGGCGCTATTGACTAGTACAGGATTGAGCTCTTTGTATGAAAGAGCTCTGACTACTACCAGTGACTAGTTCTACAAGTGCTAGGTGTTACAAAAAAATATTTCCCACTTTTGATGCTTAATAATTGTTCGAAAACTGTATATCAGATGAAACTGTCATTTATATGAGTAATAGCTGAATATAGTGTACACTTTAGTTGGAGTTGATTTGAATATGAAAACCTATATTGGTTTCATGAAATCCGTGATTAATTTCAAAGTTAGGTTCCAGATTTTGGTCAAATTTTAACCTTCTGTACAAAATCTGAACTTTACACCGGAACTAATGATGTGTATGAGAGTGTGTACTTACAATGACCCTGGACAATGGACCTGGATGCCACATGTTCAGATCTCTGCTCAAAGGCACATGAATTGTTTTATTAATTATTCACGATGGATTTCCCTGGGCACTGCTAGTCTGAATTCATGGCAAAGGGTGAAATGCATGCACATGAAAAACGTAAGCACATATTGTTTCCATGTGCTTGCATACACCACATTTCAGAATGAATAAAGACTAACCGTAATAGAGGAATTCCTCATGAATAAATAATGGACCATTCCAAACCTAGCCATCTTTCAGGGCCATTGTCTGGGTGTCAACCACACACTCCCATACACACCAATTGACTTCTGTGCAAAGTTGAATTTTTGTACAGAGAGTTGAAAATAGAGCAAAATCTGAAACCTAACTGAAATTCAATGTTTAATTTAAGGAAACTGAATTACACTGTCATTGTGAAAAATTGCCTCCAACGTTATTGTACACTATTCAGCTATTGCTCATATTAATGTCAGTGTTATCCGATATATAGTTTTTGAACTATCAAAGATCAAAAGTGGGAAGTGTTTTTGTAACACATAGAATTATTGACTAGTATTCACACATTAAAAAAAAATGAATAAAAATCAGTCACAAGCCAAAGCTTGCATGCAGCTTAAAGGGATCATATAGTTTTGGGTTGAGACGTAATTTCAGGTTTCTGACATTTTTTGGTGAGATAATGAGAAACCTCTTATGAAATATGGAAGAGCATGTAATTCTATGAGGAATTTAACATTTATTTGATAAAAATTGGTTTTGAAATGGCCAAGATATTCAAAAAGAGCAATTCTAATAAAGTGTGGGACCCACACTTTATTACTATCGCTTTGTTTTACTTTGTTTTTGAATGTTTTAGTCATTCCAAACCTGATTTTCATCAAATAAACTTTGAATTCCTCTTAAAATGGTATGCTCTGTACTATATCATAAGTGTTTTCTTAGTATCTTGCCAAAAGTTAAAAGCCCAATTCTCATCTCTACCAATACTGTACCATCCCTTTAACTTTTTGGCCCAAGTTGGCTACAACCAGACAAAAATGCACATCACAGTAAGTGAATGCTGATAATGTGAAATGCGGCAAGGAAAAAATTGCATGATGAAAAACGTACACATGACAATTCTGCTTTATCACTGTTATGTTTATGTATTCTATTATGTAATGTATATTTTATTCCAGACCATGTTCTTCAAGTAGTTGGATGTAACAAATAGAATAAATCAGGACAGAAGAAAAAGGTTTCATCTAAATTGGTTTTTAAAAAAATGTTTTTAAAAAAGGAGAGTTGTGAAAATTTGAATTCTTAAAAGCGACCAATACATTTTGGCAGAAACTGACCAGATTTGATATAAAAGTCAAATTGCATATACTGGACATTATGCATTGATGAATATAGAAACAAACTCTTTATGAGCAAAGAAGATGTGTGCTGAAAAGTGCAATCTGTTGATATAATTTTCAAACGTAGGTCAGTATGGGTACCGACATCTTCAAATTCATGGATTTTTTTTCTTTTCTTTTTTAACAAGTCACCACAAAACGAAAAATCCATAAATCTAAGAACCTAGTTTAATAAGCTTTACCGTGTATGTGTACATACTAAACACATTTTAATGTTTGGCAGGCACTTTGTATGCATCAATTGTTTCTACTTAAGGTTGGGCACAAGCATCAGGCTAGCGTAGGGCAAGAGGTCTGATTGCCTGAAAAATCTTTTTCATGAAAATATGCATAAAATGTGAAAATATTACTTTTCTTCTCACCTACCACCCGCACTTAATTTGAAGGGCAAAAAAAAAAAAAAAAAAAAAAAACGCCTTCAAGTCCGGTGATGTGTAGCCGATTTAGTTTTCCAGCAGACTTTTTAATAGTACTGGGACAAAGGAATTACAAAGAACGAACATCTCCGCCAATTTTACACTGCTATTCTACGATTCGTTTGAAGTTCGTTGACGCAGTCTGGTATGTTCCATTAAGACTGGTGTATTGCGATGTGATGTGCTGCTAGAATGAGATATACATGTATTATGCTTTGACTACTTTTTTAGAACAAAAATAGCGTATAGATTCTATTCAAAATACGAACATAAAAGAGGGTTGTGATTGAACCAATTTAATCAAATGAATGACTTTAACTAAGGACTTCTTTTTGGTCCCTCCCATCCGTCCCTCTATCACCCCCCCCCCCCCCCCCCCCCCCCTCTCTCTCTCTTTCAGGTGGACAACGCACAGGGGACAACGATGTCGAGATTGGGCGTGAACATTTAATGCACGCGTTTTATGCGAACTCGTCCCGTAAGCATTCGATGCTCACACACTGTACGCCAGCAGCGAGATACATACAGCGCGCGCGAATGTCTAGCTAGCTAGTAGCTGGCGAATCACGTCACACACCGACCACGTGCATATAACGCTAACGAGCAAAAGCGACAAGCTGTGTATGTGAAGGACGCGGTAAGATATCGGTTTCACTAAATTTTCATTGGTTTGAACATGCTAATTGATGTTTTGTATTATTTACTGGGTTGTCTCTTTTCCTCTGATGTGTGATTCGGAGTAAGCATATTAACTTGCTCTTTGTCTGACATAGATTCTACTCCTAAAACGCATCAGTTCGAAAGCAGCATGGTCATGCCGCATGCCATGGCTGGGCCTGCTGGCATGGAATGGTGTGGTGTGGTTGGCAATACATGAAGCAACAATCACTTCCTTGTGTGTGTGTGCAATAGCCGTAGTGTATAGACTAGTGTTGGTATCCTACGCAAAATAAAGGCGGGTAGTTCTGCATACTTCTCTAAATATATTTTAAGACAAGCATAAAAGCAGGTTTTCAAAGGGAGTAAGTTTAGAACCCCTTTTGTGCGTACTGTCCTGCAGGCGTTGTCGTTGAATTTAGTAGATATCTAGGCCTAGGGTAACATCCCCAGTATTCGGTCACTTAAGCTTTTTTGCAATATTTTTCAAACTAAAATAATACATACATACATCATATCTACAGCAATTTATGTGAAATATATCAAATTTCTTTAATCTCAATTTTTATTTTGTTAAATATCACACAGAATTTCACAAAATCGCAAAATATATCACCTTGAAAATTCCCCAGTATACGGTCACCGGCTCCAGTATTCGGTCACGCGATATGCGCGTTCAAAGTCAATGCGTGTTCAAGGCAGCTGAAAAACGCGCGCGCGCGCTACCTTGTTGGCGCAAAATTGCATCGGCAACGTTGCGGCGCCCGTTGGTGACCGAATACTGGGGACTCGGCACTTGCATTCAACCCTTGTGTATTGAGACACTGTATCGGCACGTACGGAAATTTTGTTTTTGCTTTGCGTTTTTGAGGATACCATCACACTCCAAGCTTGCGATAAACAAAAAATCCCGCGAGAGAACGGCCTATTTCTCGATTTTTACTACTAGCGCTTTTTCGGCGACCCGTATTCTTAAGACTGGGCCTTATCCGCGCGCGCTTTTGGAAAGTTGCGCCGATTCTGCACTTTTGACGGTAAAATTTGGGATTTTGGATGGATTTTTAGAGGGGGCTAAGGGAGTTTCCTGTTGTGAATGAGTGTGCAAGTAGACCTATGTGAATTAGTGTGATTTGCGTGTGTTGTGACAGTTGAACTTACTGGCTGGTGACTAGTAATAGGTGACCGAATACCGGGGGCTGACCGAATACTGGTGCCCTTACCCTACAGCACGAACAGGAAATTGGAAAGGCCATCTAACGTTAGATCTATATTATATCATGTAGCTGATCGTCACTTGACAATGCTTGACGTAGAAGAACATGCGCGTGTGTACGTTAGACAGAAAGATCTGCTGTCCAGAGGAGTCTTATTATTTTTTTTAACGTTATCACTATTCATAAAGCCAGACACAGTCTCCGTGGAACATATCCCCGAAGACCCAATACAGACCGCTCTTTCGGTCAACAGCTGGTCAAGCGCGTGTGGTACAGTGTCAGTGACAGTGTGTCTGATCAGTGATACAGGTGTGATACGATGATGCTGGCGCAGATGTGGTGGAAAGAAGGCTTGGCGAAAAAGAGGTTGGAAAGAAATGCAAAATATGTAATTTATGCACTTGCCAATGTAATGACTCACCCCACTACCCCCGGACATGGGTGCGTCATTTCCTCGTTTGGTCCATCAAATTTGTGACCCAGGTGTGCGTCATTTTACCAGCTATGTCCGTCAAATTTTTGACCAAGAGGTGCGTCAAAATCCCATCATTGACGTCAAATTTTTTGACCGAGGGGTGCGTCATGGTACGTCACTTGGCTATGGAAAATAACGCGCATTATTCTGAACCGAGGGGTGCGTCATGATATGCACTTGGCTATGGAAAACTGCACGCATTTTTGCACGCTACCAGTACCGGATACACGTACGTACCGCAAGTGAATTTACAGTGAGCGCTTTCCCGCGGCAAGTGAAAATCAAAGTCGGGAAGCGTTTTGGAGTAGGCCTAAGAGGGAAAAATGCTTGCTCGAATCTGGCAAGCAAATGATTTAAAAGCCACCCTTTCTCCTCACATTTTCTTTCCAACAAACTCATGAAATCACGCATACTCAATCTCAAGCCAGACGGACTGTTTAGCGATATAACGATTTCAACCTCACAGTACTAAATAGTAAAATCAAAGATCGTATACGGAATTCCGTATACGATCTTTGGTATACCGTTGCGTGGTGCGTACTGCGCGTACCTGCCGCAGCAGTATAGTAGCAGGCAAGTCGAGTGTTAGTGGTGCGCGACTCGCTCGCCAACGCTGTCATGGCTGTGCAATTCGCAAGTGAGCAGCGTGCTCGTTATTCCTCATCGAACGTACATCGTCCATGTGTTGCATTCAACCGGACTAGAAATGGCCGCGCACATACAGCGCATCTGCAGACAAGTCATGGCCAGGTGACTGGATTGCATGCACACATTCGGAATATCGTAGCAGCAGAGTGATGTACGGTGAATGACGGTACAGTGCTTACAGGGCCAGGGTAAGGGAAACTTGCAGAAACTTTGACAAATTGTGTTTACGAACCGAAAGAAAATGAAATTGCGTGAATAAAGCGTATGCAAAAATCCTTTCAGTATTTTCGGGGTGCGTCAAATGTACCGAGGGTGTCCGTCAAGAAAGTGACCTAGGTGTTCGTCAAAAACCCCATGTTGTCCGTCAAAAAAGTGACTGTGGTGTTCGTCAAAAACCCCGTGTGGTCCGTCAAAAAGTGACTGTGGGGGTGCGTCAAAAACCCTGTGTGGTCAGTCAAAAAATGATCATGACGCACCCATGTCTGGGGGTAGTGGGGTGCGTCATTACATTGACAAGTGCATTATATGAGAGCATGGTAACCCGGGATGCGTGCATCTCTGCGTAATAATGAAGTTCTGCATAGAAAATGCTCAAACTGCGACCAGCCCCATCCAACGCGTAGCGTAATGGGGTTGCGCGTTGTAGCATTCAAATCATGACAGGGGCAGTATCGCGGATAAATATCAACTTAAAATCGAAATATTTCTTCAATTTGATTTTTTGAAGACAACGTTACAGGTGAAGTTGAAGTGTTGACAACAGATAGCGTGCATACATGTAGTTTGGCTCTGCGAATAGTCCCTCTCTGTTCTGTCAAGAGGAACCTGGGAGAGCTACACTGAATTGATGGCCAGCGCATGCGCACACATCACATGCGCACAAATTTCAAATCCATTGACCAGATAAGTTGTCTGTGTGCGCATTTGCTGGCCATCAATTCAGTGTTGGAATCCTGCGCAATAATGATATTCACGTGCTTTTCTTTTCGCGCGAAATGCGCAAAAATTTCAACACCGTGAAAATTTCCACTTTTACAGTATCAGTGCATTAATGAAATTGAATTAAATGAAATGAAATCAGTTTGGTAATAAAATATTAGGCTACAATGAGTCCTCTGTGATGATTCGATGACGAGGCTGATTACAGCAACCCGTTTTCTCTGGACTTGTGAGTGGCATGTCTTATGTTGCTCGTTTGTCCCTACGAAATCAGGCGTTCGCTGTTCTTGACTGATGTCAGATTCGAGGCATTTGTCTGAGAGGAGGTAGAGCATGTATCATCATTTACGTGAGATTGGTAAGAGGAAGTCTACATACCTGTGATTAACCTTGTCAATAGTCAAGAAGAAGAAGAAATTTGCATTGATGACACTTGCTCACATTGTGTGAATTAGTGTGCAGAAGCAGAGTTTCACCCAAAAGAAGAATTTGGTGAAATGAGCCATTCACCGCAAACCATTTGTTGCCGGGTTATCCACGAGTCCTAACACTCATTGTTGCCAGTGGGCACATGAGTGGAAGAAATGTCAACTGATAGTGCACATTTTCTCTACATGCATAAATCCCATTAGAGATGCAAGCTGTGGTTAATATGCACTTCATTCATTGTGCTAAAAGTTAATATTTTGCTTTCTCTTTTTATTTACCTCAGATGAAGCAGCAAATCTATTGGGACACATCTGCCAGTATAATTCAGCAAACATTCTCAAGCAGGTGAGGAAAGGCAAGAGACAGAGGGCCTTCACAAGGGATTTGAGAGTTCAGAGTTCAATCTGATTACAGGTGTTTTTACTCTGCTCAGAGGGGCCTGAAGCTATTGTTCAGACTTACAGTTTAATGCATTTCAGACTTTTTTTTAAAGTAAGTTTAAGATTCGCATCAGAAGTTTTGTCACTTATTTCCGCTAGCAATGGTGACTGATGGGGAAGGGGGTTGTAGCTTCATAACTGTCAAGACAATATTAATGCTGTTTTTTGTGTACAAACCTATGGAGAGTTGTAAAGTGATGACATCATAGTATCTTCCAGCTTGCATCTTATTGTTCCAGCCAATAGCACTACAAGCACAAAATGTGAAACAGTTAATTCCATATTTGTAGGAATTTCTCCCCTTCTTGTCTTTAAAAAAGAAAAAAAAATTCAAAGCTAACATGAGCATAGTGTGGAATTACTACGTTGTTGTTAGTATAAGGGCCATGACAATGTCCTCGGTGACGATTTTGATGACGAGGCTGAAGACAACACTCTGTTGCCATGGCAATGTCGGTGCCGTGTGTCTTATGCGGCGCTGAAGTGCGTTGCCCTGGCAGCATGCAAGTGCTGTCGCTTTGTGATGCCAGTTTCGAGGCATTTGTCTGAGAGGACTATGTCATAGCAGCTATTCAGTTTGTTTAGTGTCTGTATCTGTGGGTGTGGGTGTTTGTTTAGGATTGCATTATAAATGCTAAATAAATAGATAATTCAATTTGATGCAGTATTCTCTTTCTGTGGCATTCACCTGATTTGACACCATGTTCGCAAGGACTTGAAATTTTTTTGTACTAAGTTGAATGATATTGTGAATATTGAAATAATCCGAATATGCCCTCATCAGGGATTACTCAGTTGTAAGAAAACAGGTAATCATCACAGTTTGTATCAGTTGACTTTATTTTTTGCTATTCTGCAGATATGTACCCACTTGTGCTCGGCCATGGAGGAGGAACATTACCGGATGATGGAACACGGATCAAACCGGGATCACATTTTGAGCAAGGTATGTGTTCTCGAAGACATTTTAGTTAGAACTTGATTTAGAAAAAATCTTGTTGACACATGTGCTTGAATGCCAACTTGGCATAATCATTACAATCAGTCAGTCTGTGGAAGTCTGCTAGTCAAATGAGCCCTGCTGCATATTGTAGTGAAATGATTGATGTGAAAGATGTGAAACACTACAAAATGTGGCAAAATTTTGATTTTGAAATCTTGCTGAACACTTTTGTTGTATGGATAAAGCCCCACCCTTTGATTCTGAAAGTTGGTTTTCCTCCCCTGTTGCTTCTTTCTTGAGCTGTTTCAGCTTTCAGAGTTTGATGACATGTGCCAAGTTAGGAGTAAATAATATGGACATGCAGTATTCCCACATTCACTTTATAAATGTACCATACAGATATTGTAATGCAGCAATTGTCAAAAGTTTGCCGAACTTGAAGATTTTCATATGAAATTTCTTCCCTCTAGAGTTGAACTTGTTTATGTTTTTCCCAAATATTCAACTGGTGGGAGGTTGATCGGTGTCGCTCTATGTATAGTTTACTTGTTTATTTGTGACAGACTTGGAAGAATCAGTTTGTTGGCTTGTCAATGATGTAGTCACAAGACGTTAGCCTTTTTGTCCGATGCAGTCTTCAGCTGTTTTGTTTGCCCTTTACAGCACGACTGCAAAATGGCGACACTAGGACACCACTGAGACCGTTTGCCAACACTCGCTGTTATCTTCTGAAGGAAGTGAATAGGACTGAAGCGTTTTCTTTGAACCATCTGTGTTGCTGTAGCAATGAGTTCTGTCTTGGGTGACTTTTTGGAGAAAGATATCATCTTACTCCATTTTGAATTACTGAAAAACCCGATTAGGAGTGTATGGTAAGAATAGTTTCATACACAGATGGTGCAAGGCTTCATTTCTTTCAGGGAGTTAGTCTATTCGGTCACTTGACATGTAGGAATTAAATGTTTCACCAAATCTCGATAACAATGTAATTGTACGGCTAGGGTATATATGAATTGACTCCAAGTGGTTAATGTGATTATATTTTAGATGTCCTCATTCTCATTTTCTTATTTCAGGAAGCCTGGCATTACTGAAGTGTGTACGCTCGAGTTCAAGGTCGGGTAAGTTCAGGGGCATTTGAACAAGCGTATAAACAGTGTGGATTTAAGGAAAAAGAAATGTGGCCAAGTCAGTGATGTAGTCACAAGACGTTAGCCTTTTTGTCCGATGCAGTCTTCAGCTGTTTTGTTTGCCCTTTACAGCACGACTGCAAAATGGCGACACTAGGACACCACTGAGACTACCCACAAACTTATTATTATCAGTTTATTCCAAGTGATGGAAGAACTCCCCCAAATGCCCTTTCCCATTGGTTTTGAAAGTAAAAAGACTTATATTTTATCTGGCAAGGTCTTAAAACCATGAATGACAGATCCTCTTCACACAAGGCATAGTGAAGAAAAAACCAACACACATGGATTTGCTTGGAATGCTTGAAAAAAAATAGGGGCTATATTTAATAAAAGGGATTGCAATTACTGTAAGTTACGATAATTGCATATATGCATAAGTTGGGAAAGAACCTTTCAGTTCGAGGTATTATGAGTTGTAGTCATGGTTACTGTAATCTCTTAACCTTACAACAGTTGCAGATGCCATACAAAGATCATATGTGACAATGCACCTCAAAACAAACAAAAAGTCGCCAGACATGAATTTTTAGTTAAGACCATATTCTGAAAGAGCAGACTTTAAGCTTTAAAATGATGTATAACTCAAATCAAATGGACTCTCCTAACCTATCTAAATATTGGAAAGAAAGCACAAACTCAGGAAGTGTGCGAACTGAGAAAAGAGGCTCTGAAGTATAGTGTCTATTCAAGCGCTTAATCTTTACCAAACCGTGCTGGCTGTGCGATGAATGTGACAAAAAACAGGAAGTAAACCACCAGAGTAACAACAATAAAGGGATTATCAGATTAAACTGAAATTTAGCATGCCTCATTAACACATTCTGTTCATAATCAATGCCAACTTTCAAAGCAGTAGCTCTATCCTTTCAAAAGTTATTAGAGTTGAAAGTGAAGAGTGTGGACAAGGTTTTTCAGAAATGAAAAAGGGATTCTAAAGACACACCTAATCACACTATTCTACCAAAAATGTTCGAGATAAACTGCTAAAAAACTCACTTTTATGCCCGTTTTATGATACCAAATTTTAGCATAATGTAAAAGAAGACCCGCTCTCTTAGAAAATATGAAAAAGTCAGGTTCGGCTAGGTTGACCCATTTCACTTATTTTCAGTCCTCACGCAAAATCAGTGTGTGCGACTTTATGTTCGTTTTGAGGTGCACGGTCACATATACACTGGTGTGTATGTTTAGAATTGCATGATTTGGGGGGGATCTTGCATGGGTAAGTGTATGCTGAACCACATTGTTTCTGTTTCTTTTCAGTTTTTTGATAGTAAAAGGTGTGTTATACCATTTGAAAGAATTTACTGAGGAGGGAAAATTTCTAGCCTTGACTATATGAAATGTTGTTACTTTTGTGAAGGTGATGTTAGATTGAACTGTACGAGTACTGTAAAACATACATTTTCGGGGCATGAAATTTTGGTGAGTTACCTCTAACATTCAATGCGTATAGTTTAGACAAGAACTTTCATGTGCATTCCTCATTTTACAGTTCTAATAACCAGTTATACCCCCATTTTCACTCTCTTGTTTCAGGAAGCATGCATGGGGCTCCCGACATCGGGTAAGTCATACTCGGATACTTCAAAATTTGTGGATAGAATTCATGTATGGCATAAAATTTGATCAAGTCAGTGATGTAGTCACAAGACGTTAGCCTTTTTGTCCGATGCAGTCTTCAGCTGTTTTGTTTGCCCTTTACAGCATGACTGCAAAATGGCGACACTAGGACACCACTGAGACTTGTCAATATTTTGAAGCTTTTGTGTTCCAAATCTTGAAAAAGTGAAATTCTTTTTGTTTTATGTATGTTGAAGTAATTGAACAGTGTACAAACAAATAATCCACTTGAACAAAGTCTGCATTTTCATTGTCTACTTGTTTGAAAAAGCATCTCTGCAAAGAAGAAAACCTGATGAAGTGGTCCAAACCATAGAATGGATGTTGTTGTTGCGGTTCATCCATGTTGCTGGGACATGCCAAAGAATGGTATCAACTGGGCTCATATTGCAGTGTGGAAGAAGAAAAACACATATCTTGCTCCCGACAACATGGTCTACTGCCAGTGGATAGATAATCTCACAGACCCTAGATTTGTGTTCTCTTTAAATCAAGTGTACAAAATCATTCCTTTGCATGCATATTAATCCAGACACTTCAATTCAGTGAGGACAGGGGTGTGACTTCAGGATGATGAACTTAAAGTAAAGCTGTTATTTGTTTGTTTTCAATCTCCTAGAGCAGAAAACCTGGTTCCTGTCAGCAGCCAGACCAATGAGGGTAGTAGTGGAATTCTGTGACTCTTGGCCATGTGACCACGAGGTGAGCCCCAGCTTGTGATTTCCAAAATGCCCAACCTCTCAAATGTACCACTATCATGACTGCTTATTGAATGTTTCTGAGGCTCATGATGCACTCGCTGGTTTTGACATCCATACAATATGCTATCTTTAGTCTTGGCTGGCCTGCCTTTTGTTAAATGGCAGTGATTTTCACATTGATGCTGTGCCTTGTTGTATGGGGAAGCTGAAGTAGAAAGTTGAACAAATGCCAAGAAATAAAACCAGCATACTTTTTTTTAAAGATCTGTTAGAGTTATGTATTATTTGCAACATAGTAATGCCTCATACACACCCATGCCTTTTGTATTAATAGGGCAAATGAAAATTATCTGTTGGGAAGGTGTTTTTTGTTAGCTTGCATGCATATGGTGGTAGGGCACGTAGTGTTCTTCAATGTAATTCCTGGTACAGTGTACTCACGAAAGTGGAGTATGTTCCAATTGGCCACCCGGGAGGATTCATGAACAAATGATTCAATTATTAGGAATGAGTAGACATTTTGCCAAGTGATCTTATATCTATTTCTTTTCACCTCAAGGCCATCATTAGAAAGACTATTCAGTCTTCTTGGACATGAAAGGAGAGGGATAAACCCCTGGCATCATGCTCCATTGTGTTATGAGGAACTGTTCCGACTCGGTCAGTGAGATCATGGAGTGTCAGTCACGAGGTCCCTGGTTCAAATCCATCGTCTGCTGCAGTTGTGACCCATGGCCAGGCACTTTGGATCGTCACTGCTCAGTTCCCGGAGGGGAAGCTGCAAGCTGCTGGTCTGTGTTTGCTTGCTTACGTACAAGCATTCATTCCTTCCTTAGCGGCCTGGTAAGAGACAGCTGCAAGTCAATTCAATTTGATTGTGATTCCCATTTAACTGAGGGCACTGAAATAGGGCAGAGATAACCAAGGGCATCTTGAAAGTAGTTGGAGTTACAGCACTAGATGTACAAGGTCTTCATTAATCTAAGCCAAGCTGTGTTGATAGTGGAAACCTGTTTGTCTGATGGTGAATGCTGCGCAAGTCAATGATGTAGTCACAAGACGTTAGCCTTTTTGTCCGATGCAGTCTTCAGCTGTTTTGTTTGCCCTTTACAGCATGACTGCAAAATGGCGACACTAGGACACCACTGAGACTTGCATGCAGTGAAATTAGATTTTAAAGCTTGTTTATTGGTTGTTAATGGTGGTGGTATTAGTTATTATTATTGGATGTATTGGTTGTGAGGCAGTCACATGCTAAACATTTGACAAACGAGTATTTCTTGTGTTTTATTTAGGTGTTTCCATAGAAAAAGAGCTTTGAGCAGTGCAGGATCTGGATTATTGAGCATGGTTGAAGAAGTAGCTATTTATAAGGAGATATTGAAGTCACCAGTTTGTCTGGCACAGTCATTGAATGACTTTCAAGTGCAATGCTGTTCCATGTTCAGTTTGACTGTGATGAATAGAGAGAAATCAGGCCAAACCGTATAGAAGTATCATTAATATTCACATATTGGATTATGGATGTGGACAAATTTGCAATTTTCCATATTTGTGTGATAGCAGCAGTTCCACTAAAAACCAATGTGTTAATCCAGCTTATGGTGTAAATATCTCTCGCATCCCCCCCCCCCCCAAATGCCCTACCAATATCGCTTTTCTCCTTGTAACTTTTTTTCTCAAATGTTATGCTTCTTGACCTTTCCCAGGATGCTGGATAGTGCGGATGAGAGGTGCAGAAAGATCACACCACCTGCTCATCTCCTGCTTGGGGAGCATATTTTGGTAAGGTCAAAATTGCAATGAGTAAGATCAAAGTACCCCTAAAAAGCCTTAAATCGTGAATTGTGGGCTGATATTTTGCCATGTGATTTTTAGTTTGCGAAGTGGGAGAAATGCTTCTGCAACATAAATGAATTTAAAAAAAATGTCTTTTGCATTTTCTTCTTTTTGGCTGGACATGCCTTCTGTCGAGAGAGAAAGATCATAGTTACAGCAAATGTCATATTAGAAGTGAAGGGGAATGTATAAAGTGTAGGTATACTTCCGTGTGAAGTCTTTGTGTGAAATGCAAGAGCTGAGACATGATTGGAAAATGAGGAGCCTTAGCGTGGTTAGATTAACCTGGCGTATTGCTCACTTACCTTTACTGCATGTGCTAAGTGTGCTGTGTCAAAAGCAGCTATATGTGCCAGTGATGATGAACCTTACTAGTTTCAAGACGGAGCTGACGAACATGTTTGTTGGAGATATCCTTACTCACCTGAGGCACATCTGCAGCACCTAGGCCGAGCTTCTCTTATCTGAAAGAGACATTTATGAATTTAAAAGAGCATCTGTACTCTCATCTCCTAAGGGATTTTTTTTTTTTTAAACTGTAGTTAAATTTGTTTGCAATTGCCCATAGGGAGAGATTGAATGCTTTTAAAGGCCACTTTTATATCCTTGCTTTAGTTAACCACTGCAACTGTCTTTTGTGTCTGTGTGTGTTTGAGTGTCTGTGTTCATTTGTTATTCTGTATGAGCAAGTCTTGTCTCATCAAACCTTGCTTGTATTCGTTTGTATGCTGTTGCAGGTACCCCTTTCGACTTTGTCTCGAGTAGAGAGTGTCTTCTCACATCAGTGACTGAAGGGGACAGCATTAGGAGCAAGGATCCACATATTCAGAGGTACAGCATTGCAGATGGGTTTGACCGAAGAAGGCTCATTGTATCATGAAGTCGTCATAATAACCTTACATGAAGACTCCTGGGCCCCGCTTTATCAGAAGATAAACTCGATTTTAAATTTCCTTACCACACATGCTGCCATAGACTTACAGTTGAAATCAACTATATATAATCAAATTTAACTCTTTATAAATAAACAGAGCCTTGGTATATAACACAGTCAACCTTGCTGAAGTCAGATCTATTTGGACTGGAGAAATAGCTTCTACTTAGAGAAAATTCGACTTATGGGGATTAAAATCAATAGAATATAAAGAGAAGACGACTTGAAAAGACCTTTGACTTTTAATAGACGATTGTTGACTTATGCGAGGTCAACTTAAGCAAGGTTGACTGTACATGGCTATTAGGAAGCTCCTTTATGAAATTGCTTGAGGATCTCCCCCGTCTTTGTGAAATTACCAGTAGTTACTGGGATGGCATTGAAAGAGGGAAGGGATGATGGAGGGATAGTTTGGGTCATTGGCCAAATTCGACAGGACTGGGACATGCAATTTTACCACTCTCTATTCATATGCTGCTCGGTAACTAAGATTAGGTGGTAGGAAAGGGGAGCTAAAGTGGGCAATTATTTCATTCATTGCTAGCCAAATAGGACCATTATACGAATTTACATGAACAATCATTATCAACATAGACTTTTCTTTTTATGCCTCCGCCACGAAGTGGTGCCGGAGGCATTATGTTTTCGGGTTGTCCGTATGTCCGTCCGCATTCGTTTACGCGATAACTTGAGTAATATTGACTGGAATTTTACCAAACTTGGTCCAAGTATGAAGTATGATGGGGCAATTAGTTGATTAGATTTTGGGTAGAATCGGCCAAAGGTCAAAAGGTCAAGGTCAAATCATGAAATTGTATCTGTTTACACGATAACTCAAGACTGGATCAAGCAAATTTCACCAATTTGGTCCAAGGATGATGTATGATGGGGCAATCAGTTGAGTAGATTTTAGTGACATTGGCAAGAGGTCAAAGGTCAAAAGGTCAAGGTCAAATGCTAAAAATGTTGCTATTTCCCCCATATCCGTGCAATGTCCGAAGGTATTTTTTTGTCCCCGCTGAACGAGTTCGAGCAGGGGACTATGAAACGGGCTCCGTACGTGTGTGTGTCCGTGTGTCCGTCCGTGCGTCCGTGTGTCCGTCCGTGTGTGCATCCGTGTGTGATCAAAATCTTCAATTTGCTACTTCTCTGTCATTTATGAGCCAATTTTGATTCTGTTTGCTTTATATGATAGCACTACATGGGAGCTTCGAAACTTCTACACAGTAATTTCAGTCGTGACCTTTGACCTTGACCTTTGACCTATATTGTACATTTTGCTACAAAATGCTACTCCTTCGCCATTTCTAACCCGATTTCGATTCCGTTTGCTTTATGTGATGGCACTAGGTGAGGGCTTCAAAACTTCTACACAGAATTTTGACCTTTGACTTCTTTGACCTTTGACCTTGATTTTTTGACCTATATTGTACATTTTGCCACAAAATGCTACTCCTTCGCCATTTCTAACCCGATTTCGATTCCGTTTGCTTTATGTGATGGCACTAGGTGAGGGCTTCAAAACTTCTACACAGAATTTTGACCTTTGACTTCTTTGACCTTGATTTTTGACCTGTATTGTTCATTTTGCTTCAAAATGCTACTCCTTAGCCATTTCTAACCCGATTTCACTTCTGTTTGCTTTATGTGATGGCACTAGGTGAGGGCTTCAAAATTTCCACACAGAATTTTGACCTTTGACTTCTTTGACCTTTGACCTTGACTTTTTGACCTATATTGTACATTTTGCTACAAAATGCTACTCCTTCGCCATTTCTAACCTGATTTCGATTCCGTTTGCTTTATGTGATGGCACTAGGTGAGGGCTTCAAAACTTCTACACAGAATTTTGACCTTTGACTTCTTTGACCTTTGACTTTGATTTTTGACCTGTATTGTTCATTTTGCTACAAAATGCTACTCCTTAGCCATTTCTAACCCGATTTCACTTCCGTTTGCTTTATGTGATGGCACTAGGTGAGGGCTTCAAAACTTCTACACAGAATTTTGACCTTTGACTTCTTTGACCTCTGACCTTGATTTTTGACCTACATTGTACATTGGCTACAAAATGCTACTCCTTCGCCATTTCTAACCCGATTTTGATTCTGTTTCCTTTATGTGATGGCACTAGGTGAGGGCTTCAAAACTTCTACACAGAATTTTGACCTTTGACTTTGATTTTTTACCTATATTGTACATTTTGCTACTAAATGCTACTTCCGGCGGGGACATATATTACACACCGCGTAATTTCTACTTTTCCTTGTTTAAAACTTAGTGTAGACATGTACTACTGCGTAAAGATTCTCCAGAGAGAGTTTCATGTCATAAGGTCAAAGGTCAAAAGGTCAAATGTTAGGTGAGAATGTTACAATTTAACTTTCTTGCAAATGGTTCAGTGTATCTTCGTGGAACTTGGTACATAGGCCTACGCATGTACTGACTGGCAGGGATTATCTAGGGAATGTAGGGGTCATGGGTCAATAGTCAGGGTCAAAGGTCAAGGTCAACTCAAACTTTAACTATTTTCCCCATTAACTTGTGTTATATGCAATGCTTGCATTATCATTTTTAAAACTTGATACATACATGTATTACCTAATGTAGAATCTCTCAAAGGTCAAAGGTTAAGGGTCAAAGGCCAGGTTACAATGCAAAAAAAAAAATCAATTTTATACTGTAATTACACTCTTTCTTCATAACTTGAAAATTACTCAATGTATAATTTTACAAAAGGGTCGGTCAGAAGTCATGTAAAAATGCGTGTACCTGCACTCTTAGACAATTAGAGCAAACCTAGTTCAAGGAATGTGAACATTCAAGATATTTCTGACAAACCTGACATTTCAATATTTTGTCAGTCATCACACATTGTGAAGACATTGTACCATACACCTATTGGGAGAATCATGCATTATGGCTGAGGCATCAGTCGCCATAGCGACATTTCTAGTTTAATGCTACCACAGTAAACCTGGTCTAAGAGAAGAGATGGCATGGATGATATCCAAGTTGTAAATGATGAGTTACTTCTCTGACACCTCTTGTCTGATAACATCACACTGATGTTCTATAGTAATTCTCTGATACATTGCTTGGATCATCTCTTGCAGACTCAATTCAGGTTCGATTATTTCCAGCTGTATCAGTTGGGCCAGGTCACTTCAAATGATGCAGGCATACAGTCACCAATAATCACACCAGATTGATTTTATGTGAGAATGAGTGAAATACTTAAAAACAAACAAAACAGATCAGAGCACAAAAATGAGTGTCCTTGTTCATCAGCAACCTTTGTTTTATGCTTTGGTTTCCAGCCAAAGATTTGCTGTTGGAAATCTGTTTCATGCTGATTTTTTTTTAATTTTTCTCAAGTCAGATCTAGTCACAAATGTACAGCAGAATACCAGTTTTTCCTGATGATGTCCATTACCTACTAGCTGTGCATGTGTAGAAGACAACGGCCGTGAAGCAGGCATGTTAATGGAATTGTGCATTTTATTTTACCTGATTGAGAAAGATAGGTAAAAAGAGAAAGTATTATTGGTCAATTGGTTTTGTACATAGTAGGACAAATACATATCTGTGCATCCTACAAATTCAATTCCCATATATTGACCATGTTTATGTCGCGTTTCAAATTTTCTGCATAGGAGGGGCTGCCCAAACCGTCATGATGCCTGGCAGAAAAGTCTGTTTGTCTTGCTTCAATGAGGATCTCCTTCAGAGCTGGGTGGTTGATGCGGTTTTAGATTGGAGGAATTCTCTCGGGTAAATATGTGGTTCATTTATCTCTGTAGGGATCCATATGAAGAGTTTAATCGCGAAATAACTTAGCTCCTTTTTTGTTGATTTGAGATATTAGCAATTATACCTGCTAAAACACACACAAAATATGGGATATTTTTATCCATAATATAAAGACTTTTCGTGTTTATGCAACAAATGAGGTATCATTAGAAAGGTTTTATTTTGCTCTATCTGATGATGGACTGATTTAAAAGTGTTTGAAAATGGTGCTTAACCCTTTTTTGCTATCAAACTCTTCATATGCTTGTATATTTCATGGAGTGGGAGGGTATCACTTCATAGTTTAATTTAAAAAAAATATTGAATGAAGTAGGGCTAAATATGTCAACCATGTGAGAGCAGATGAGATCATGGTACTCCTCTGTCTTCGCATTCAAAATAAACTTCAACAAAATTTACCAAAAGTATGTAATCACTCCTGGGCTGTGATAACAACTTTTCATCTCTGTGTGTTCCATATGGTAACATGTCTCCAAGCTCATTAGAGGCAGTGAATCAAGGCAGTGAGAATCCTATAAACTTGAGTTGTGAAGGCATCAGAAAGTCTTGTTGAATGATGAGATACTATACTCTTCTGACACCTCTTGTCTGAACAACACAGTAATGATGTGTTACAGTAATCACCTGACTCGAGGCTTTCTGAGAGATGCATTTATTTGCAAGAACTAAAAAAAAGAAGAAGCAAAAACGACAACAGCAAAGCAAATGGGAATAGATAGTATCCTGATCTTCTCTTTACCTGAAAACTGAATGATAATGAAAATAATATGATTTATCATGCAGCTGGTTGTTTGCACATTTTAAGTCTTGCAGCTTGTAGTCACATTAGAAATATTTCATATATTGGTGTATTGAATGTTTCAAACATCATACTTTCATATTTTCGTCTTCTCTCTCACACTCTTAATCTCTGCTGTAGGCTACAGTTATCCCTTCCTTGCTCCAGATCCCAACTGTGGAGGCCACTCCAGACCATTCCTAAGGAAGCATGTTCTTCTTGGCTCCTCGGGTGTGAGAAAACTTCAAACTATTCTCTGCCAAGATGGTGACCTTCATTTTGTGCCCTGCAGTGTGTACATACTAAGGATGGCTGCAGAGAGCCACTGGTTTTGCCCCACTTACTTGTAAGCTCATCCAGTGCTGCAAGAATAAACATGTGATGTCATTATTCATGGTGCTTGCCAGCATTTCCACGTGAAAGCAACAAAGCCTTGTATTTTATAACAGTAATAGAAAATGTTAGTTACTGCATTCAGTGCAAAACATGAAATGGATGCTTCCCCAAGTGTAGATTAATGGGCCATTTTAGTTACCAGGTCTATGCAGGTTCATTCTTTGTTTGAACTTGCATCCCATAAACTGTTATGTCAGATAAGGTTATGCATTGTTTAGCTTTGACGAGTGAAGTGCCCAACCAACTGGGAAAGAAAAAAGAAAGGTCATTGTTCAGATGTGCACACAAGCTAATTACAATCTGGCTTTAATGCCCCAGTCACTTAAATGTCACACGATTATGTCGGGGCAAAAACCAAGACCACTGTCATTCGTACCCGTTTAAAATCCATAGTGTAAGCGTTACACAATCCGATGTATCAGTTTCGTGCTGCATGAAACAGCTGAAGCACATTGCAGGGTTCGTTTCTCACCTGTGGACCAAAACCGAACCCTGTCGCATTGCGCCGAACCTGCAACCGCTGATTGACTTGCATGCGTGGACCAATAGAGAACACATGCGCAGGAGGATGATCTAGTTGTGCGTGTCCAGTATTTTTTGTAAAATTTGGTTGTCTATTTGCTCTAATTTTAACATAACTACTACATGTAATTGCACACGCACAAAACTTCGCAGGTAGGGAGACTGGGTTATACAGACTAGCAGTATGTTAATCAAATGCATATTCTTGCTGTAGCAGAGTTGTGTTAGTAAATAATCGTAACCCTTTCCCACTGTCGACTCAAACAGAAAAACACACATCTTGAAAGATACATCAGCATTTTTGCCCATAATTCATATGAAGAATGACATATGGGTCATTCCATGAAGTTGGGTACACAAAGTGTGACATGAGGCTCAAAATTTCAAAACTAATGCAGAGCTTAGTTATTGTCATCTCAAGAAACATAGATACATGGAGTATATCAAACAAACTATTAGAAGTTTGAATCTTGCAGCATAGCCACTACACATCATCACACATTCAAGATAACGCCCACTTGTTTCACATGTAACAGGGACACCAACCTTCCAATTTGATCTGAAGAAAATCTGCTTTTTCTCTTAGTTTGCCACAAGATATTTATAAATCAAGAAATATTTGGAAAGTATGTTGTGACTCTTTCCACACCAGCAACAGCAAAAAATACCAATCGAAAGTTAAAAATTTTAAAAATCCTACAACATTTTCTTATTAGAAAGGTCTGCAGACAGTTTTAGGGGTCAATTTTGAAATTCAATCTTAATGTAAATATATCTTTGAAATGCTGCACAACTAATACTGGAAACAGGGTGAAGTATAAGAGGACATGCTAATGCCTAAATAGGATCAGAAAGTGAAAAGGTTAACAAATACAAAAAGACTCTATTTTCCCAAAACCTTGTTTGAGGTTTCACATGTAACGATTACACAAAGATTCCGGTGTCCTGTTACATGTGAAACACTGAAACATAGTCCTTTTTGTTAATATTCTTTGAAATGAAGCATGAATAATAGAGGAAATATGGTGAGCCATAGGGGGACATGCTAATGTTTATAAGATCAGAAAATAAATATGCAAAATGACATACAAAAATGACTACTTTGCCCAAAACTTCATTTACGGTTTCACATGTAACAATTACACAGATTTTCTGGTGTCCTGTTACATGTGAAACACTAAAATAGTGTCCTATTTGTTAATATTCTTTTAAATGTAGCATGAATAATAAAGGAAATAGAGTGAAGCATAAGAGGACAGGTTGATGTTTAAATAAGATCGGAGAGTAAAGATGCGGACATACAGAAAATGACTATTTGCCCAAACTTCATTTTAAGGTTTCACAGGTAACAATTACACAGAGATTATGGTGTCCTGTTACATGTGAAACAATAAATTTGTCTCTCGATTTATAAGACTTTCAACATTTTTAAATTTCAAGTAATGACTGAGAATAATTATATAAAGATATATATAAGAATTTTATTCTTATAATTATAATGTATTTGTCCCAAAGTTTATTTGGTGGTTTCACGTGTAACAAAGACACCAAGATACCGGTGTCCCGTTACATGTGAAACACTAAAATAGTGTCCTATTTGTTAATATTCTTTTAAATGTAGCATGAATAATAAAGGAAATAGAGTGAAGCATAAGAGGACAGGTTAATGTTTAAATAAGATCGGAGAGTAAAGATGCGGACACATATACAAAATGACTATTTGCCCAAACTTCATTTTAAGGTTTCACATGTAACAATTACACAAAGATTCTGGTGTCCTGTTACATGTGAAACAATAAATTTGTCTTTCGATTTATCAGACTTTCAACATTTTTAAATTTCAAGTAATGACTGAGAATAATTATATAAAGATATATATAAGAATTTTATTCTTATAATCATAATGTATTTGTCCCAAAGTTTATTTGGTGGTTTCACATGTAACAAAGACACCAAGATACCGGCGTCCTGTTACACGTGAAACATCAAATTGCTAGTTTTACTCAAATAATGCATGTATCTCATTATTTTTGTTTGATTTTCTTCAAGAACAGCTTTTAATTGAACAAAAATAAGCAATCACATGGATAATTTTAATTAATTACAATCGTTTACCCTTCTTTGAAAGATTATCTTTCCTCCTACACAATGTACAGATTACAGAAAACTTGATGCATGTAGTCTGGGTAGGCTCAAATTTAATGTGCATGCCTATCACAATGACATATTGAACGACAGAATTATAATTTTATTCATTAATTCAAAATGAAATTCCCAATATCTTCAGATTTTGTTACAACTCATATTCACATTTTCTTGCATGTTACCTTACTAATATTTTTGGCACTCCAGTTCTTGTATTGGTTTATCAATGCGTTTTCAAGTTACAGTGACTTTTATATTTACATCCATATTCTTGCATGTACATTATATTGATACTATTTTATTACAATACTTTTAATTTTAGTCACATAGTGCCTGCATTTTGCTTTTGTTCAAGTTTTGTAGTGCCTGCATTTTGCTTTTGTTCAAGTTTTGAAGTTATTACAGGAATTCTAACTTTGAATTTCTTTGCCATCACCGTTGTGATGAACACTACATTTTTTAATACAGGGGAATCTTGTTATAAAGAACAGTAGAACACTGATCTGACGAACTCCACTACTACAATGTAATCTTTCTTGTCCCACTTCTTTGTATTCTTTTGTGTTACTAGTAGAACATATTTACAATATAACACACTAATTTATATGGTCTTAAGGACCTCACTATAATGAAGTTCCCTATACTCATAATACTTATGTATAATAGCCCTGATACTATCAAGGTTTCAATACAGCAATCTAACTTTGATGGTCCCAAGAAATTTAAGAATCTTGTTCTCGGTTCCCCTGTATTGTTAACTTGTGTCATTCTATTTAGTATTAAAGTAATGTCACATAAAAACTTGATTTCTGATTAGCATACAAATATCAATTCTATTAAATGAATTAAAAATTAAGTTCCTAAACCATGAATTATAACAATATCTTGTTGATTTAAGATTTTCCTGTTTCTCATGAGTTGTCAACAGTTTTTTATATGAGCATGTGTGTTTGTTTTTCAATCAATGTTTTGATTCAGAATTCAAACTTCATTTTTCACATGAAAAATTCCAAATAACCCATACTTTCATTTGCATTTTGTTCTAGTTGAGGCCACATGCTACTAGCTCCTCAGCTGATGACTGCAGCGCAGTCCTGCACGTCTACACTAGTGCTGTAGTAAAAAGGTTAACAAAGCAGTAACCAAACCGTCTTTGGTCAAAATGGTTTGGGTTTGGATAACTGTTTTGATTCTCATTATGTTCTGAAAATATTATTACAAATAGAATTACGAGTAAAATTATCACTATAAATATTACCTGCAAAATAATGAAGGAATATGTACAACCTGTATAAAAATTTGTACATTATATGACCGAAACACAACCATATTTTTGAAGTAGGTTAACTGGGTTTTAAAATAACCGAATACTACAGCACTAAGACTCTACACTGAATGATGTGCAGGAGATCCTGGCCAGTAGTGCCTCATAACATAAAAGGATCGAAACAGCTTCGGCATTTGCTAATTTAAATATCTTTCATGGGAAGAATGAAAAAAGGCAAACATACAATGGAATGAGATACGGAAGGTGAATTTTCACCATTAAACATTGTATTTTATTCCTTACATATACTCTTCCAATAAAACATTTTAGAAAATTTGAAGAATGCCAAAGCTGTCCTGAGGCTGTTTTAATTCACATATACATGTTCCTGTTCTAAAATGCAGCATCCTGTCCTACTAATCCTATTCTTCAAGATTGATGAATGTGTCGATTCTAGTTGCCAGTGAACGAAAAGTGTTTTCTTCAAATCCAAGATGTCTTGAGGACACAGGAATTGGTGGAGAGGGGAAGATGGCAAAGATCCCAGTTCTCCGAATCCAGTCTTGCTCCGGTTTGTCTGGCCAAGAGTACTTGTTATCACCCTTATTGAGTAAGAAGTTGATATGTGCATCTTCTTTCAGCTCCAGGACTTCTCCGACCCACCACGTCTTACCATATACAACGGCAACAAAATCCCCAGTTTGAAGGTCCTGAGTTTGGCGATAAGCTGTATATATGAATAAAGATAAAATATCTAAAATTATAAAGTAACAATGCTTTTGCAAAATAGAAGAAAACTGTCACCAATAGACAATTCTCAGATAACCAGTACTGCACGTAACATAATCAGTAAAAGGATCTCCAGTGATCTTTAATATGAAAGAAGACATACATCCTCCTGCATTCAGACATAGTTATTCTGAAAGAGAATTTTGATCCACAGAAAAACTCATTTGAACAGAATTGAACTGGTATGTCTCTCCATAAATCTTGTAACAGCCTCCCTAAATATGCATAAAGTGGAGGTGTGATTAACTTGTTGGGAAAAAAATATCCCTTCACATGTACATAATATATTGCATGTGCAATTGGGTATATTAACTTTAAACATAAATAACACAGACATTTTGGGACTAGAATTGGGTGCAGGTGAGCATGTGTCCCACGTGTGTGTTCATGCTGACTCCATGCTGTAAGTGCACGTGGATACATACGCATTGCAGTGGGTGAGGTCACTGAGGTGTTTAAGTGCACATCAGTATTTTGGTGTGGGTGGACTTAAGCGTTAAAAATGGGGACATTTGCAGGTGTGTGTTCATTTGTGAGGTATGTATAAATGTGTGTGTGTGCGCATGTGTTTGGGTTCATGCTGGTGGGGTTCCAATCCATGTGCGCTATGATTGTTAAAACCTAAATTGCCAAGAACATCAATACATGTGCAGGGACCAATTTCAATGATTAGAACAAGTAAAATCTTAAGTACATTTGTTAACATTATACCACTTGCCATTTTTTTCCTTTGTATATCAGAAAATTTGAAATGATTTCTATGCTTCAGTGCATGATAGTAAATTATTTGAATCTTGAATTGAACTTTGAAAGTTGAGATGTAAAAAATAATTTTTACAAACCTGTAACATGAACCCGAGTGCCAGCAGTAGATGGCGAGTGAGAAGTAGGGAGTTCCATGTGAAGCTGTGTGTCACACGTTGACGAGTGAGAGGTTTGGTCTTCAACATGAAGCTCAGTACCAGTAGACAGCAAGTTAGAAGTTGGGACTTCAACGGGAAGCTGTCTGTCAGACGTAGAAGGCGGGTGGGAAGTTGGAACACCTATGACCACGTTATCTGTGAAAGTTGAAGATTATACATAAAAAAGACCTTAATGGTAGACAATGACTTATGCATGAAATTTGTCAGAATTAGTGGGAACACTACAGTATTCAAGCAGACAATATTGTGAAACCTCTGTGCAACTTTATTTATGGAGTTAAGTTGAAAACTATGATTCAAATTATTTTGGTATATTTATTATAAGGCCTTACATTTATTCTAGACTTAGTCTACCTTTTACAGACCTGTTTGATCGATTGATCATGTTCATGGTATATTTTATCACTAAAAATACAGCAAAAAGAAATAAGTGAATTCTTTACTATGACATTCGTATACCTACTGACATTATTATTTGGATTTTAAGTATTATATTACAGTCCCCGAACGGTAAATGCACTGTTGTTGCTTGAATGCCGACTACACTACAACTGTTATCTTTTGAATTCTACACAACTTTTGATTTCGAAATTTCACAGATATTGCCCAAATACTAATATCTTTGGTTTCAAACAATGATTGGGGCATTTTGTGGGCTCTGCAAAAGGCATTGGCTACCTTAAATGTTTCATCTGAGGGACAAATAAACTGTTTTTCATATCGCCAAAATTAACTCCCTAATATAAAAAAGGGTTGAAGAAAACATAAACAGCGATATTACTGATTTGTACAAACCGGTAACATGCAGTTGTTTCACAGGTGAAGAGGAAGGGGAGGATTCGCTTTCCCAGTAATCATCTGCATCAGTCATGGAAGACGGGCCGTCAGCATCCAAGTCATCATCTGCAACAGTCATGGAAGACGGGTCTTCAGTATCACCTGTATCTGTAAAGAACACCTCACACTTACACAATTTTGCTGTTGTACCACTCTGTAACGAACAAAAACATTGGTCTATCCAAAGAAAAATATGTACAGATAGTGCGCACATATTTAACTCTGTAGTATAGAACAACATTTGGTCATCGTGGCAGCGTATGGCAAGACAATGGTGTAATGTGCAGCAGCAATTCATGAGTTATAAGTTTAAGAACATCTTTCAAAAACCCTGGACTTACAGAAATATATGTTAAAGGCATTGGTTAACAATGAATCCAGTTGAAAAAAATCTGAGCTACATGGTCCCACGTGCTACTAGTAAATCTGATATAGTGTAGAAATGAAGCCCTGCAAAAATTGCTGTGAAAATGATAATTTAAATACTACTGCAAAAATGTAAATTTGCAATGACTGTTTTACGATGCTCAAATTTCCCCATTGGCTATAGTGTTGAATAAACTGTTACTGAAATGGTTCATTCTTTATTCATAGAAATCTGGATAGTGAAGGCAGGATTTTCAAAACTTTTATATTCTTGGCCGTTTATTCATCCACTTGAACATTGTTACACTGCTTAGACATCGCAGTTGTACAATTTTTTAAATCGACCCACAATATTAACCACTGACTTTAAAACAACCAATGAATAAGATGGGTCTGTTTGAAAACTTTCTGCTTGGATCACAAATAACTAGCATTAGTCAATAATACTAAATGAATATATATATTGGCAACCTTCTAGGTAAATATTAAGGTTAATTTAGTTCTTACCATGAGATGTCTCAATCGTAGCAGCAAACAGCTTTTCACTTTTCCAGTCATCTACAGTCCCTCTGCTGTCACACTGCTGATTCCCGAGAACACAGCCTTTACAGAAACAAGACAGGTTCCTTGTCCACAGCCGTCCACTGCTTTCACCCTTTACACAGTGCAGTTGCCTGGTGCCCTTGATGGTCTGGACGTCCTTGTGATCTCTGTTGTGATTCATTTCCTCTACGAAGAACACTTTCCGTTGAAAGTGGAGACATTCGACTTGGCTTGGTTGTATTGTCAATTCATCTTGGCAGAACTCATATACATCTTTTGCATTGTTCATTACTTTACGCCCAGAACTAATAGCTAATGAAGCTTGTCGTTTCACAACAGCCGTTTCCCCATCGCTCGGACCTTTCCCATGTCTGGCACCAAAATAGTGATGCTCTACTGGAACTTGGTAATGTTGCTGTGCAAGAGCAATGTCCTTGAATGGTCCTCTACTTTTGTATTGGGCTGCACATTGATCTGTAAATCTGATGATCTTGTCAATTTCCATGTTTTGCCGGAGATGCTGTACTGCCTGTGACATGAACTGGTGCACTGCATGATATGTATGTCGATTATCGCCTGTTATGAAGACGAGTGACTCCTGCATTGTCTCATCACATGTTGGACATCTGTGATAGCAAACAATAGGGTGGATTGTGACGTTTGTGTGATACCAATGTGCGCTTTGTATTTCGTCTTGGTACTTGCATACAAAGTTCTCTGCAAAGTCCAAGACCATGACGACCCAGTTGTTTGGCATGTCCTTGGTAAGTGTAGCAAACTGCTGAGATTGCCAAGACGCACTATGCAGATGCTTACTGATAGTGACCGTCTCCCCTTCAAGTTCCTCCAGACATTGAGATACTGTCCCGTCGTTGGTGACAATCTGTTGCTTGGTGATCGTCTTCCCATTCTCGTCCACTCTGACCCGAATCCATTTCTTCCATGTCATATGCTTAGGGCCGTGTTTTTCCACCAGCGGTCTCAGGTAAGATCTCAACAATTTGGGACCACATTCTTTGCATTTCCTCTCGGAGCAATGTCGCATGTACGTCTTCGCTCCTTCAGACTTGGGACACATTGTGACGCGATTCACTGAGTGAACGCCATCAAAGAAGGACTTCATTCCGTAACTGTGTGCTAAATTATTAATTGCTGTTGCCTTCAACTCAATATTTGTGCAGTATTCGCACAAACATGCCCTGAATTTGATTGATCCTTGGAGCTTTACATGATGTGGCCGGAGGCTGTAGAATGTTTTTGCACCTACTTTCATGTCTGGATTCTGTGATTTGAACTTCAAGAACAAAGCTGCCACTGACTGTTGAAGATATCGAATATTTTTCATGGTCTTCATGGATACCATTTTCTTATCAGGCAGGTCGATGGCTGATTCTTCGTAGAACGAGATGACTGCGCTTGCTACCTCTGGGGACAGCTTTCTCTTGTCGTGCATTTGCTTCTTCTTGCTTGCCGAGGAGATGATCTTGCGGCCCATCTGCAAGAGAGCCGATCCTTTTTTCTGAAGTCGGTACTTGCTCAAGATCTTTAGTGATGCAGCAATATTCCTTCTTTTTTCTAGGTCTTTCTTCTTCTTGCTCCTCTTTAGTCTGCCCATTTCCTCACTAATGCTTGATGTCAGGAGATTTTGGACTTCATGATGGGCATCCTCAAGGCCAGTGTGCATTCCTCTCTTCTTCAGTGCTGCACGCTTTTTTGGAGAGGACTTCTGAAATAGATCTATCATCGTAGAAACACACTTTTCTCGGTCTTGTGGCATAACTGCCCTTACTCTCTCCAAACTTTTTCTTCTAGCCGAAGAACTTCTCACGTCACATCCTGCAGATGAGAGTTTCTTGCGAGTGACTTCCAACTCCGCATGTTTCTGATCGAATGCCTCTGCAATTTCTTTCAAACGTTCCTCTTCTTTCTTTAGCTCTGCTTCTCGAGCCTTGAGCTTCTGCGATTCAATCCACATAAGCTTTTCTTTTTCTTTTTTCTGCTTGTATTTCTCTCGTCGCATTGCGTTGTATTGCTCATGTTCTTCTTTTGACATTGCTGCTCGTCTCTCTCGCTTCTTTCTTGCCTGTGCTTGTAATTTTTCTTTTTGCCTTTTGTCTTGAGCTCTGGTGCTAGGTGTTTGTTTCATTTTGTTTGATTGAAGCCGTAGTTGCTCCTCCTTTTTCTTTGCTCTCATTTTCCTCATTCGCAGAGCTGCAGTCGCATTACACCGCTTCTTTTGTTCTAGGAACTTTTCAGACTTTTCCTTCTCTTCAGTGGAGATATTTCTCTTCTTTAAGGTGGACTCCGCTAGGGACATTTCGATCCTCTGTAACTTGTTATATTCCGCAGCTTTTTTCAACAATTTTGTGTATTCTTGTGGGTTGTTGGCCTTCAACTTATGTCGCCACTTTGTTGTTCGGGAAGCAGCTTCATTACTGTTTACTAACTTTACTGTTGACTGTTTTTTTGAGGGCTTCCGGGCCTCCGAATCAATACTACATCGCAACCGAAGATGGAAAGGCTTTTTCTTAGCCATGTCTATCGGTGTTTAACCAGCCTGAACTTGAAGTAATCATAAGTTGGAAGGAGGGGGGGGGGGGGGGGGGGGGCTGTAGGGGGGAAAAGACAACATTAAAATTAAAATAAAATTAAAACTGAAATGTAGTTCAAATATGATTTGCAGATTACAATATATATTCTGGCAACCTTCTAGGTAAATATGAACACTACATTTTTTAATACAGGGGAATCTTGTTATAAAGAACAGTAGAACACTGATCTTTATATCGAGTTTCCACTGTACCTCAAATTTATATTGGGTTGTATATTAATGGCATTATTTGAATTGTATTTTGAAGGGTGCCCTCTGCGATTAAATGGTCATTTTTAAACTTAGAAACACTAGCGAAGTAAACTTCATGTGCAAATTTTGCCGTTTGTAAGATAGACAGAGACTAGTGTCATATTAGTAGTAACTTGTATGGTTGAGGGCCCCTAGTTTCGGTAAACTAGCGATTGTCAGCCTCCTTAGTGAAATATTTTATTTTCTAAATGACCTAAAATTTAGCTCAGAATGTGCTATAAATCCTGCATATTGACATCGTGTTGTCACACTCTCGATGAGGTCATCCCATACGGAAATATCGTCGAGAATAGCGTGCGACGTTCTTCTGCATGCGCCTGTCCTTGTGGAACCTTGTTCTCAGCAAACTATCTCACCAATAAATTACGTTTGGTTTATGTGGTGATAACTCAATAAGGAAGTCTTATACTACAGCAAGAGGTCATACCAAGCCCCAAGGAGGTACTAGGCAAGCGTAGTACCTCCTTGGTCATACTAGTCTAGACTCGATACTACTAAAGGGCGCTGATGTCGTCGTTTACCACCAGACTTCCATGTGTAATCAACTACATGTATTTACTTACATAAAAAGACACGAGTGGGACTAAAGATGCAATATCATTACGAATTACTTTACTCGCGCCGATTGTGGTTTTTTTTTTAATGAAATATTCTTCGAGGCTCTGCCCACACAATTTCGTTAACTGTGGGTATAATCTACGAAATATCGATCATAAAGTGTAATATAAGTACGATACGATCATGTCAGAACATGAGAAAGATAGCTAGCCTACCTTGTCAAAAGCGACACGTCGTTTCCATCGTAACAGCTGCCCACGAAACACAAAAGCGGCTTGAGCTGTTCTAACCGGTCGTCTGCAAGCCGATCGCACTCGTCACATTCAAGTCGCATCATCCGGAAACCCGGGCAATGTGTCGTCAACTCGTGAGCGTACGTCATTTGCCGAATGGATCGTGGAGAATTGTTCCCATCGTAACTTTTTCCACGGACACGAAGAAAATATACAAGCACCTTATTCCTCCGTATTTTCCAAAAGCAGTCAAACGCGATTGTTTCTTTTCACAGTTTTAAAGATCCATTGACAACAAACATATATAAGACATTTCTTGCCATGTTTCTCTCGTATTTCTGCAGTTTTCCACTCGCAAATATTTAATCCTCATTACCATTTCGCGGACACGAAATGTTACGATAGTAACATGATCTCATAAGAGGTAATTTTCCAAGAAAAACCTCTTCATTGGGGAATTGTCTATTAGTGCCGACTATGAGAGTTAATAATGTGAATAAATACACAACTCATTTTTCTTTACTGTAAATTGTATTTATTTAATATTCAAACAACACAAACAATGTTTTGATGTCACAAAAGAAACACAAAAATTACAAAAAATAACATTTTTAATCATCAAAAAACGGGATTTTCATAAAGTCTCAACTATGCCCTTTTGATAATATATTCTATCACTCCTCATTAATCAGACAATGTGGATATTAGATTAAAATAACTTTTGTTGGGACCTCTGAAAACAGATACATAACATGATGAACAGTACTGCCCATTGTGTACCCAACTTCATGGAATGACCCATATCCATATTAGATACATATGTGAAGTTTCAAAGGATTTTGTGGTAAAATAAGGGAGATACGAGGAGGTGAACTTTCAAGATAATTTGTCCTTCGCTTCGCACAGTACTTCGATGACCGTTACAAATTTAGAAGCGGAGTTAGTTGCACTGTATCGCCAGACTTGCAAAGGAACATTATGTGCTTCAGTGTACATTGTACTTTGTTATGAAAAGTTAGTCTTATTTCAAGAAGAGGGAACTTCATTATTCATACACACAACTTTTGTGACCAAATTTCTTGAATTTGACAATGACAAACAGGTTATTGGAAGAAATTAAGAATTTTTTTATTCCTCTATTCTGTACATTGTGGATTGGTGTGCTGTTGTACTCTTGCTGATGGGGGGGGGGGGGGGGGAGGGTGATTGTTGAATCATGTTAGCGCAAGCACTGATTTTCTTTGTTATTCATGTACGTAATTTGATTTAGCTGGAACAAAACAGTGGTTGTCATTCCTGTTTGATCTCCCATGGCAAGCCAGAACTAAATTGTTTCCTTTTCCTTGCAGGAAATCAATGTTATTTAAAGGCACTGTTAATTGGCATTTAGAAATGTTCAAAAAAAAAAAAAGAGAGAGAAAGAAACAAACAAAATCTTAGCAGCATAAGATAAGCATTTTGTGTGTGTTTGTGTGTATTGTTTGGATATAGTCATGTATATACCTGGCAGTACGAGTTGTGCAAAACGCCACAAACTTCAAAGTCGTCCTGTTTGTTCATCAGGAATGTTATGGGACATGAATTGTTTCATAAAGCACATAAAAAGTAATGGACATTTCATTAAAATTTACTCTTGTACTGGACATCAATTGATGGCTCACATCAGGTATTTGTGTATGTGTTGTGCATATGTGCGTATTTAAGCGATACGTAATATTCCAATATAGTTTTCTTTTGATTTCATCCATTGCTAGTACATGCTCTTGAATGTGCGGTTGAACAAACATATCTGACAAAAAATACTATATTAAAACATAATACTTCCTGTCAAAGAGTACATGGGGGAAAAATGTGAATAACATACTGTACATTGTATTCCATATTAAAAGCTGTGAGTGCTGTATATATATATACACACACACATATATATATATATATATATATATATATATATATATACAGGGGAAACTCGGTATAACGAACACTGCTATAACGAGATATCGGTTATAACGAGGACATTTTCTCGGTCCCAAATTTCCTTCCACACAAATCAATGTAAAATGCTACTCTTATAGCGAGATCGGCTATAACGAAATAACTGCTATAACGAGATAAATTTTGTGACTTCCAAACAAAGAAAAACATAGTCAATCAAACCTGCTATAGCGAGGTAAAGCAAAATGCCTTCGGTAAAGCTTTACTTCGCCTGTGCTATCATCTTCCGAGATTGTAAAGCTTGATGCGCCCAAAACTGTCTTGTACACACATAATCATTTTCTTCAGTGCACTCCAGCTAGCACTGCATGTTGTACGTGTAAGTGTGTGTGTGCGCGCTCACTGATACATGCAGAAAATGTGGTGGGACGGCCATATGTATACATGACATCATCATGACGTTTAGCAGGTGTGAGGCAATCTGATGCTGTGATTGGCCTCCTACGTAGGGAATTACCCATCTTCACACACACGCAGTCATAATGTACATACAGAATGTGTCACATACACACACAGCATTGTGCAGACCATATTCAAGCTTTCCACGCAACACACACTCATACGATAACCACATACCAATCCACAGACGATCTTGATACAATCGCAAGCTATATAAATTTACAAATTCAAACATCTACAATTAATAAGAAACACGTTCTTGATATTGGATATTTTTGGCGAAAAACATCTTCTTACCCATAAAGGTGAGTTATTCCCTCACACACAATATCAAGTTATCAGTATTGATTGAAATATGATGGGTAGTCCCACATGTGCAAATTAATGTCTTTATGTTATGCCTTCTTTTATGCCTACTGATATAACGAGATATCGGCTATAACGAGGAAAATGACTCGGTCCCGACCATCTCGTTATATCGAGTTTCCACTGTATATATATATATATATATGTATATACCTGCATCACAAAACAAACAAAAAGTCGCCAGACATGGATTTTTATCTCACCTGAGCCGAAGGCTCAAGTGAGCTATTGCGATCGCTCTTCGTCCGGCGTCCGTCGTGCGTTGTCCGTCGTGCGTTGTCCGTCGTCCGTCGTGCGTAAACTTTTTACATTTTCATCTTCTTCTTGAGAACCCCATGACCGATTTTCACCAAACTTGGCAGGTAGCATCCCTAGGGGGATAGGATCTCAATTTCTTCAAATGGGCACCATGGCCCACCTGGGGGGCCCCAGGGGGGCCCAAACACCCTAAAATTAAGGAATCTTTAAAAATCTTCTTCTCCAGAACCAGAAGTGATAGGGCTTAATTGATACTATGAGTAAGTACATTGATGACTGTAGTTTCAAGTTTGTTCATGGGGGAATCAGGGGTGCCCCCCTTGGGACCCAGGGGAGGGGGGTGGGGAGGGGTCCTAATGGGGCCTAAATTGTACATTTTCATCTTCACTTTGAGATCGCCATGTCTGATTTTCACCAAACTTGGTACTTAGCATCCCTAGGGGGATAGGATCTCAATTTGTTCAAATGGGCACCATTGCCCACCTGGGAGGTCCCTAGGGGGCCAAACCCCCTAACATTAAGGAACCTGTAAAAATCTTCTCTAGAACCAGAAGTGATAGGGCTTAGATGATACTATGAGTTAGTACATTGATGACTGTAGTTTCAAGTTTGTTCATGGGGTTGGCGGATTCATTCCCCCCCCCCCCACGCCCTTGGGACCCAGGAGAGGGCTGGGGAGAAGTCCTACACTTGTAATGGAGCCTGAATTGTGCATGTCCATCTTCTTCTTGAAAACCTCAAGATGAATTTTGACCAAACTTAGCAGGTAGCATCCCTAGGGGGATAGAATCTCAATTCCTTCAAATGGGCACCATGTCCCTCTTGGGGGCCCCCTAGGGGGCCCACCCCCCCCCCCCCCCCACATTAAGGAATATTTAAAATCTTCTGCTCTAGAACCAGAAATGATAAAGCAAAGTTAATACCATGAGTTTGTACATTGATGACTTTAGTTCCAAGTTTGTTAATTGCAGATTCAGATCCAGGACTGCCTGCCCCCCCCCCCCCCCCCGAGTTGAGGGGGGGGGGATCCATATGCAGACCTAAAGTTTCCAATGTTCTCAGGTAAGAGTGTGCAAGAATGCATGGAAGGTGAAATTGCGATACTCAGGTGAGCGCGTGACCCGCGGGTCTCTTGTTAGTTAAAGATGATATAAAGTTTTGGTACCTCAAAAGTTTCCCCGAGTTTCCTTGTCTTAGTTTGTGTTTCAGGTTAAAGTACCTTTCATATAACTAACTCTGTGAGACTTACTCACCCCAAAGTGCTCTCATGTCTTAGTAATCATGCAATAATGGTTTCCTACGATACGTCGTATATTGATTCTCGCGGTACCGCGTCGAGTCAAACTAACGGCTCGTTCGAATTTTGCAGAGCCCATTCTGCTCTGGTACAAAACCATTATTGCATGATTACTAAGACATGAGAGCACTTTGCGGCGAGTAAGTCTCACAGTGTTAGTTATATGAAAGGTACTTTAACCTGAAACACAAACTAAGGCAAGGAAACTCAGGGAAACTTTTGAGGTACCAAAACTTTATATTATTTTAAGGGCAGATTCTGAAAGAGCAGAGTCTAAGCTTTAAAATGATGTAAGCTCAATTGAAATGGACTCTCCTAACCTATCTAAATATTGGAAAGAAAGACACACTCTGAAAAGTGTGAACCAAGAAAAGAGGCTCTGAAGTACAGGGTCCATCCGTCTATTCAAGCGCTTAATCTTTACCAAACCGTGCTAGCTGTGCGATGAATGGGACAAAAAAAAAAAGGATGTAAACCACTGAGACAACAACAATGAAGGGATTATCAGATTAAGTTGACATTAGGCATGCTCTATTAACACATTCTGACCATCGTTAATGCCAACTTTCAAAGCAGTAGCCTTATCCCTTCAAAAGTTATCAGACTTGAAAGTGAAGAGTGTTCAAGGGTTTATCAAGAAATGAAAACTATTAAGGGGCCTCTAAGACCTACCTGATCTCGCTGCTGTAAAAAAGAGTTGTAGAAAAACTGCTTAAAATGCACTTTTCCTTTCATTTGGTGATCCCAAACTTAAGAATAATGTAGAAGAAGGGTAGTTCTTTCAGAAAATATGAAAAACTCAATATTAACTTAGTTGACCCATTTCACCTTTAAAGGGAACATATAGTTTTGGTCGAGACCTGATTTCAAGTTTCTAACATTTCTTGATTAGAAAATGAGAAACCTCTTATGAAATATGAAAGAACATGTAATTCTATGAGGAATTCAACGTTTATTTGATGAAAATTGGTTTTGAAATGGCTGAGATATCCAAAAAAGAGCGATTCTGATAAAGTGTGGGACCCACACTTTATTACGATCGCTTTGTTTTACTTTGTTTTTGGATGTTTCAGTCATTCCAAACCCGATTTTCATGAAATAAACTTTGAATTCCTTTTAAAATGGTATGTTCTGTACTATATCATAAGTGTTTTCTTGTTATCTCACATAAAGTAAATGCCCAATTCTCATCTCCACCAATACTGTATCATCCCTTTTAAGTCCTCACGTAAAATCAAGGGGTGCGACTCTTTGTTCGTTTTGTGATGCACGGTCACATATGTATACATGTTTAGATTTCACGTATTGGCTCCATGAAATGTATATGTATATATATATATATATATATATATATATATATATATATAAAATAGCATACATACTTATGATACAGGCCAGCAGTGCATGACAAAAGTTATAGTGCACGCAAAATATAACGATTGCAAACGATAACCCACTATCGATTTGATATCGGTTTTTGCTTCCTCCCTTTAATCATCGAGTACTGAATCCCGCACCTTATCGACGCGATTGCGCCACAACCGCGATATGCTTTGCTCGATATTATCGTTATTCTCAATTCTCGCTGGCTATGCCAGCAACTTATCTGTGTGGGACTAGACTTTCAGCGGTAGATTTAAACATGGAAGCTGACATGAACAGGTTCGCTATTTTACAGAGACTGATCTATATAAACAGTATCTTAGACAATAAGGACACAAAGGATGCCATCAAATACGCCCTACGAATTTTTGACTCCTACTGTTCTGAAAAAGGAATCAATCCGACGAATATTGAGTAAGTCAACCCAAGATGCTTTCTCCGTACATTCTACGCGGAAGTGCGCCGTGGAAATGGGCAGCGTGTGTACGTACAGTACGGTATACGCTAAGTGCTCTTTGACCACACTACGCTATGAACTTTTACTACGACATTTACAACACACTCGCGGAATCCACATGTGCAGCAATGGTGACTTCAATGATGCTTGGCACGAGCCTTGTGTTTAAATCCAGTAGATCCCTAATCCTGCAAAACATCATCTAGTCCTGGTCCTGGACCCACAGTGCAGTAAGTAGGGCGTCTAACGTGTTACTGATAGATCCATGGTAGACCTATTAGTATTGTAGGGTCAAGTGTTAGCTCTGTCGCTCGTAAGTGATGTAGACATTGTCTAGAGTCTAGATCTAGTATAAACGTTAGGCCAGGGCCCCTAGACCGAACCTATCGTAGGGCCTAGAAAACGTTAGATATAACCACGTAGACCCTAGACTCTATAGTTGAATTTGGATCTTCAGGATCTTGTCTACACAGGTTCAAAGAAACTGGTATTATTGCTTGTCTATACACGTGTAGAGTCTTGATCTAGGCTTTCGTATTTTTTCAATTTATCTTGCCTGGGTATGTATGCTGTTTTATATAACACATAGTGCATGACATCTTATTGCACTATAACAAGTACCAAGCACCTCCAAATTCTGAATTTGCCCTCAGGCAATTATATTCAATTCGGCCTGCGGCCTCATTGAATATAACTGGCCTTCGGGGCAAATTCAGAATTTGTCGGTGCTTATATTGTTATAGTGCATTCAGCCTCATGCACTATATATATAATATATATATATGTGACCCGCTACAACAAAATGGTCCTAAAGTCGCGCAAGGTCGAAGCCGTGAAGATTGAGTTTGAAGTCAGAGCATCAAAATTGGTCAAAACTTACGATTTTCTGAATTTAACATATTATTAGAGTTTGACATGTTTTCTATCATCTGTCGAAATTTTGAAGCAAAATGATGAAAGGAAAGACCAAAAAACAGCGTTTTTCTAGGCCATGTTTTTTGGCGTTTCAACGAAGCAGAAACTGGTTCGAACATTTGGATTGAGCGCCACACATAGGCTCCGCCCCTAACAACGACCAGAGTGATCCCATTGGTCAGTTTGCTGCTTACCGCTAACCGAAGCGTGAAGCTCGCACACTGCCCAGTCGACTGGTGCGTGCTGGCGGGGTGCGCTGCCCAGCCGCTTCTCCTGGCATCCTGGTCACTGATTGGTCGGTGAGGAGACCGCCGACGCTGTGTTTGAATGAGCATTTCGGGGGTTGCTAGGGCTTACCTTCTATTGTCCGGAGGTGAATACTGACTTGCGTGTCCCTTTATTGTGATTGCGTCGCAAGGAGAACTTTTAGGGCGCTTTTCTCGAAACAGTGATTTCTCAAACGTCTCGACATGCTCTCTTTTAAACATCGATACCTCCGCAGCCAATTACTTTTGTGAGATGTGTTATAGGCCTATATCAATTTAAAGCAGAAAGATTAGGAAATTGTGTCATGCAATTTTCAAATAATTGACCTCGCCCGACTTTAGGATCATTTTGTTGTAGCGGGTCACATATATATGTATACATGTTTAGATTTCACGTATTGGCTCCATGAAATGTATATATATATATATATATATATATAATCAAAATATGAAAGTTCTGCGTCGGTGTGTAGTAAATAGATATCAAGTGTAAAAACAGTCGTATAAACACCACAGGAGCCAAAAAATTGGACTGACGTTTCGGTCAAAGACCTTTTGATGAAGGTCTTTGACCGAAACGTCAGTCCAATTTTTTGGCTCCTGCGTTGTTTATACGACTGTTTTTACACTTGATATATATATATATATATATATATATATATGTATATATATATATATGAGAAAGGGAGGAGAAATATATAAATAATGTATATATGCATAAGTATATTTAAATATATATATAATGTATATATGCATAAGTATATATGAATGAATGAATGAAGAAGCAAACTGGCAATGCATTTTTGGTTAATAAAACATGGGTTTCAGGTGTGAGTTTCCTCAATAAATATTTGTCTCCCTCTACAAATTAAACTACTGATTTGTAAATTAAGTAAGCATGTCTTCACCCCTCTGAACTAGAATTATCGATAAAGGTGATTAATACCCCCGCCCCTAGTGTTGCTTTGTAGTATGTGATGTCATGAGGGCAATGACGTTAATACCAAGTTTGTGCATTTGTCAAATTGGAAACAGAATAATTTTAGTTTACTGTACAATTACAGAGTTGACACTGAGTATAAAACTTACAGTAAATGGAAACATGCTTTCCCCCAGCATCACTACACTTAAAGACCATCATACAAACCAAATTTGACCTTCATAGCTTGAATGGTTTATTTTGATACAAAAATGAGTGGTTACCATGGCAACACATTTTCCTTAAAGGGTGTGTACAGTTCTGGTCGAGGTGAGGATTTAGCTTTTAACGTTTTGAGAGATATTCAGAAACCACTCTATGAGATGTCAAGGAGCATGCAATTCTAAAGGGTATCAAAAGTTTATTTGATGAAAATCGGTTTTGAAATGGCTGAGATATCCAAAAACAAGGTGAAACAAAGAGATCCTAATAAAGTTGTGGCCTGTCGCCTTTTATCATTATCACTTTTTTGGATATCTCAGCCATTTCAAAACCAATTTTCATCAAATAAACGTTGAATCCTTCTTAAAATTACATTCTCTTTCATATTTCATAAGAGGTTTCTCATTATCTCACTCAGGAATGTTCAAAACATGAATCCCCACCTCAACCAGTACTGTACAGCCCCTTTAAACTAAGACATTGGTGTCTTGCAGAACTACACTTCTAGATCATGATACATACTAAATTTGACTTTAATTGCTTGAATGATGGAAAAGTTATTCGATCTGCAAGGTTTTGGTAAAATTGTGGTTACCATGGCAACGGTTTGTGTGACAAACACAAAAATTATGTGTTCCACATCTATACCTCAGGGCCATAATGCCTACCAAATTTGGTTTCAATTGCTTGAAAACTGGAAGAAGTTCACTCCACAGGATTAAAAAAAAACAAAACATGCGGTTACCATGGCAATGCATTGTCCGATACAAATACAAAGAACATTTTGCAAAACTACACTTAAAGAGCATCATACACACCAAATTTCACCTTCATAGATTAAATGGTTCAATTTGATACAAAAATGAGTGGTTACCATGGCAACACTTTTTCTTATATTAACACATTGGTGTCTTGCATAACTACACCTCCCGATCATCATACATTTTTAATTTGACCTTAATTGCTTGAATGATGTGGAAGTTATTCAATCCACAAGGTTTTGGTAAAATCATGGTTGCCATGGCAATGCTTTGTCAAGACAAACACAAAGAGTGTCTTGCATAACTACACCTATAGATCATCGTAGATACCAATTTTGAAATTGATTGCTTAAATACTATGGAAGTTATTCAATCCACAAGGTTTTGGTAAAATTATGGTTACCATGGCAACGCATTGTCCGACAAACACAAAAAACATGTCTTGCACATCTATACCTCAATATCATCATTTACCCTAAGTTTCATTTAAATTGCTTCAAAACTGTAGAAGGAGTTTGCAACGCAAGATTTTGCAACAGACCGACCGACCGACCGACCGCCCGACCAACATCACGGTGATTCCTATATACCCCCTTCACACTACGTGTGGCGGGGGTATAATAATATATTTCCTTCGAAGCACAAGTTTTTCAACTCAAATTTTCAGCGTCCTATGCCTTCTTCAGGAGTCTTGACAATTAATGCTTTATTGGCCAAAAATGCAATCCCAATTTGTTTCTTCATTCATTTATCGGATATATACATGTATATATCTATTATATGATATATGTAATATATGCAAATACATTATACATGTACAATGTACATATTCAGACATGCATGCATTTATATGCACTATGGGTATGCCATAATTTCATATTGTCCATCCATTGATTCAAAAGCTGGAAACCTCGGAACAGCACTTGCCTGAGACTTCAACGTGCATAATACTGCATTGAGGGTACTAGAAATGTACAGATGCTTGTTTACATATGAACATTTGCATGTCTCTTCACTGATGAGTAAATTACAATGTATTCAGAAAGCATGAAAACTTTTTGATTCAGTTATAATTAGTTATAAACAATAATTAATATATCGTCTGTGGAATCAAGTCGGGTACACAGAAAGAAAAAAACGTATGAATAGGCGTGAACAATTATAGCACTTCTCTGTATTCAAGCTACTTCAACACGTACAATTGTACACAAAAATGTCATTTGCTCGTAAACACAAAATTAAGTCCATTAAGTGAACACAAACATAATTGTCCTTCAGAGTTGACAAAACTGTCACCTTGCCAATACTGACTCATGTAGCAAAGTATAGTGTATTTTTAATCGTTTTGGCAAATGATGGGGTCTGTGATTTGTTTTTTTAATGTACATACAATGAACATTGTGCCAAAACCACACAAAATTAATTTTGCTTTTACTCGCATGGATGGGGAAAAGTGCCAGCCTCTGCCGTTTCCTTTTCCTCTTCCTTGTGCCATGCGTGCCGTGAATAATTTATTCTTTCCTTGATTCGTTCACGCGCCTTTTGGAACAGCAGGACAATTATTTGATAAAAAGGTCGCTTGCAATGCAGTGAGCGTTTTCACCAAGCGGTTTTCTGTACTCGGGGATCGGAACTCCTACGCGTTGGACAGGGGGAAAGCCCCACAGTACCCTGACACGAATAATAATAATAATAATAATAATAATAATAATAATAATAATAATAATAATCGGGCAAGTGAATAAGGGATACGTCGGGACTCACTTGACAACCTCTGCAGATAAAACATTCCCAGGCACAGATTAAAAGATGAAGACGCTACAACAGCAGCAACAATAACATTTCGAAGACAAAAATCATATCTTGGTTTAAACGTTAAAAGCGAGAAATACATACAAAAAGCACACCTGGTACTTATTTAAATGTTTGATAAAAACCATTTTCTTACTTTTGATGAAAAATTTAATACAAAATATTGTATAAACATATATTTACTTGTTGTTAATCTATTGTGTGGTTCGATTTTACTGAAAGTCACTGCGATCCTTTTTCTAAACTTTAGTGTTGATACAACGTAATAAAATTATATACAATTCTTTTTTTTGGGGGGGGGGGTGGGGATGATCTCTTCCCGAGGTAAGCTGCACTTTCTTTATAAACAAGCACACATACACACACACAAAGACAAAGAAACGATACAGAATAATCTTGAATTGGTATTTTTCTCAATCCTTGCTTTTTAACATAGAACATTATTATCCACCAAGAAAAGATATATACACATTTATACAATACAAATAAAAAAACGGAACGTCTACAAAAAAAGTGTACTTTATTATCGCCAAAATTGCCCCTGTCAGCCTGTCCAGGAAATGTCATTTATTCAAGTTGCAGCGTGTGGAGAACTAAATTTCATATACTGTACTAGTAGAGCAACGTGCTGCCAGTGCTATACACGATCTAGTACCCCTTTAACTATTTCCATCATACTATCTTCCCGATGCGACTGCTCGGCGTAGGAGTTGGCGAATAACGCTCCCATGAACAGCTCGGCGATGTCGAGGGATTCCTTCGGAACCTTCGGGTCAACTTTGGTCTCCGCGCCGGCGATCTATCACGGGAGAGGCAATAATTATGATTATGGAAGTTGAAAAACGAGCAAAAAAAAAAAAATCCGGCTGCTTGCATGAATGTCAACCGCAGCACCTGTACTCGGACTTATATAATGAGACTGAGAGAATAATGTGAAGCAACAATTTGCATTATGAAAAAATGAGTTGCACTCGTATTATGTCATGGTTATAAACGACTGTAAATCAGGACAAGCAAGATTTACATCGCGGGGGTTTCTATCTTATGTTTCGCTTTATTTAGTCAGCACTGTTAGGGTAAAATTGACACTGTGGGAATACATTGTATTTTGTTTAATGGGAGAAAACAACGCGGTACTCTCACAACAGGGAGGTCTCTTCCCACCTCCCTGCTCACAATGTACATATTGCTGGTTCGTGTGCACACACAGACCCCGTATACAGTGCGAGGCTCGGCCGCGGCTCGGCCGCGGCCCAGCCCACCTTCATTTCAGTGTAAACGCGCAAAAGGCCAAATGCGAGGCCCAAATTGGCCTCGCATTTAGCCTCGCTCTGGAGGTGGTCTCGGCCGCGGCCGAGCCCGGCCTTTTCTCAGTGTAAACGCAAACTGGGCCAAATGCGCGGTCAATTTTAGTCTGGCTTCCAAACCCTCTGCCCTTACTATTTCGCTGTTCCGGATATTAACCCCCTCAACGTCGAAAACTAGTATAGTTTAAGGTGGTTTTGTCCTGCAAAGGATTTTTTCCTTCGGCAAAGGCCTTTGCACGAACGGCGACTTCGTCGCCACGGAATTCATTTGGCAAAGGGTCTGAAATCCAGACAATACCAAATTGCATTTGTTTACAAGCAGAGCGCCACTACGACAACATATTGAAAGGTTTGAATCAAAAGCGCGGCCGAGACCGGCGTGTTTTTTTTTTAGACGGCGCAGATTGGGGACCCTAAAAATTTATTGGGGACCCTATCCCTAAACCTAACCCTAACCCTAATCCTAACCCTAACCATCAAACCCTAACCCTAACCATCAAACCCTAACCCTAACCCTACCCCTAACCCCAACCCCAACCCTAACCCTAACCCTAACCCTAACCCTAACCCTAACCAAAAACCCTAACCCAACGTTTTTCCCATAGGTTTAACACGCGCCATGCCCCAATCTGTGCCGTCTTTAAAAAAAAACGCGGCCCGGCCGCGGCTCGGCCGCCGCTTGGCCCAGCCTCGCACTGTAAACGGGGTCACAGACGCGCGCGCACGCACAAACAGACTTCACATGATAAATTGGGTTCTCAAAGATTCTGCCAATTTGAGATTCTGACGACACATAACATGAGAAAATGACAAAGGTCAATCGAGAGAGAGAGAGAGAGGGGGGGGGGGACCAAGAAAATGTTAAAGATACAATACTGATTGCTGGCACAAATCAAAGCATCAAATACCGAATTTTCGACAATATAAAATTCTGAAACGCGGAATCCAATTCATAATTTTGTGCAGAAGTCACCGCGATGATTACATTTATGGTTATTATGCCGTTATGGTGAACAGCAACACGGCTCCGAGATTCCCTTTAATTACCAGTGAAAAACTGATTACAGTTAGCAACCTTCATTTCGGTGCTGGATACTTTCATCACAAAAGCAAACGAGAAAACCTCTATTACTTCCATCGAGTCATTTAAGATATTAAAAAGAAGATAGTCCTGAGGGGTTTAAAAGTTTATATGATGATAGTTGGTTTTGAAATCACTGAGATATCAAACAAAGTAAAACAAAGTCTTCCTAATAAAAGGGGGGACCCATCCTTTATTAGGAACTCTTTGTTTTTGGATACATTATTTTCACAAAATAAACTTTAATTCCTTTCCGAATTGTATGCTCTTTAATATTTTACATTTAGCAGTTTCTAATCTTCTCAATCAAAACTATATACCATCCCTTCAAGGGGGCAAGAGAGTATTCTCGAAGTTAGCTAACCTTGAAGTTAAGGATCACCGTCTGAACGTAACTAAAGTAAGAGCATTAGCAAAGATTTGCCTGTATATTATGTCGTAATGCGTGCAATCGGATTACAAAATAGGGCCTAATTATTTACGATGAAAACAGGTGACCCAGTGCTTATTACCAGAGGCCGAGGGGGAAAACATCCATAAATATGAATAAATTCGTCATTGGGTCAATTTATCCAGTTCCGCTCTAGTGTATATCAATATCCGGAATCAACAGTGCATAGGCCTTGTATATGCATGGTTATTGTTGCCTCATTGTATTATAGTATACGCCATTGTCAAGCTTTCTGGCTCCATTTGGTTAGCAACGACATTGTTTAAAGTAAACTATGGTATAGGAAATTTCTGCAAATACTAATTTTTTATACCGGCTTACAAAATAATAATCATTCTCCCAGTATATACAACTTATCGGGCTATGGATATGGTTGGCCCTTTGGTCATGTTGGTAGAAATGAATCCCTCCAAACAGAAATTTACCTTTTACTCGATCAGAATGTTTAAATTATATCGAATAAAATCTGTCACTGATGAAACTGCATGCTATTAAAAGTTTCCCAAAGCGATGATAATTATAGTGATACAAAGATAACACGAGTCAGATAATTACCGCATCGACGACCCGCTGTTTGATCTCGAATTCGGCCTCGCGGATGATTTCGAGACACTCGGAGCGAAACCTTCGCAGTCGTTCGATCTCATCGGGCGGTAAGTCGACTTCGCTCGTCCACTCCGTCCACTTCAGTTGGACCAGTTTGCTTGACTTTGACCGGAAGTTTCTCAGAAGTGACCGTCCCTTGGTTTTTATCTGCGTGCATAGACCACAAACATACCGACACGCACACACAAAACAAAAATCATCGAAGTTAATCTCAGTGCTTCCACAAAAACTCTTTGGGAGGATAATTACTATTCCTTTAAGAAAGGGTCAATGGATATGTAGTAAACGACTTCATAAGAAAAAAAGTAATTATGCAACCCTACCGCATATCAGCTCAAAATCAACCTATCCGCAGATACTGTGCTAGCATAAAGAAAAATGCACTTGACTTATTTATACTACTTTCACAGAGGAGGGTTAACGATATTTCAATACCCCTAACAATTACGTCAGTAACAAGTCTATAGAATGTGTACTTTTCTTGAAAAACCAAATGTTATGGAACTCTCCTTATATTTTCTTTATATTATTGTCCGTACATGACGTAATGAATGTTAGTAGTCTTAATTTTTATGCAGCGATGACGGCACTAAAACTTTTAAAATTCGTAACTTTTGAATCGGTTGTCCGATTTTTCTCCAACTTTCGTGGATGGTTCTGCTAATATTGCTACTTTCACTCAATCCACATTTATATCTGGGCCTTGGTTTCCTTTACCACTTCCTTTACTTCTCTCCCTCTTCCTATGTCGGTCTGTCTATCTGTCTCACCCCCCCCCCCCTCTCTCTCTCTCTCTCTCTCTCTCTCTCTCTCTCTCTCTCTCTCTCTCGCTCGTAAAAAGGGTATCGTGGATGCAGGAGAAACATAAAATTTTTATAAATATGCGATAGTTGTGAAACATGTACATTTTACACCATCACTACACACCATTTTAGCTGTGCTCAAACAAGTGATGTTGCAATGTATACCAAAATGTATATAGGCCATATGAGGAATTATTTAGATACGGAGGTGTTAGTTAATTGCATCATGGTATAGCGCACACTTCGTATGGTATGGTAAGCGCACACTTCCATGCATGTGTAAAGCAACTTCGCATCATGTACGATTATTATAGTCCGTGGGCCAGGCCAGATATTGGTACCATCTGAGGTGGCAAAACCTTTTTGGTGTCATTTTGTTGGTCGGGCATAGATATGCTTATCAAGATATGAAATAGCATTTCCAAATGAGTAGCTTAGTCATAATAAATGAATTTTAAACCAATTTGGTCTCGTTGTTATATCCCTATACTTCTAAATCGAGACTAACCGCTATACAAAGAAGAGCACTGTCTTCTGTATGTTCCAAAGAGATTTTTCTCCTCACTGGGAAAATCTCTTTGGTATGTTCACAGGTGTTCTGTTGCAAACGTGGTGCGCTTAGTCTTTATTCAAGGCAGTGAAGGGAAAATCCAACGGTTATGATGTCCACAGCGCTTAGTCTTTATTCGAGACGGCGAAGGGAATATCCAAAGCTTATGATATAGTGTATACCCCTTTATCTAAAAAAAAAAACCAACAACAACAAAAAGCAATTCCTTGTGAATTTTATTGTATTTTTCAATTATTTATCATTTTCCGGTGAAAACTCTACGGTAAAAACGCTAATACCACGCCAATGTCGCTTTATTTCCATCCAACAATGAAAGATAATGCAAAAACAATGTACCGGTACACTAGAATACATTATGATAAATAATATTGTAAATGAACAGAGTGATTTTTGTTTAAAACTGATGTATTTGTTGAGAGGGTAGTAAAAAAAAAACCAGTATAGATAATCCCTTTTATTAGGAACTTTAGATATGATAACGATACATTGTTCTAGATAAAGACTAAGCGCACCGCGTGACAGCTGTGGACATCATAACCCTTTCGATATTCCTTTCGCTGCCTTGAATAAAGACTTAGCGCACCGCGTTTACAACAGAACACCTGTGGACATACAGAAGACAGTGCTCTTCTTTGTTGGTTATAGCGGTTAGTTTCGATTCAGAAGTATATGGATATAAAAACGAGACTAAATTGGTTAAAAATTCTTTAATTATGACTAAGCTACTCATTTGGAAATGCTATCACAGCTTGATAAGTATATCTATGCCCGACAAACAAAATGACACCAAAAAGGTTTTGCCACCTCAGGTGGTACCAATAACCCATTTTTCGGGTCTTGGCCCATGGACTAATACAACCAAGGAGGTTTAGGAGACGGAGTTCCAACTGGCTGCACGTATAATACATTCAAACAGTTGTCACTTTTCTAGCGATGTACAAAAGAATTCCACAGATGCATTTGTGCCTTTGATTATGGGTTTCATGCCGCCGTCTTGCTGAGCAATCTGAAGATTCATTTTAAACGTTAACATAATGTTCGCTACTTTATGTTTGTTTATTTAGTAAATGAAATTATATTTACTAATATCACATATCTTTTATAAGTAGGGATAGCGGAAAGTAATTACCATCTCAAAAAAGACACACCTTCCTTATAAAGTGGCTGGTGATAATGCACTGTAACATGAGTCAATTGTCTTCCTATCTGCGCGGCAGATCCAGATTGCCAGTCGTATGCTTCAAATAAGTTCGAGTGGCGGCACAGAGCGTGGCTTCAAAGGAAATAAAACATTAGTTGCGACTCCATTCTCTTGAATCTCCTTGATAAAAGGGGCAAATGTTTAAGGTAATCGTTGATTGTCTTAAATAATTTTGCAGATAGCATGCGCAACATTCATGATGATAATGGATGATATACCTACCACATTATGAGAACTTTATAAACTGGACCACTTAAACATGTTAAAAGTTAGTCTGATTAAAAAAAAAAAAAATCATTCATTTCCAGCACAACAAGGAAAATTTAATTTAAAAAAAATCAGGATTGAAAGGAAGTAATGAAATTTTCAAAAAGATTGGCTGTTTTCTTGCAAACGTTCTCAAACAGTTGATATGAGTATACATTGTACATGTATGATGCTATTGAGTGAGTGTATGAGTTAATCGCATTATCATCACCTCACAATTTCCCATCGATCGCATACAAACAAAACAGTAATCTGAACAAAAAAAAAAAGAAAAAGAAAAAGAAAGCCAAATCATGCATCTGCTCCCTCCCATTAACTTCCATATGGGCAGGAATTCGCTTAGTTCTTGCTCTGTAGGGCAAGCCGGTCCGGCATGCTTTGTGGTTGTTAGGCAGTTGTTGGGGATAACATTTGTAAACAAAACGTTTACAAAATCTGAATACATTATACGATACGAAGCGTATCTTGCTTGAATGAATGAAGCTGGAGTGGGAGAACCGCAAGCACTCGATATTCAAATTGACTTGAATGGAAGAAATTTACACAGTCAGAACAATGAAAGCGTCACCTGTTTCTAGATATGTCAGTATTCACCAAGGAGGTTAACAAGAGCTGGAATTCCATCTGGCTCTAATTATTCAAACAGCTGTCAGTTTTCTATAGGGATGCATAAAGGAATTCCACAGGTGCATTTGCACCTTTCATGATCTTGGTTTGATGCCGCCATTTTTCATAGCAATCTGAAAATCATTAAGAACTCCATTAGAAAACGGCTATATTTTACCTATTTATACTGAAATGAAATGATACTTCACCTTATGAAATATCATGATAAAAATTTAATGAAAGTCAATCCCATCCAGAGATATCATGTGCAAAAGTGTGAATCGGATCTGTATGTTATAAAAGTGTTTGAAATTCTGCCCTTCTGGATAGCCGATTTTATCACTTTTACGATAAATTCCGACAAGATGGTACTGTTTTATTAACGGGTTTATTTTATTTAGGATACCGCCAAATTTAATACAACTCTAAGAATTAGTTCATCTATGGATATAACCTCAAAAAACAAATGTCAAAATGAAATATTCAGAAGTTTTTGTTGTTGTTGTTGTTGTTGTTGTTGTTTTATTGACGTATTATTTATAGATGAATATTTTGCCAAGGATGAATATTGTGATTATGCGAGCAAGGAAAAAAACAGACGTATGATCCCCTATAATCAAATTTCCATCGTTCTGTCAAACATTGTTCTTAATTTCGAGCAAAAGCGAGCATGGAGTTGGGTTTCCCTTTGAGCGGCCTTACCAATTGAGCAGCAAGCAGCATACTTACTTGATTGCGCTAAACAAGAGCTTAGTTCAAGGGAAATTCCGAACCAGTTAAGAGTAGTCAAATGAGAAAAAAGTAAGATTCTATGAGCAGAAGAGTATGAATATATATATATATATATATATATATATATATATATATATATAATATTCATATTTATATATATTATATACCTGTATATTCAAACCGGATAAAAATTAGGAAGTTTAGCCAATTTTCATAAAGCATTTCTTGAACAGTCAATACACTGTATGTAAAATATACAAACGAGTGGGTTGATGATGCCATTGCCTCACAACTTGCCAAATAGTTTGAAAACAAAATTTTGAAATTTCCGGGCTTTTTTCTGTTCCATCTAACAAATACGACGCAGCCGTACAGTAATAAGGTAATGTCATACACTTCAGTGGCGGATCAAGGGGGAAGCGCACCGGGCGTCCCCATCCCCATTTTTTTTTTTTGGTCAAAATAAAAGAAATAAAAGTAAAAATAGGAAACGCGTGCCCCCCTTTTTTTTTAATTTTGTAAAGTCACCCCCTCTTTACGGAATTCCTGGATCCACCCCTGCACTTTTATAGCAGAAAACTTAATTTTCATCACCTCACTCAACTTTGAACTGATCCGGAATTCTCCTCCAAAACTGTCATTACCAGCGGCAACAGTGATACATAACAAATTTCAAATGTCATAATATGCAATGTAGCGGTGGTATGAAAGCTTAGGCTAACAGGAGGGTTAAACGGAAGTGAAAGTGGCTTCCTCCTACAGCAGAAATCAAAAGGTAAATCGTAGAGCTTCGAAATCCCAGCATGAAAACAGGGCTTTTACAATCAGGCTTCTCCGTATGCAGGGAATTCACTCCTTGCGTCACACTTGGCCACACTTTGATTTCGGCGTGTTTCTGTATGAACTACTGATGCTTTCTGGTGTTATTCAGGATCACACGCTATCATTTTAAAGGGACTGTACAGTTCTGGTTGAGGTGAAGATTTCGCTTTGAACGTTTTGCGAGATATCCAGAAACCACTCTATGAGATGTCAAAGAGCATGCAATTCCAAGGGGTATCAAAAGTTTATTTGATGAAAATCGGTTTTGAAATGGCTGAGATATCCAAAAACAAGGTGAAACAGAGGTCCTAATAAAAGTCGTTGCCTGTCGTCTGTTATTATTATCACTTTTTTATCTCTCAGCCATTTGAAAACCAATTTCCATCAAATAAACGTTGGATCCTTTGTAAAATTACATGCTCTTTCATATTTCATAAGAGATTTCTCATTATCTCACTGAGGAATGTTATAAACATGAATTCCCACCTCAACCAGTACTGTACAGTCCCTTTAGAAGGCTGCAGAGGAGAGTAACTAACATATTTGAAAATGATCAAAATTGGGAAATGACCGGATCAAGCATATTTCATGTACCCAAAAAAAAGTGTATATACGAACGTGGGTCAACTTATTGTTGAAATGCCGAGTCAGTTTGGTGAGGAATTGCGTTGGCCTTTTTGACGAGAATTTTTCCGTTGGCAAATGGAAAGTGTTTTGAAGAATACTCTTCGAAAACCGTCGAGGGTCATGTCAGAAACTAAGTGAAATGTCTCATTGCCATTACTAGACGATGTTACAATGCGTTTTGCGTTTACCCTCTTACTTTAATCCCCCATGCAACCTTTTTCATACTGCGTCAAGGGACTATCATATGCAACCCATCCGACGCCACATTACGCCTCAGCGTTCTATTTGTGATTGATTTCAAACTTTGCCCGAGACGTTCTACGGATGGGTGGTGGTGAAGAGTGTTAGCACGAGAGCATAGCATTATAGTCAACTATTCCATTCTCAACAATAGTCACACTTGGCTGTATAAAACAATGATAAAGCAAATTTTGCTCTATGGCTGTGTGGAAAAACATGGGTGCCGCTGTGATTATAGGCTAAGCATGATCCCAGCGCAATGTGATCGGCAAAATGAAGTAAGGATACTCCATAGCGCCTACCCCCTTCCGAGTCGCCTCGTCCACCCGGTAGCCTAGTTTCGGCGGACGTAGTCCGAAGCCTACCTGCTCCTCGTCCATTTCGGCCTGCGATATCGAAATCGCAGAGCAGACGACAGCCACGACGAGCCACAGCATCATTTTCAGAATTTTTGTTCGCGTCATCTTCTAGGCCGCTGAATTTCGCCCGAATCTTGTTGCAATACCGGGAGGAATGTTTGTGTCGAGTTGGTAAATCCGTCTTCAACTCGTCCAGTTCTTGTTCGAATTCACCCCGCCTTCTTCGCCGCTGGTGTTGATACTTACGTTGGACCAGTCTTACAGGGTAGGCCTACTAGCTGGGTACACGTGTCTCTGACGTGTATAGTCCCAATTGTTATTCCGCCCCAAGATTGACAACAATAGAAACTATTCATGCAAATCTGGTCTATCGAGATTGAGATGCGCTCAAGCAGGGAGTTCTTATGGTGTTTTCGCGTTGATTGTCACGAAAGTTGCTGGGCCAACAATGAGACGCCAGCAGTCGAGAACGGCAAATCGATATTGAGGGGTGGGGTGGGGTGCGAATATATCACACCTCGTTCAACTTTAAATAGCCATCATCACAATCCCGCTCGCGTGTGAATTACCTATGAAAATTGATCTTTAGTGATTACCTGATGAGCCAGCCGATCAGGCTCAATGCGGAAACCACTCGCTCAGGGCTGCTTGTTCAGGGCTGCCCTTGATAATGCGGCAAATAATTTAGCAGCCGAATGATAGCTGAAATAACGAAGAATACAGGTACTACAGATCAACTGAGCTGAGACGGACACATAAGAAAAGATTTAGGGTGGGGATGATCTTATTTGTATGTGCATAATGGCGCTCTCTTTGTAAAATCGAAAGACACATCCCATAAAGGACCTCGCAGGGATTACTCTTTAATACCTCAAGTCTCCTAAAGTGAACAATGATGGCGCCGTATCGAAGTCGACGCAAAGAGCGATAAATCGATAAGTGCTCGGCCAAAAGAGGACCGCTAGGTTGAGGAAGATTTTTTGTTTATCTGATTTGGCTTTTAAGCAAACATGCCTATTCAATCTCTCTAAACATGGCTACGGTATCTGTGTAGAGAAAATTTAAAAAGATAGTAGTAATAAGAATTGACTACGTCGAGTAAATTAATCGAGTGGCCCTATTTAAATTCCGGACGTGAACAGCGAACATGAACACATCACGAGCGCGAAGCTATTAAAGTTTGAAGGTCCGTTTGAAGGCCTTTAAGCGGGCCTTGGAAGATCTGGGCGATAGATACTCTGGTCCTATTTCACCTTTATTTCTTTTTCCAATGTATTACGTATGACAAAAAAAAAAATGAATGAGGTATACTCCGATTATAAAGATCATGAATGTCTTTTCTTCGGTTTTTTTTTTGTTTGATTTTTCTTATAGATTTAAAGAGGTCGTTGGACAGAAGAAAGCTGAATTTTAAGAGGGAGACAAACAAATCAAGCTGGAAAATTCAAACTCTGGATAATCGTTTCTTGATATCTATTCATCAATCAAATCATGGAAATGAAGTTCTTTATTTTAAATTGTTCTTTCACACAAAGTTCAACAACCTTTGCACATTTCACATTATGGGACTTTGCCAGCAATCTGATATCAGAACATCATCCGATCACTCTTAATCAAGGAAAATGACACAACGGCATTTTTTCTTCCGTTTAATCTCATTAACAATATTAGGATTGGGTGGACACATGGACAGCTCAAAAAGCAATACAAATCAGTTTAGTCCACATCTTGAAATTAGTGCATGTTGCAAGATCTGAATGTGTGAATACTGTATTGAGGAAATTAGATGTGTGTAGAGTGCACATCACGAGTGCGTGCAAAACGTCACAGCTTATTTCCCGTTGGCTACTTACATTCAATGTTCTATCTAATTTTTGGGCACAAATTTTCTAACTAGTGTGCTGTTATTTAAGTTTTGCAAAAATTTTTACACGTTTTATACATTATTTCGAACATGTCGCCAATTCTTGAGGATGTTGCATGACATGTTGCTGGCTTTTGAGGATGTTGCACAAAAATTTGAGCATGTTGCAGCGACAAACTGAAACCCACCATGGACCATCCTCAGGCTAATAATCTAATGTCTCTAGCACTCTTCTAGATGGAAGCATCAAAATGACCTGATTATTTGTCCCAAAATTAAAATAATTGAATACTAATAATTGAACAAAAGAAGAGACAGCCTCTAGTAATGACAGATCCCATGAACTGCGTCATATTTTCATCATGACTAGGAAGCAAATACTGATCAGTAAAATGGACCTAGAAATGCATATAATACCCTGGAGAGTGAAATGAAGGCTGTGATGATGCATGTCAAAGTGGTCAAAGAATTTAATGTGCAATGTTATAATATTAAGTTAAACTTCCTAGCACCTGATCTCCCCCCCCCTCTCTCTCTCTCTCTGTCTCTATCCCTCTCTCCTATCTGCCTGTCTATCTCCTTCTCTATCTCTCCTTTCTCTCTGCTGTAAAATGCATACCACAAATTAAACAAAATCAGGTCAATTATTCATTGGTATTGCTGCTGCTAAAAGTTCTGTTTGATGGAAAGATAAACAGGGATGCCAAGTCAAAAAAAAAAAATACGAGTGAGATTTTCATGACTTAACTGGCATCTCGGCATGCGAATGTGCGCGCGAGCGAGAGTGTGGGAAGGGTTTTCCCCCCTGTGGCCTCCCACGGTAGGGAGCTTTTTGAATTTTTAGCTCTTTATGGTGCGATCTTATTTTGAAAGACAAAAGGGAAATATACCTTCATATATCACTTTAATTTTCTGAGCTATGCTCATTATTATAGGCCCAAGTTGCAGACTTCGCCCGATGTGTAAGAAAAATGGGTGCCATGCGTGAGATCGTGAGATGGCCCCTAAATGTTCGAGTCTCTGGTA